>NW_027315945.1:39852477-39987477 GCF_026437365.1 Eucyclogobius newberryi | reverse complement strand
TGCCCCTGTCTGTGCCCCTGTCTGTGCCCCTGTCTGTGCTCCTGTCTGTGCTCCTTTCTGTGCCCCTGTCTGTGCTCCTGTCTGTGCCCCTGTCTGTGCCCCTGTCTGTGCCCCTGTCTGTGCTCCTGTCTGTGCTCCGGTCTGTGCTCCTGTCTGTGCTCCTGTCTGTGCTCCGGTCTGTGCTGCTGTCTGTGCTCCTGTCTGTGCTCCTGTCTGCGCTCCTGTCTGTCTTGTATTTACTTCCTGGTCCTCAGGTGTTCCATGACGTAGCGTACAAAGCCAAAGACCGCACTGACCTTCTGTCTGGGATCGATGAGTTCCTGGACTCTGTGATGGTGTTGCCTCCAGGAGAGTGGGACCCGACCATCCGCATCGTGCCCCCGACCAACGTCCCCTCTCAGGTACAGACGCCCGACCAACGTCCCCTCTCAGGTACAGACCCCCGACCAACGTTCCCTCTCAGGTACAGACACCTGCCCAACGTCCCCTCTCAGGTACAGACGCCCAACCAACGTCCCCTCTCAGGTACAGACCCCCGACCAACGTACCCTCTCAGGTACAAACCCCCGACCAACGTCCCCTCTCAGGTACAGACCCCCGACCAACGTGCTCTCTCAGGTACAGACACCTGCCCAACGTCCCCTCTCAGGTACAGACGCCCGACCAACGTGCTCTCTCAGCTACAGACCCCCGACCAACGTGCCCTCTCAGGTACAAACCCCCGACCAACGTCCCCTCTCAGGTACAGACCCCCGACCAACGTCCCCTCTCAGGTACAGACCCCCGACCAACGTCCCTCTCAGGTACAAACCCCCAACCAACGTCCCCTCTCAGGTACAGACCCCCGACCAACGTCCCCTCTCAGGTACAGACGCCCGACCAACGTCCCCTCTCAGGTACAGACGCCCGACCAACGTCCCCTCTCAGGTACAGACCCCCGACCAACGTTCCCTCTCAGGTACAGACACCTGCCCAACGTCCCCTCTCAGGTACAGACGCCCGACCAACGTGCTCTCTCAGGTACAGACCCCCGACCAACGTGCCCTCTCAGCTACAGACCCCCGACCAACGTGCCCTCTCAGGTACAAACCCCCGACCAACGTCCCCTCTCAGGTACAGACCCCCGACCAACGTCCCCTCTCAGGTACAGAACCCCGACCAACGTCCCTCTCAGGTACAAACCCCCGACCAACGTCCCCTCTCAGGTACAGACCCCCGACCAACGTGCCCTCTCAGGTTCAAACCCCCGACCAACGTCCGCTCTCAGGTACAGACCCCCGACCAATGTCCCCTCTCAGGTACAGACGCCCGACCAACGTCCCCTCTCAGGTACAGACGCCCGACCAACGTCCCCTCTCAGGTACAGACGCCCGACCAACGTCCCCTCTCAGGTACAGACGCCCGACCAACGTGCTCTCTCAGGTACAGACCCCCGACCAACGTCCCCTCTCAGGTACAGACCCCCGACCAACGTACCCTCTCAGGGACAGACCCCCGACCAACGTCCCCTCTCAGGGACAGACCCCCGACCAACGTACCCTCTCAGGGACAGACCCCCGACCAACGTACCCTCTCAGGTACAGACCCCCGACCAACGTCCCCTCTCAACTACAGACCCCTGACCAACGTCCCCTCCCAGGTACAAACCCCCGACCAACGTCCCCTCTCAGGTACAGACCCCCGACCAACGTCCCCTCTCAGGTACAGAACCCCGACCAACGTCCCTCTCAGGTACAAACCCCCGACCAACGTCCCCTCTCAGGTACAGACCCCCGACCAACGTGCCCTCCTAGGTTCAAACCCCCGACCAACGTCCGCTCTCAGGTACAGACCCCCGACCAACGTCCCCTCTCAGGTACAGACGCCCGACCAACGTCCCCTCTCAGGTACAGACGCCCGACCAACGTCCCCTCTCAGGTACAGACGCCCGACCAACGTCCCCTCTCAGGTACAGACGCCCGACCAACGTGCTCTCTCAGGTACAGACCCCCGACCAACGTCCCCTCTCAGGTACAGACCCCCGACCAACGTACCCTCTCAGGGACAGACCCCCGACCAACGTCCCCTCTCAGGGACAGACCCCCGACCAACGTACCCTCTCAGGTACAGACCCCCGACCAACGTCCCCTCTCAACTACAGACCCCTGACCAACGTCCCCTCCCAGGTACAGACCCCCGACTAACGTCCCCTCTCAGCTACAGACCCCTGACCAACGGCCTCTCTCAGGTACAGACCCCCGACCAACGTCCCCTCTCAGGTACAGACCCCCGACCAACGTCCCCTCTCAGGTACAGACCCCCGACCAACGTCCCTCTCAGGTACAGACCCCCGACCAACGTCCCTCTCAGGTACAGACCCCCGACCAACGTCCCACTCAGGTACAGACCCCCGACCAACGTCCCCTCTCAGGTACAGACCCCCGACCAACGTTCCCTCTCAGGTACAGACCCCCGACCAACGTCCCCTCTCAGGTACAGACCCCCGACCAACGTCCCTCTCAGGTACAGACCCCCGACCAACGTCCCCTCTCAGGTACAGACGCCCGACCAACGTCCCCTCTCAGGTACAGACCCCCGACCAACGTCCCCTCTCAGGTACAGACGCCCGACCAACGTCCCCTCTCAGGTACAGACCCCCGACCAACGTTCCCTCTCAGGTACAGACACCTGCCCAACGTCCCCTCTCAGGTACAGACGCCCGACCAACGTGCTCTCTCAGGTACAGACCCCCGACCAACGTGCCCTCTCAGCTACAGACCCCCGACCAACGTGCCCTCTCAGGTACAAACCCCCGACCAACGTCCCCTCTCAGGTACAGACCCCCGACCAACGTCCCTCTCAGGTACAGACCCCCGACCAACGTCCCTCTCAGGTACAGACCCCCGACCAACGTCCCCTCTCAGGTACAGACCCCCGACCAACGTCCCTCTCAGGTACAGACCTCCGACCAACGTCCCTCTCAGGTACAGACCCCCGACCAACGTCCCTCTCAGGTATAGACCCCCGACCAACGTCCCCTCTCAGGTACAGACCCCCGACCAACGTCCCCTCTCAGGTACAGACGCCCGACCAACGTCCCCTCTCAGGTTCAGACCCCCGACCAACGTTCCCTCTCAGGTACAGACACCTGCCCAACGTCCCCTCTCAGGTACAGACGCCCGACCAACGTGTTCTCTCAGGTACATACCCCCGACCAACGTACCCTCTCAGGGACAGACCCCCGACCAACGTCCCCTCTCAGGGACAGACCCCCGACCAACGTACCCTCTCAGGTACAGACCCCCGACCAACGCCCCCTCTCAGCTACAGACCCCTGACCAACGTCCCCTCCCAGGTACAGACCCCCGACCAACGTCCCCTCTCAGGTACAGACCCCCGACCAACGTACCCTCTCAAGGACAGACCCCCGACCAAAGTCCCCTCTCAGGGACAGACCCCCGACCAACGTCCCCTCTCAGGGACAGACCCCCGACCAACGTCCCCTCTCAGGTACAGACCCCCGACCAACGTACCCTCTCAGGGACAGACCCCCGACCAACGTCCCCTCTCAGGGACAGACCCCCGACCAACGTCCCCTCTCAGGGACAGACCCCCGACCAACGTACCCTCTCAGGGACAGACCCCCGACCAACGTACCCTCTCAGGGACAGACCCCCGACCAACGTTCCCTCTCAGGTACAGACACCTGCCCAACGTCCCCTCTCAGGTACAGACGCCCGACCAACGTGCTCTCTCAGGTACAGACCCCCGACCAACGTGCCCTCTCAGCTACAGACCCCCGACCAACGTGCCCTCTCAGGTACAAACCCCAGACCAACGTCCCCTCTCAGGTACAGACCCCCGACCAACGTCCCCTCTCAGGTACAGAACCCCGACCAATGTCCCTCTCAGGTACAGACCCCCGACCAACGTCCCCTCTTAGGTACAGACCCCCGACCAACGTGCCCTCTCAGGTTCAAACCCCCGACCAACGTCCCCTCTCAGGTACAGACCCCCGACCAACGTCCCCTCTCAGGTACAGACGCCCGACCAACGTCTCCTCTCAGGTACAGACGCCCGACCAACGTCCCCTCTCAGGTACAGACCCCCGACCAACGTTCCCTCTCAGGTACAGACACCTGCCCAACGTCCCCTCTCAGGTACAGACGCCCGACCAACGTGCTCTCTCAGGTTCAAACCCCCGACCAACGTCCCCTCATAGGTACAGACCCCCGACCAACGTGCCCTCTCAGGTTCAAACCCCCGACCAACGTCCCCTCTCAGGTACAGACCCCCGACCAACGTCCCCTCTCAGGTACAGACGCCCGACCAACGTCTCCTCTCAGGTACAGACGCCCGACCAACGTCCCCTCTCAGGTACAGACCCCCGACCAACGTTCCCTCTCAGGTACAGACACCTGCCCAACGTCCCCTCTCAGGTACAGACGCCCGACCAACGTGCTCTCTCAGGTACAGACCCCCGACCAACGTGCCCTCTCAGCTACAGACCCCCGACCAACGTGCCCTCTCAGGTACAAACCCCCGACCAACGTCCCCTCTCAGGTACAGACCCCCGACCAACGTCCCCTCTCAGGTACAGACCCCCGACCAACGTCCCCTCTCAGGTACAGACGCCCGACCAACGTGCTCTCTCAGGTACAGACCCCCGACCAACGTCCCCTCTCAGGTACAGACCCCCGACCAACGTACCCTCTCAGGGACAGACCCCCGACCAACGTCCCCTCTCAGGTACAGACCCCCGACCAACGTCCCCTCTCAGGTACAGACCCCCGACCAATGTCCCTCTCAGGTACAGACCCCCGACCAACGTCCCCTCTCAGGTACAGACCCCCGACCAACGTCCCCTCTCAGGTACAGACCCCCGACCAACGTCCCCTCTCAGGTACAGACCCCCGACCAACATCCCTCTCAGGTACAGACCCCCGACCAACGTCCCCTCTCAGGTACAGACCCCCGACCAACGTCCCCTCTCAGGTACAGACCCCCGACCAACGTACCCTCTCAGGGACAGACCCCCAACCAACGTCCCCTCTCAGGGACAGACCCCCGACCAACGTACCCTCTCAGGTACAGACCCCCGACCAACGTCCCCTCTCAGCTACAGACCCCTGACCAACGTCCCCTCTCATGTACAGACCCCCGACCAACGTCCCCTCTCAGGTACAGACCCCCGACCAACGTCCCTCTCAGGTACAGACCCCCGACCAACGTCCCCTCTCAGGTACAGACCCCCGACCAACGTCCCCTCTCAGGTACAGACCCCCGACCAACGTCCCCTCTCAGGTACAGAATCCCGACCAACATCCCTCTCAGGTACAGACCCCCGACCAACGTCCCCTCTCAGGTACAGACCCCCGACCAACGTCCCCTCTCTGGTACAGACCCCCGACCAACGTCCCCTCTCAGGTACAGACCCCCGACCAACATCCCTCTCAGGTACAGATCCCCGACCAACGTCCCCTCTCAGGTACAGACCCCCGACCAACGTCCCCTCTCAGGTACAGACCCCCGACCAACATCCCTCTCAGGGACAGACCCCCGACCAACGTCCCATCTCAGGTACAGACCCCCGACCAACGTCCCCTCTCAGGGACAGACCCCCGACCAACGTCCCCTCTCAGGTATAGACCCCCGACCAACGTACCCTCTCAGGGACAGACCCCCGACCAACGTCCCCTCTCAGGGACAGACCCCCGACCAACGTACCCTCTCAGGGACAGACCCCCGACCAACGTTCCCTCTCAGGGACAGACCCCCGACCAACGTCCCCTCTCAGGTACAGACCCCCGACCAACGTCCCCTCTCAGGGACAGACCCCAGACCAACGTCCCCTCTCAGGTATAGACCCCCGACCAACGTACCCTCTCAGGGACAGACCCCCGACCAACATCCCCTCTCAGGGACAGACCCCCGACCAACGTACCCTCTCAGGTACAGACATCCTGGATCAACAGCAGCCAGTCAATCGTCTTGTATTATTATTAATATTAATATTAATATTAATATTACATTATGTGATGTGTGTTTTTGTCCCAGATGAAGAGGAAGATGCCCGCCGTGCCAAACGGATGTCCACTCAGTCCTGACGGAGCCAAAGAGGTGGAGCACCAGCCTGGACCGGAGCTGCAGCGGACCGGCAGGTGAGGGGAGTGGCATCCTGCCTGAGGGGAGTGGCCTCCTGCCTGAGGGGAGTGGCCTCCTGCCTGAGGGGAGTGGCCTTCTGCCTGAGAGGAGTGGCTAAAATAGTCCATGTCCGGGGTGAGAAGGGTCAGCTGTGGTCAGACCTGCTCGTCTCAGAGTCCTGGAGTTCATCTCAGTCAGAGGTCACAAAGGTCATGACTCAGTTTAATGTCTTCGTTATAATAACTCTTTATTTGTAAAAATCTGTAAAAGTTTGTCCCAGTCAAATTTCAACACATCCAAGCTTGTGATTCTTCTTCTTTTTCTCATCTTTTTCCTCCAAATGACTCAAGCGTCCGTCTCATAAATTGGGCCAAATACAAAGCGAACAGGAGGAGAGACCAAGCACAGCCCTGTCCGACCCCTCTGTCCAGACTCAGTGGACCTGTCACATGACCAGTGATTATAATTGTTGATGTTGGACCATCGTAAAGAGTCCCAATATTTTTTATAATTGAATGTATTTATCACTTTAAATAAGTCCAGCCACAGAATCTAAATCCTTCTCCGTTCTTTTGGACATAATTGAGGTGAATAAACGTCACATTCAGAAGAGAAATAGTCTCTATGAGGCACAGTCCAGTCGCTCCTTCAGGGACATGAGGGGAGGAGGAGTTTCACACCAGGAGGGGAGGAGTTTCACACCAGGAGGGGAGGAGTTTCACACCAGGAGGGGAGGAGTTTCACACCAGGAGGGGAGGAGTTTTCTGAGTCATTTAGCGTGTTTTGGTGCTTTGGCTGTACCGGGCGACTGTAACGTCCCGCCCCGCCCTCCTGTCGACAGGGTCTTCGGCGGGCTGATGTGCGACGTGAAGAGGAAGCTGCCGTTCTTCTGGAGCGACATCAGGGACTCGCTGAGCCTGCAGTGTGTGGCCTCAGTGCTGTTCCTCTACTGCGCCTGCATGTCACCTGTCATCACCTTCGGAGGGCTCCTGGGAGAGGCCACCAGGGGGAACATCGTGAGAGACACTGACACGCAGCACTGACACGCAGCACTGACACAACACTGACACGCAGCACTGACACAACACTGACACAACACTGACACGCAGCACTGACACGCAGCACTGACACGCAGCACTGACACGCAGCACTGACACAACACTGACACGCAGCACTGACACGCAGCACTGACACAACACTGACACACAGCACTGACACAACACTGACACAACACTGACACGCAGCACTGACACGCAGCACTGACACAACACTGACACGCAGCACTGACACGCAGCACTGACACGCAGCACTGACACGACACTGACACGCAGCACTGACACGCAGCACTGACACGTAGCACTGACACAACACTGACACAACACTGACACGCAGCACTGACACGCAGCACTGACACGCAGCACTGACACGACACTGACACGCAGCACTGACACGCAGCACTGACACGCAGCACTGACACAACACTGACACAACACTGACACGCAGCACTGACACGCAGCACTGACACGCAGCACTGACACGCAGCACTGACACAATACTGAAACAACACTGACCCGCAGCACTGATACAACACTGACACGACACTGACACGCAGCACTGACACAACACTGACACAACACTGAAACAACACTGACCCGCAGCACTGATACAACACTGAAACAACACTGACCCGCAGCACTGATACGACACTGACACGACACTGACACGCAGCACTGACACAACACTGACACAACACTGAAACAACACTGACCCGCAGCACTGATACGACACTGACAGTGCTGCGTGTCAGTGTCGTGTCAGTGTTGTGTCAGCACTGACACAACACTGACACAACACTGACCCGCAGCACTGATACAACACTGAAACAACACTGACCCGCAGCACTGATACGACACTGACAGTGCTGCGTGTCAGTGTCGTGTCAGTGTTGTGTCAGCACTGACACAACACTGACACAACACTGACCCGCAGCACTGATACAACACTGAAACAACACTGACCCGCAGCACTGATACGACACTGACACGATACTGACACGCAGCACTGACACAACACTGACACAACACTGACACAACACTGAAACAACACTGACCCGCAGCACTGACACAACACAACACTGACATGCAGCACTGACACGCAGCACTGATACGACACTGACACGACACTGACACGCAGCACTGACACAACACTGACACAACACTGACCCGCAGCACTGATACAACACTGAAACAACACTGACCCGCAGCACTGACACAACACTGACACAACACTGAAACAACACTGAAACAACACTGACACGCAGCACTGACACAACACAACACTGACACGCAGCACTGACACAACACTGACACAACACTGAAACAACACTGACCAGCAGCACTGACACAACACAACACTGACATGCAGCACTGACACGCATCACTGACACAACACTGACACGCATCACTGACACAACAATGACACAACACTGACCCGCAGCACTGATACGACACTGACACGACACTGACACGCAGCACTGACACAACACTGACACAACACTGACACAACACTGACACAACACTGACACAACACTGAAACAACACTGACCCGCAGCACTGACACAACACAACACTGACATGCAGCACTGACACGCAGCACTGATACAACACTGAAACAACACTGACCCGCAGCACTGATACGACACTGACACGACACTGACACGCAGCACTGACACAACACTGACACAACACTGACACGCAGCACTGACACAACACAACACTGACACGCAGCACTGACACAACACTGAAACAACACTGACCAGCAGCACTGACACAACACAACACTGACATGCAGCACTGACACGCAGCACTGACACAACACTGACACAACACTGAAACAACACTGAAACAACACTGACACGCAGCACTGACACAACACAACACTGACACGCAGCACTGACACAACACTGACACAACACTGAAACAACACTGACCAGCAGCACTGACACAACACAACACTGACATGCAGCACTGACACGCATCACTGACACAACACTGACACGCATCACTGACACAACAATGACACAACACTGACCCGCAGCACTGATACGACACTGACACGACACTGACACGCAGCACTGACACAACACTGACACAACACTGACACAACACTGACACAACACTGACACAACACTGAAACAACACTGACCCGCAGCACTGACACAACACAACACTGACATGCAGCACTGACACGCAGCACTGATACAACACTGACACAACACTGACCCGCAGCACTGATACAACACTGAAACAACACTGACCCGCAGCACTGATACGACACTGACACGACACTGACACGCAGCACTGACACAACACTGACACAACACTGACACAACACTGACCCGCAGCACTGATACAACACTGAAACAACACTGACCCGCAGCACTGATACGACACTGACACGACACTGACACGCAGCACTGACACAACACTGACACAACACTGACACAACACTGACACAACACTGACCCGCAGCACTGATACAACACTGAAACAACACTGACCCGCAGCACTGATACGACACTGACACGACACTGACACGCAGCACTGACACAACACTGACACAACACTGACACGCAGCACTGACACAACACAACACTGACACGTAGCACTGACACAACACTGAAACAACACTGACCAGCAGCACTGACACAACACAACACTGACATGCAGCACTGACACGCATCACTGACACAACACTGACACGCATCAATGACACAACAATGACACAACACAACACTGACATGCAGCACTGAGACAACACAACACTGATACAACACTGACACAACACTGACACAACACTGAAACAACACTGACCCGCAGCACTGACACAACACAACACTGACACGCAGCACTGACACAACACTGACACAACACTGAAACAACACTGACCCGTAGCACTGACACAACACAACACTGACACGCAGCACTGACACAACACTGACACAACACTGAAACAACACTGACCCGTAGCACTGACACAACACAACACTGACACGCAGCACTGACACAACACTGACACAACACTGAAACAACACTGACCCGTAGCACTGACACAACACAACACTGACACGCAGCACTGACACAACACTGACACAACACTGACCTGCAGCACTGACACGCATCACTGACACAACACTGACACAACACTGACCTGCAGCACTGACACAACACTGACACGCATCACTGACACAACACTGACACGCATCACTGACACAACACTGACACAACACAACACTGACATGCAGCACTGAGACAACACAACACTGACACAACACTGACGCAACACAACACTGACACAACACAACTCTGACACAACACTGACACAAAACAACACTGACACGCAGACCCCTGACCCTGTGTTGTGCATCGAGTGCCGTCGAGTCTGACCTTTGACCCCTGACCCTGTGTTGTGCAGAGTGCCATGGAGTCTGACCTTTGACCCCTGACCCTGTGTTGTGCAGAGTGCCATCGAGTCTCTGTTCGGGGCCTCCCTCACGGGGATGACCTACTCCGTGATGGCGGGGCAGCCTCTGACCGTCCTGGGCAGCACTGGACCCATCCTGGTCTTTGAGAAGATCCTCTTTAAGTTCTGCGCGTGAGTATCACACCTGAAGATCAAAGACATTCAGTTCGTCTCTCCAAAGGCCATAGGGGGCGCCATCAGTTTGTCTCTCTGAAGGCCAGAGGGGGCGCCATCAGTTTGTCTCTCCAAAGGCCATAGGGGGCGCCATCAGTTTGTCTCTCTAAAGGCCAGAGGGGGCGCCATCAGTTTGTCTCTCTAAAGGCCAGAGGGGGCGCCATCAGTTTGTCTCTCTGAAGGCCAGAGGGGGCGCCATCAGTTTGTCTTTTCAAAGGCCAGAGGGGGCGCCATCAGTTTGTCTCTCCAAAGGCCATAGGGGGCGCCATCAGTTTGTCTCTCTAAAGGCCAGAGGGGGCGCCATCAATTTGTCTCTCTAAAGGCCAGAGGGGGCGCCATCAGTTTGTCTTTTCAAAGGCCAGAGGGGGCGCCATCAGTTTGTCTCTCTAAAGGCCAGAGGGGGCGCCATCAGTTTATCTCTCTAAAGGCCAGAGGGGGCGCCATCAATTTGTCTCTCTAAAGGCCAGAGGGGGCGCCATCAGTTTGTCTTTTCAAAGGCCAGAGGGGGCGCCATCAGTTTGTCTCTCCAAAGGCCATAGGGGGCGCCATCAGTTTGTCTCTCTAAAGGCCAGAGGGGGCGCCATCAATTTGTCTCTCTAAAGGCCAGAGGGGGCGCCATCAGTTTGTCTTTTCAAAGGCCAGAGGGGGCGCCATCAGTTTGTCCCTCTAAAGGCCAGAGGGGGCGCCATCAGTTTGTCTCTCCAAAGGCCAGAGGGGGCGCCATCAGTTTGTCTCTCTAAAGGCCAGAGGGGGCGCCATCAGTTTGTCTCTCTAAAGGCCAGAGGGGGCGCCATCAGTTTGTCTTTTCAAAGGCCAGAGGGGGCGCCATCAGTTTGTCCCTCTAAAGGCCAGAGGGGGCGCCATCAGTTTGTCTCTGTAAAGGCCAGAGGGGGCGCCATCAGTTTGTCTCTCTAAAGGCCAGAGGGGGCGCCATCAGTTTGTCTCTCTAAAGGCCAGAGGGGGCGCCATCCGTTTGTCTCTCTAAAGGCCAGAGGGGGCGCCATCCGTTTGTCTCTCTAAAGGCCAGAGGGGGCGCCATCCGTTTGTCTCTCCAAAGGCCAGAGGGGGCGCCATCAGTTTGTCTCTCCAAAGGCCAGAGGGGGCGCCATCAGTTTGTCTCTCCAAAGGCCAGAGGGGGTGCCATCAGTTTGTCTCTCCAAAGGCCATAGGGGGCGCCATCAGTTTGTCTCTCTAAAGGCCAGAGGGGGCGCCATCAGTTTGTCTTTCCAAAGGCCAGAGGGGGCGCCATCAGTTTGTCTTTCCAAAGGCCAGAGGGGGCGCCATCAGTTTGTCTCTCTAAAGGCCAGAGGGGGCGCCATCAGTTTGTCTCTCCAAAGGCCAGAGGGGGCGCCATCAGTTTGTCTCTCTAAAGGCCAGAGGGGGCGCCATCAGTTTGTCTTTTCAAAGGCCAGAGGGGGCGCCATCAGTTTGTCCCTCTAAAGGCCAGAGGGGGCGCCATCAGTTTGTCTCTGTAATGGCCAGAGGGGGCGCCATCAGTTTGTCTCTGTAAAGGCCAGAGGGGGCGCCTTCAGTTTGTCTCTCTAAAGGCCAGAGGGGGCGCCATCAGTTTGTCTTTCCAAAGGCCAGAGGGGGCGCCATCAGTTTGTCTCTCTAAAGGCCAGAGGGCGCGCCATCCGTTTGTCTCTCTGAAGGCCAGAGGGGGCGCCATCCGTTTGTCTCTCCAAAGGCCAAAGGGGGCGCCATCAGTTTGTCTCTCCAAAGGCCAAAGGGGGCGCCATCAGTTTGTCTCTCCAAAGGCCAGAGGGGGCGCCATCAGTTTGTCTCTCCAAAGGCCAGAGGGGGCGCCATCAGTTTGTCTCTCCAAAGGCCATAGGGGGCGCCATCAGTTTGTCTCTCTAAAGGCCAGAGGGGGCGCCATCAGTTTGTCTCTCTAAAGGCCAGAGGGGGCGCCATCAGTTTGTCTCTCTAAAGGCCAGAGGGGGCGCCATCAGTTTGTCTCTCTAAAGGCCAGAGGGGGCGCCATCAGTTTGTCTCTGTAAAGGCCAGAGGGGGCGCCATCAGTTTGTCTCTCTAAAGGCCAGAGGGGGCGCCATCAGTTTGTCTCTCTAAAGGCCAGAGGGGGCGCCATCAGTTTGTCTCTGTAAAGGCCAGAGGGGGCGCCATCAGTTTGTCTCTCTAAAGGCCAGAGGGGGCGCCATCAGTTTGTCTCTGTAAAGGCCAGAGGGGGCGCCATTTTGTGTCCAGACATTACATTTATGACTGTAACACCGTGGATTGTTTTGGATTGTCTAATAAATTGGGCCAATGGTTCCAAATGCAAAGCAACATGAGGAGAGACCAAGCACAGCCCTGTCCGACCCCTCTGTCCAGAGTCAGTGGATCTGTCACATGACCAGAGCTCCAATAGGTTTTATAATTAAATCGTCTATTTGAAATGTGTTTAGATGTGTTTAGATTTAGATTTAGTTCACATGACCTAGTGTCAAGTTCGAGCTGAAGTTCTGGCCCGAGTCGGAGGTTCTGGACCTTCTGCGTGTCACATGACCTAGTGTCAAGTCTGCAGCGAGAAGAAAACAAAGTCACACATAACTCAACGCTCTTTTTATTTTGAAACTCACAGAGGAAAGAGCAGGAAGCCGCTGAGGTAAACCTTTGTGTGCGGAGGGGCCCCCAGGAGCCCGCTGCCCCATACAGACTCACAGAGGAAAGAGCAGGAAGCCGCTGAAGTAAACCTTTGTGTGCGGAGGGGCCCCCAGGAGCCCGCTGCCCCCTACAGACTCACAGAGGGAAGAGCAGGAAGCCGCTGAAGGTGCTGTGGTGGTTGGAGTTGTCCCAGATCTGCGTCTGGTGCCACAGAACCATCTTCAGTGTGTCTCCCTCCTCCAGCAGCAGGGCGGCGCCGTTAGAGGCCGTGTCGCTGCCGGAGCCTGAGGGCCCTTCATGAGCGATGAGGGCCACCTGAGCGTTGTTCCTGTACATCACGGCGCTCATGGGGAAGTCGGACGGAGCGTTCGCCGTAAAACGCACGTAGTACACGCCCCGAACCGGAGCCGTGAACACGCCTGAGGAGCAGAGCGGCAGAGTGGTTAGCCTCTGACTGTGGCAGAGTGGTTAGCCTCTGACTGTGGCAGAGTGGTTAGCCTCTGACTGTGGCAGAGTGGTTAGCCTCTGACTGTGGCAGAGTGGTTAGCCTCTGACTGTGGCAGAGTGGTTAGCCTCTGACTGTGGCAGAGTGGTTAGCCTCTGACTGTGGCAGAGTGGTTAGCCTCTGACAGTGGCAGAGTGGTTAGCCTCTGACTGTGGCAGAGTGGTTAGCCTCTGACTGTGGCAGAGTGGTTAGCCTCTGACTGTGGCAGAGTGGTTAGCCTCTGACTGTGGCAGAGTGGTTAGCCTCTGACTGTGGCAGAGTGGTTAGCCTCTGACAGTGGCAGAGTGGTTAGCCTGTCTCCTGCTCACCAGGAGGTTGCTGGTTCTGTACCTGTCCGTGGGTTGTAGGCCTGTCCGATGTTGGTGAGGACGTCTCTGTAGATCAGGTCTTTGTTTCCGTCATCAGTTTTCTGGAGTCCGTTTCCTCCGAGAGACGCAGCAAACGCCACTCTGGGACTTTCTGTGATCAACAGTTTTATGACGTAAAGAAACAAATGACCTTCTGGTCCCGGCTCTGACCCGCTCACAAAGCGCTGCGCTCTCACTGGACACTTCAACCAAAATCTATCAAAATAATCATCATCGTCCAAAGTGTAGCGAAGTGGTTCTCAAACTGTGATTTGGCTCCCTCTGGTGGTACGAGAGGTCACATCTAGTGTTCGCTTTATTTACAGTTATTCATATTTTAGTCTTTCATCCGATTCGTCCTTGTTTAGAACTATTTAAGTCATTTTGCAGATCTAATCCTCCCGTTATAAACCCGGCTCAGTCCCGGCTCGGTCTCTGCTCAGTCTCTGCTCAGTCTCTGCTCAGTCTCTGCTCAGTCCCGGCTCAGCCTCTGCTCAGTCTCTGCTCAGCCTCTGCTCAGTCCCGGCTCAGTCCCGGCTCGGTCTCTGCTCAGTCTCTGCTCAGTCTCTGCTCAGTCTCTGCTCAGTCCCGGCTCAGCCTCTGCTCAGTCTCTGCTCAGCCTCTGCTCGGTCCCGGCTCAGTCCCGGCTCGGTCTCTGCTCAGTCTCTGCTCAGTCTCTGCTCAGTCCCTGCTCGGTCCTGGTTGTCACAGACCTGTCATGTTCTTCAGAGCGCCCTCTGCGGTGCCGAGTCTCTCTCTGATCTCTGAAACACAAATACGACGCTCAGATGAAGCGTCACGTGCTCGTTTTGTAAAAGTGCTGAGTTACCCTGGTTCTCCTTCTGCAGCAGCGTGAGCGAGCGCTGCAGCTCCTGCAGCTCTGAGTCCAGGTCCGGCTGAGCAGGGGCCTCATCCACTCTGTCAACAACAACCAAAGTAAACCTTTGCGTGTGGAGGGGCCCCCAGGAGCCCGCAGCCCCATACAGACTCACAGAGGGAAGAGCAGGAAGCCGCTGAAGTAAACCTTTGCATGTGGAGGGGCCCCCAGGAGCCCGCCGCCCCATACAGACTCACAGAGGGAAGAGCAGGAAGCCGCTGAAGTAAACCTTTGCGTACAGAGGGGCCCCCAGGAGCCCGCTGCCCCATACAGACTCACAGAGGGAAGAGCAGGAAGCCGCTGAAGTAAACCTTTGCGTACAGAGGGGCCCCCAGGAGCCCGCTGCCCCATACAGACTCACAGAGGGAAGAGGGAAGAGCAGGAAGCCGCTGAAGTAAACCTTTGCGTACAGAGGGGCCCCCAGGAGCCCGCTGCCCCATACAGACTCACAGAGGAAAGAGCAGGAAGCCGCTGAAGTAAACCTTTGTGTGCGGAGGGGCCCCCAGGAGCCCGCTGCCCCCTACAGACTCACAGAGGGAAGAGCAGGAAGCCGCTGAAGTAAACCTTTGTGTGCGGAGGGGCCCCCAGGAGCCCGCTGCCCCCTACAGACTCACAGAGGGAAGAGCAGGAAGCCGCTGAAGGTGCTGTGGTGGTTGGAGTTGTCCCAGATCTGCGTCTGGTGCCACAGAACCATCTTCAGTGTGTCTCCCTCCTCCAGCAGCAGGGCGGCGCCGTTAGAGGCCGTGTCGCTGCCGGAGCCTGAGGGCCCTTCATGAGCGATGAGGGCCACCTGAGCGTTGTTCCTGTACATCACGGCGCTCATGGGGAAGTCGGACGGAGCGTTCGCCGTAAAACGCACGTAGTACACGCCCCGAACCGGAGCCGTGAACACGCCTGAGGAGCAGAGCGGCAGAGTGGTTAGCCTCTGACTGTGGCAGAGTGGTTAGCCTCTGACTGTGGCAGAGTGGTTAGCCTCTGACTGTGGCAGAGTGGTTAGCCTCTGACTGTGGCAGAGTGGTTAGCCTCTGACTGTGGCAGAGTGGTTAGCCTCTGACTGTGGCAGAGTGGTTAGCCTGACTGTGGCAGAGTGGTTAGCCTCTGACTGTGGCAGAGTGGTTAGCCTCTGACAGTGGCAGAGTGGTTAGCCTGTCTCCTGCTCACCAGGAGGTTGCTGGTTCTGTACCTGTCCGTGGGTTGTAGGCCTGTCCGATGTTGGTGAGGACGTCTCTGTAGATCAGGTCTTTGTTTCCGTCATCAGTTTTCTGGAGTCCGTTTCCTCCGAGAGACGCAGCAAACGCCACTCTGGGACTTTCTGAAACAGTTCCGTGTCAGTCCTGGGGGTCTGAATGACCCACGGGACGTTAGAAAGAACAGTTCTCACCAACGACTCTCTTCAGCTCCTTCTCTGCCACTTGCAGACGCTCCATCATCACTGGAACAAAACGTCACTCGATCAAACAAACCCACATCAGGGCGTCAAAACTTTACAGATAGAATCACGCCTAAGACTCACTGGCTCGCTCGGCCTTCATCTCCTCCAGGTCGACTCGGAGCTTCTTGAACAGCTGCATGGTCTGAGGGCTCTGGGCCGACCCGAGCCGGGCCAGTGCCACCAGGAGCAGGAGGACTCTCACAGACATGGTTCAGGACTCAGGACTCAGGGCGGGCTCGGGCTCAGGTCTTTATATAGGGTCTGGGGCCTGCTCGGGGTGAGTGACCCTGATACTGAGCAGTGAGCACACACGAGCTGATCAGCCCCTGTGTCTTTGACCTGCCGTGGACCCCGGACCCTCAGGAAAAACTGCCTCCAACACGAGAATCATAGTTCCAAAGTGCTCCACAGATAATTCGTCTGGAACTGGTTTGATATTGATGTTGAGTTATTGATGTTGGAGGAGGATTACAGGGTTTTCAGAGTTTTACATTTTGTCGTAACTCTGAGATGTGACTCCCTCTGGCTCCTCCCTCTGGCTCCTCCCTCTGGCTCCTCCCTCTGGCTTCTCTCTTCTCAGTGACTATGGTCTTGTTTACCTGACGTTCTTCTCTCTTCTCAGTGACTATGGTCTTGTTTACCTGACGTTCTTCTCTCTTCTCAGTGACTATGGTCTTGGTGACCTGACGTTCTTCTCTCTTCTCAGTGACTATGGTCTTGGTGACCTGACGTTCTTCTCTCTTCTCAGTGACTGTGGTCTTGTTTACCTGACGTTCTTCTCTCTTCTCAGTGACTATGGTCTTGGTGACCTGTCGTTCTTCTGTCTTCTCAGTGACTATGGTCTTGGTGACCTGACGTTCTTCTCTCTTCTCAGTGACTATGGTCTTGGTGACCTGACGTTCTTCTCTCTTCTCAGTGACTATGGTCTTGTTTACCTGACGTTCTTCTCTCTTCTCAGTGACTATGGTCTTGGTGACCTGTCGTTCTTCTGTCTTCTCAGTGACTATGGTCTTGTTTACCTGACGTTCTTCTCTCTTCTCAGTGACTATGGTCTTGGTGACCTGACGTTCTTCTCTCTTCTCAGTGACTATGGTCTTGTTTACCTGACGTTCTTCTCTCTTCTCAGTGACTATGGTCTTGGTGACCTGTCGTTCTTCTGTCTTCTCAGTGACTATGGTCTTGTTTACCTGACGTTCTTCTCTCTTCTCAGTGACTATGGTCTTGGTGACCTGTCGTTCTTCTGTCTTCTCAGTGACTATGGTCTTGTTTACCTGACGTTCCGCACCTGCATCGGGCTCTGGACGGCGTTCTTCTGCCTGCTGTTGGTGGCGTCCGATGCCAGTTCTCTGGTGTGTTACATCACTCGCTTCACGGAAGAGGCTTTCGCCGCTCTGATCTGCATCATCTTCATCTACGAGGCTCTGGAGAAACTGGTGCACCTCGGACAGGTTCATCCCTACAACCAACACAACCAGCTCGACAACCTCACGCACTACAGGTGACAACTGTTCATACTTCTACTGTTATTACTACTATTACTACTGTTATTACAACTGTTATTACTACTGCTGTTACTCCTATTACTTCTGTTATTACTACTGTTATTACTACTGTTACTGTTATTACTACTGTTATTACTACTGTTACTGCTATTACTACTGCTATTACTACTGTTATTACTACTGTCACTGTTATTACTACTGCAAATACTGCTATTTCTACTGTTATTACTACTGTTACTGTTATTACTACTGCAAATACTGCTATTACTACTGTTATTACTACTGTTACTGTTATTACTACTTCAAATACTGCTATTACTACTGTTATTACTACTGCAAATACTGCTATTACTACTGCAAATACTGTTATTACTACTGCAAATACTGCTATTACTACTGCAAATACTGCTATTACTACTGTTATCACTACTGCAAATACTGCTATTACTACTGCAAATACTGCTATTACTACTGTTACTGCTATTACTACTGCACCTTCTGCTGTTCCAGGTGTGAGTGTTTTGCTCCAGTGAACGTGTCGTCTCAGGTCCAGGAGCTGTGGAACAGAGAGAACCTGACCTCCAGCTCCATCTCCTGGGACCAGCTCAGAGTCCAGGTCTGCTCCCCTCACTATGACCTCTGACCTCTGCTCACCTCAGTCTAACCTCTGACCTCTGCTCACTTTGACCTCTGCTCACCTCACTATCACCTCTGCCCCCATCTCACTCTGACCTCTGCTCCCCTCTCACTATGACCTCTGCTCCCCTCTCACTATGACCTCTGCCCCCCTCTCACTATGACCTCTGCCCCCATCTCACTCTGACCTCTGCTCCCCTCTCACTATGACCTCTGCCCCCATCTCACTCTGACCTCTGCTCCCCTCTCACTATGACCTCTGCCCCCCTCTCACTATGACCTCTGACCTCTGCTCCCCTCACTATGACCTCTGCCCCCTCACTATGACCTCTGCTCCCCTCACTATGACCTCTGACCTCTGCTCCCCTCACTATGACCTTTGACCTCTGCTCCCCTCACCATGACCTCTGCCCCCTCACTATGACCTCTGCCCCCTCACTATGGCCTCTGCCCCCTCACTATGACCTCTGCTCCTCTCACTATGACCTCTTCTCCCCTCACTATGACCTCTGCCCCCCTCAGTATGACCTCTGCCCCTCTTACCTCTGCTCCCCTCACTATGACCTCTGCCCCCTCACTATGACCTCTACTCCTCTCACTATGACCTCTGCTCCCCTCACTATGACCTCTGCCCCCCTCACTATGACCTCTGCCCCCTCACTCTGACCTCTGCTCCCCTCAGTTTGACCTCTGCCCCTCTCACTCTGACCTCTGCTCCCCTCACTTTGACCTCTGCCCCTCTCACTCTGACCTCTGCTCCCCTCACTTTGACCTCTGCCCCTCTCACTATGACCTCTGCTCCCCTTCACTATGACCTCTGCCCCCTCACTATGACCTCTGTTCCCCTCACTATGACCTCTGCTCCCCTCACTATGACCTCTACTCCCCTCACTATGACCTCTGCTCCCCTCACTATGACCTCTACTCAGCTCACTATGACCTCTGTTCCCCTCACTATGACCTCTGCCCCCTCACTATGACCTCTGCCCCCCTCACTATGACCTCTGCTCACCTCACTATGACCTCTGCTCCCCTCACTATGACCTCTGCTCCCCTCACTCTGACCCTGCCCCCCTCACTCTGACCTCTGCTCCCCTCACTTTGACCTCTGCCCCTCTCACTATGACCTCTGCCCCCCTCACTATGACCTCTGCTCACCTCACTATGACCTCTGCTCCCCTCACTATGACCTCTGCTCCCCTCACTATGACCTCTGCCCCCTCACTATGACCTCTACTCCTATCACTCTGACCTCTGCTCTCCTCACTTTGACCTCTGCCCCTCTCACTTTGACCTCTGCCCCTCTCACTATGACCTCTGCTCCCCTTCACTATGACCTCTGCCCCCTCACTATGACCTCTGCTCACCTCACTATGACCTCTGCCCCCCTCACTATGACCTCTGCTCACCTCACTATGACCTCTACTCCCCTCACTTTGACCTCTGCCCCTCTCACTATGACCACTGCTCCCCTCACTATGACCTCTGCCCCCTCATTATGACTTCTGCCCCCTCACTCTGACCTCTGCCCCCTCACTATGACCTTTGCCCCCCTCACGCTGAACTCTGCCCCCTCACTTTGACCTCTGCCTCTCACAATGACCTCTGCTCCCCTT
Source organism: Eucyclogobius newberryi (assembly GCF_026437365.1). NCBI lineage: Eukaryota > Metazoa > Chordata > Actinopteri > Gobiiformes > Gobiidae > Eucyclogobius > Eucyclogobius newberryi. The sequence goes on along the minus strand of NW_027315945.1, from coordinate 39,967,140 downwards.
CACTATGACCTCTGCTCACCTCACTATTACCTCTGCTCACCTCACTCTGACCTCTGCCCCCCTCACTATGACCTCTGCTCACCTCACTATGACCTCTGCCCCCCTCACTATGACCTCTGACCTCTGCCCCCCTCACTATGACCTCTGCCCCCCTCACTATGACCTCTGTTCACCTCACAATGACCTCTGCTCCCCTTCACTATGACCTCTGCCCCCTCACTATGACCTCTGCTCACCTCACTCTGACCTCTTCCCCCCTCACTATGACCTCTGCTCACCTCACTATGACCTCTGCCCCCCTCACTATGACCTCTGACCTCTGCTCCCCTCACTATGACCTCTGCCCCCCTCACTATGACCTCTGACCTCTGTTCACCTCACTATGACCTCTGCTCCCCTCACTATGACCTCTGCCCCTCTCACTATGACCTCTGCGCCTCACTCTGACCTCTGCTCCCCTCACTTTGACCTCTGCCCCCCTCACTATGACCTTTGCTCACCTCACTATGACCTCTGCCCCCCTCACTATGACCTCTGCTCACCTCACTATGACCTCTGCTCACCTCACTATGACCTCTACTCCCCTCACTTTGACCTCTGCCCCTCTCACTATGACCTCTGCTCCCCTCACTATGACCTCTGCCCCCTCACTATGACTTCTGCCCCCTCACTATGACCTCTGCCCCCCTCACGCTGAACTCTGCCCCCTCACTTTGACCTCTGCCTCTCACAATGACCTCTGCTCCCCTTCACTATGACCTCTGCTCCCCTCACTATGACCTCTTCCCCCCTCACTATGACCTCTGACCTCTACCCCCCTCACTATGACCTGCCCCCCTCACTATGACCTCTGACCTCTGCTGACCTAACAATGACCTCTGCTCCCCTTCACTATGACCTCTGCCCCCTCACTATGACCCCTGCTCACCTCACTATCACCTCTGCTCACCTCACTCTGACCTCTGCCCCCCTCACTATGACCTCTGCTCACCTTACTATGACCTCTGCCCCCTCACTATGACCTCTGACCTCTGCTCACCTCACTATGACCTCTGCTCACCTCACTATGACCTCTGCTCCCCTCACTATGACCTCTGCCCCCCTCACTATGACCTCTGCCCCCCTCACTATGACCTCTGACCTCTGCTCCTCTCAGAACTGTTCCCGTCTTGGTGGAGTCTTTGTGGGCTCGGCCTGTGGACCTGACGGCCCCTTTGTCCCAGACGTGCTCTTCTGGTCCATCATCCTCTTCTTCTCCACCTTCATCCTCTGCTCCTTCCTCAAACAGTTCAAGACCAAGAGGTGTTTCCCCACCAAGGTGCGCCTCCACCCAACCCGCTTTAGGACTGGGATTAGCCCCTTTTAAGGCCTGTTTAGGCCCGCTTTTGGCCCATTTTAGGCCCGCTTTAAGGCCTGTTTAGGCCCGCTTTAGGCCCGCTTTAAGGCCTGTTTAGGCTTGCTTTAGGCCCGCTTTAAGGCCTGTTTAGGCCCGCTTTAAGGCCTGTTTAGGCCCGCTTTAGGCCCGCTTTAGGCCCGCTTTAAGGCCTGTTTAGGCTTGCTTTAGGCCCTCTTTAAGGCCTGTTTAGGCCCGCTTTAAGGCCTGTTTAGGCCCGCTTTAAGGCCAGTTAAGGCCCTCTTTGGGCCGGTTTATGGCCAATTTAGGGTCGCTTTAGGCCCGGTTTTAGGCCCAGTTTAAGGCCCGGTTTAAGGCCAGTTTAGGCCCGGTTTAGGCCTGGTTTAGTCACTGTGTAGATTTCGTTCCTGTTTAGACCCAGTCTGGGCCTGAGGTTTGACTGGCGTTTGTTATTGACTGTGATCATGTGATGAGTGAAACACTGCCCTCCAGTGGACACTTAGTGGAACTGTCAAGATGATGATGTATTTCTGATTTTAACAGCGTTTCACTGTAGTTTCACTGTAGTTTCACTGTAGTTTCACTTTAGTTTCAATGTAGTTTCACTGTAGTTTCAATGTAGTTTCACTGTAGTTTCACTGTAGTTTCAATGTAATTTCAATGTAATTTCAATGTAATTTCAATGTAGTTTCGCTGTAGTTTCAATGTAGTTTCACTGTAGTTTCAATGTAGTTTCACTGTAGTTTCAATGTAATTTCAATGTAATTTCAATGTAGTTTCGCTGTAGTTTCAATGTAGTTTCACTGTATTTTCACTGTAGTTTCACTGTAGTTTCACTGTAGTTTCGCTGTAGTTTCAATGTAGTTTCACTGTAGTTTCCCTGTAGTTTCACTGTATTTTCAATGTAGTTTCACTGTAGTTTCACTGTAGTTTCAATGTAGTTTCACTGTAGTTTCAATGTAGTTTCACTGTAGTTTCACTGTAGTTTCAATGTAATTTCAATGTAGTTTCACTGTAGTTTCACTGTATTTTCTATGTAGTTTCACTGTAGTTTCACTGTAGTTTCAATGTAGTTTCACTGTAGTTTCAATGTAGTTTCACTGTAGTTTCACTGTAGTTTCAATGTAGTTTCACTGTAGTTTCACTGTAGTTTCAATGTAATTTCAATGTAGTTTCGCTGTAGTTTCGCTGTAGTTTCGCTGTAGTTTCAATGTAGTTTCACTGTAGTTTCACTGTAGTTTCAATGTAGTTTCACTGTAGTTTCACTGTAGTTTCACTGTAGTTTCACTGTAGTTTCAATGTAATTTCAATGTAGTTTCGCTGTAGTTTCGCTGTAGTTTCAATGTAGTTACACTGTAGTTTCACTGTAGTTTCAATGTAGTTTCACTGTAGTTTCACTGTAATTTCTCTGTAGTTTCGCTGTAGTTTAACTGTAGTTTTGTTGTAGTTTAACTGTAGTTTTGTTGTAGTTTAACTGTAGTTTTGTTGTAGTTTAACTGTAGTTTTGTTGTAGTTTTGTAGTTTAACTGTAGTTTTGTTGTAGTTTAACTGTAGTTTTGTGGTAGTTTCACAGCCCGTTGTTGTTTCAGATCCGAGCAACCATCAGTGACTTCTCTGTGTTCCTCACCATCATGTTCATGGTGCTCATCGATTACCTCATCGGAGTCCAGACGCCCAAACTCAGAGTTCCAGAGCGCTTCCAGGTCTGACACACACACACACACACACACACAGGGCAAGGCACATTTCATACACACGGCAATTCAAAGTGCTTCACAGCAGGAAAAATGCATTAAAATCACAAAGAAATTACAGAAACAGAAATGCAATAAAATTCCAACTGATTGTCTAAACTAATGAAATCACATAAAAGAGAAGAGTGCAAATAAAAATCCTTTCAGTCACATGCGCAGCTGAAAAAAACAGTTTTTAGCTTAGATTTGAACATTGTCAGAGTAGAACCTGTCTCACATCTTCAGGAAGAATGTTCCAGATTTTAGCTGCATAAAACTGAAATGCAGATTCACCATGTCTAGTCCTGACTCTGGCACCAGCAGGAGGCCGGTCCATGTTTAGTCCTGACTCTGGCACCAGCAGGAGGCCGGTCCATGTTTAGTCCTGACTCTGGCACCAGCAGGAGGCCGGTCCCTGTTTTGTCCTGACTCTGGCACCAGCAGGAGGCCGGTCCATGTTTAGTCCTGACTCTGGGCACCAGCAGGAGGCCGGTCCATGTTTAGTCCTGACTCTGGCACCAGCAGGAGGCCGGTCCATGTTTAGACCTGACTCTGGCACCAGCAGGAGGCCGGTCCCTGAGGTCCTCAGAGTCCGAGATGGTTCATATGGCACTAACATGTCCAAGATGTACTTTGGTGCTAGGCCATGGAGAGACTTGTACACAAGCAGAGCTGCTTTAAAGTCTCTTCTCTGAGCCACAGGGGGCAGTGCAGAGACCTGAGAACAGGACTAATGTGATGGTACTTCCTGGTTCTGGTCAGGACTAATGTGATGGTACTTCCTGGTTCTAGTTAGGACCCGAGCAGCAGCGTTCTGGATGAACTGCAGCTGTTTTACAACTCGTTTGGAGAGACCAATGAGCGGCTGTTACAGTCTAATCTACTAGGGTAATTTTTTGCATCGTGGGATTTATAGCATTTTTAATGCCCTGAACTTTGTCATTAAAGAATAATGCAAACTCATTACACTTGGATGTGGAAATGAGTTCTAACGGCAGCTGAGCTGGAGGGTTTGTTAATCTGTTTACTGTGGCAAACAGGACACGCGAGTTGTTACTGCAGCTTCCAATTATTTCAGAAAAATATCTTTCCCTAGTTCTACATAAGATTAGGTTGTACATGTTCAGCTTCTCTTTGTAAATCTTTTTGAACCTGGAGATTTGACTTGCGCCATTTCCGTTGGGCCCTGCGGCACTCCCTTTTCTGTGCCCTGACCCAATCATCATTTCTCCACGGCGCCTTCTGCTTATTTTTAACCATTTTTGCCTTCATAGGGGCGATGGTGTCCAGAACATTCAAAACACTAGATGTAACAGAGTTCAACAAATCATTTACATTAGAACATGAGACATTTTCAAAGTTTATCATTTCCATAAACAGTGCACCTGTGCCATCACTTATGTGTCTCCTCTGAACAACTGCAGGACCAACCGGAGGTTTGGGAGAAACAGACAAGTCAAAGAAGACACAGAAATGATCAGACAGAGCAACATCGATCACATTAACATTTGAAATATTTACCCCCTTTGTAATTATGAGATCTAGAGTGTGTCCTCTGCTGTGGGTGGGGCCACTCTGCTGTGGGTGGGGCCACTCTGCTGTGGGTGGGGCCACTCACATGCTGAGTAAGACTGAAGGTTTCAAGGACAGCATCAAGCTCTTTAGCGTTTCTGTCACAAATATTATCAACATGCACATTGAAATCACCTGTAATGACCAAACCATCAAAGTCTGTGCATACGACTGAAACATCTCAGTAAAATCATCAATAAAACTTTGGCAGTGCTGGGGAGGCTTGTATAAAACAATGAAGAGAATGGATGGAGACCGTTTTAGCTCCATTTTAAAGGATACATACTCAAATGATGAAAACGCCCCAAAAGACAACCTGCGGGTAATTATTTCATTTCTAAAGACAGCACAGACTCCACCCCCTTTTTTGTTTTCTCGTGTTTCAGATTCAAACTTAAAGTTGGGTGGAGCAGATTCTATCAGAACTACATTTCCTGCGTTTTTGTCAAGCCATGTTTCAGTTAAAAACATAAAATCAAGATTATAAGAAGAAATAAAATTATTAATTAAGAGTGATTTGTTACATAAGGATCTGACATTTAGCACAGCAAGTTTCAGAATAGTTTCAGTGGGACTGGGCTTTATCTTTTCACAGGGAATATGAATCACATTTCTCAGATTGGGCCTGACTCGCATTTTGTTTTTCCATCTGTGTGATGATGTGACTACAGAAATAGCACTAGAGGGGGATCTTTTTACATAGGGCCCCGGGTTGGTTTGATTTTTAATATGACAATAAGTCCCGGCAACGCTGAGACCCAGTGCATCCTAGTTATGGGAGATAGCAGGTGAAAGGCGAGGTTGGATGGGTGGTGGGGCTTTTGTTGGTGTAGTCGTCTTGTGCAGGGAAGAGTTGATACGTATTGACATAGCCCTTGCTATATTGGGCGTGAGTGGAGCCATCTCAATGCCTGATTTGATCAGACTTTCAAAATGGCTGGGAAGGCCCATGGGTGAGAGTGGAGATGAGAAGGAGAATGATGAATCTTTAGTGGGAGTAGATGTTGCAGGGGGAACCCAGGGATGGTCTGAAGGCAGGGGCGATGACAGGGATGTTGTTGGGCCTGTCACAGACGGGTCCAAGGCCTTTGAAGATTGTTCCTTTGCTGGAGGCGGTGGAGGTGAATGTGGAGCAGCTGGAGCTGAATCCTTTGCTGGTGGTGGTGGAGCAGCTGCTGATGAATCCTTTGGTGGAGGCTGAGGTTGTGGTGCTGTTGATGCTGAAACATTGGCTCGGTCTCTGGCTGATGGAGCAGGAATTCTTCTCTCATTCCTCTCTTCTCTAACTATCTGCTCAGGACCCTGTCCAGGCCCAGTCCAATGCCTCAGAGCGTGGAGCAGGTTCTCTGTCAGCACCCTCACTCCACCTCTGCATAGGTGGGGGCCATTTCTCTTAAACAGGTCCTCTCGTTTCCAGAATAGATAGAAGTTCTCAATGTAGTGTAGTCCTCTCGGGGAGCACTCTTTGGACAGCCATGTGTTCAGCTGAAGAAGCCGGCTAAACTTGTTTATCCTCCTGTCGATGTTTGGAAGAGGTCCACTTATGAATGTTTTGATTTCCATTTTATCAAGCACGTCGAATAACTTCAAGAAGTCTTTTTTCAAAACTTCAGTCTGTTCCCGCCGCATGTCCACTGCACCCACGTGCACAATCAGCTGTTTAGCTCCTCCATGCTTAGCCATAATATTTGGATGGAGTGACGTTATCTCAGAAACAGTGGCGCTTGGAAAAGAATGTGTGTTTATCTTTTCATGCGTCATGTGACTTATCGCGCCGTCCCCAACTAAAACAATCTGCGTGACCTTGGCAGATCCTCCTCGCTGTATTTTGGCCACGTCATCTTTCCTTTTTTCATTTAATTCCATCTCTGAAAGTGGTAAAAATCTGTTTATGAGCTGTATTTTAGGTGACTTCACGTTATCTTTGTATTGTTTAGGCTTTGCTCCAAGTTTGTTCCAAGAAACAGCCTGGTCTTTCTGGTTTTTAGACAGTTTTGGAAACGACACAGAGTCACTGCGGTTTAGGTTGAAAGTAGCAGTTTTTCTTGTAAAAAGTGTGCTCTTCTTACCATCGGTTGAAACAGGAATGGTATTGTGAAGAACTTTTTCAGATTCCAAAACAAATATCCGTGTTTTCAGCTCATTAATTTCGAATTTCCGACAGCGTTCACAGTCTTTCTCCCTTCTTCTCACGGACATGTCGCTGGCGTCAGATATGTAGTTAAAACTGGAAAAATGTTCTTAAAATCCTTGGTTTACTTGAAAAAGTCTAAAGCAAAAATGTTTGGAAGACAAAAACTGATTAAAAAGCAAAATAAATAAGGAAAGCAGCGATAGCAAGCGGAGTGAGCAAAAAAGCGTGTGCACTCTTCGGAAGCAGGTGTACACGCACACACACACACACGCACACATACACACACGCACGCACACACGCACACACACACACACACACACACGCACACACACACGCACACACACACACACACACACACGCACACACACACACACACACACACGCACACACACACACGCACACACACACGCACACACACACACACACACACACACACACACGCACGCACACACACACACACGCACACACACACACACACACACGCACACACACACACGCACGCACACACACACACACGCACACACACGCACACACACACACACGCACACACACACACACACACACACGCACGCACGCACACACACACACACGCACACACACACACACGCACACACACGCACACACGCACACACACGCGCACATGCACACACACACACTCTGGGTAACCCTCTCGCCCCTCTCGTCCCCTCTCGTCCCCCTTGTCCCCCTCGTCCCTCCTGTCCCCCTTGTCCCCCTCGTCCCTCCTGTCCCCCTCGTCCCCCTCGTCCCTCCTGTCCCCCTCGTCCCCCTCGTCCCTCCTGTCCCCCTCGCCCCTCTTGTCCTTCGTCCCCCTCGCCCCTCTCGTCCCCCTCGTCCCTCTCGTCCCCCTTGTCCCCCTCGTCCCTCCTGTCCCCCTTGTCCCCCTCGTCCCTCCTGTCCCCCTCGTCCCCCTCGTCCCTCCTGTCCCCCTCGTCCCCCTCGTCCCTCCTGTCCCCCTCGCCCCTCTTGTCCTTCGTCCCCCTCGCCCCTCTCGTCCCCCTCGTCCCTCTCGTCCCCCTTGTCCCCCTCGTCCCTCCTGTCCCCCTTGTCCCTCCTGTCCCCCTCGTCCCTCCTGTCCCCCTCGCCCCTCTTGTCCTTCGTCCCCCTCGCCCCTCTCGTCCCGCTCGTCCCCCTCGCCCCTCTCGTCCCTCTCGTCCCTCTCCTTCAGCCCACCTCGCCTCACCGTGGTTGGTTCATCAGTCCTATCGGACAGAACCCCTGGTGGTCAGTTCTGGCCGCTGCGATCCCGGCTCTGCTCTGCACCATTCTGATCTTCATGGACCAACAGATCACGGTCGTCATCATCAACCGCAAAGAGAACAAGCTGAAGGTACAACAACAACAATGTGTCGAAACTACCGTATTTTCAGGAGTATAAGTCGCAACAGCCAAAAAATATATAATAGAGAAGAAAAAAAACATATATAAGTCGCAAGAGTATGAAATGAGGCGTGAAAATAACAAATAATATCACATAAGTCTCTCCGGAGTATAAGTATAAGTATAAATGTGTGTGTGTGTGTGTGTGTCTCTGTGTGTGTGTGTGTTTGTGTCTGTGTGTGTGTTTGTGTCTGTGTGTGTGTTTGTCTCTGTGTGTGCGTGTCTCTGTGTGCATGTCTCTGTGTGCGTGTGCGTGTCTGTGTGCATGTGTGTGTCTCTGTGTGCATGTGCGTGTCTCGGTGTGCATGTGTGTGTCTCTGTGCGTGTCTCTGTGTGCATGTGCGTGTCTCTGTGTGCATGTGCGTGTCTCTGTGTGCATGTGTGTGTCTCTGTGTGCATGTGCGTGTCTCTGTGTGCATGTGCGTGTCTGTGTGCCTGTGCGTGTCTCTGTGTGCATGTGTGTGTCTCTGTGCGTGTCTCTGTGTGCATGTGCGTGTCTCTGTGTGCATGTGCGTGTCTCTGTGTGCATGTGCGTGTCTCTGTGTGCATGTGCGTGTCTGTGTGCCTGTGCGTGTCTCTGTGTGCATGTGTGTGTCTCTGTGTGCGTCTCTGCAGAAGGGCTGTGGCTATCACCTGGACCTCCTGGTGGTGGCGCTCATGCTCTCCGTGTGCTCCATCCTGGGTCTGCCCTGGTTTGTGGCGGCCACAGTTCTGTCCATCACACACGTGAACTCTCTGAGGCAGGAGTCTGAGTGCGCCGCGCCCGGAGAACAGCCCACGTTCCTGGGCATCAGGGAGCAGCGCGTCACCGGCTTCATCATCTTCTTCCTCATGGGCTGCTCCGTCTTCATGACCTCCGTCCTCAAGGTGAAGCCGGGTTTGGACCTTCTGAGGGGCTTCATGGTGGTCCTCTGAGGGGCTTCATGGTTGTCCTCTGAGGGGCTTCATGGTGGTCCGCTGAAGGGCTTCATGGTGGTCCTCTGAAGGGCTTCATGGTGGTCCTCTGAGGGGCTTCATGGTTGTCCTCTGAGGGGCTTCATGGTGGTCCGCTGAAGGGCTTCATGGTGGTCCTCTGAAGGGCTTCATGGTGGTCCTCTGAAGGGCTTCATGGTGGTCCTCTGAAGGGCTTCATGGTGGTCCTCTGTGGGGCTTCATGGTGGTCCTCTGAAGGGCTTCATGGTGGTCCTCTGAGGGGCTTCATGGTTGTCCTCTGAGGGGCTTCATGGTGGTCCTCTGAAGGGCTTCATGGTGGTCCTCTGAAGGGCTTCATGGTGGTCCTCTGTGGGGCTTCATGGTGGTCCTCTGAGGGGCTTCATGGTGGTCCTCTGAGGTCCTCTGAAGGGATTCATGGTGGTCCTCTGAGGTGCTTCATGGTGGTCCTCTGAGGTCCTCTGAGGGGCTTCATGGTGGTCCTCTGAGGGGCTTCAGGGTGGTCCTCTGAAGGGCTTCATGGTGGTCTTCTGAAGGGCTTCATGGTGGTCCTCTGAAGGGCTTCATGGTGGTCCTCTGAAGGGCTTCATGGTGGTCCTCTGACGGGCTTCATGGTGGTCCTCTGACGGGCTTCATGGTGGTCTTCTGAAGGGCTTCATGGTGGTCCTCTGAGGGGCTTCAGGGTGGTCCTCTGAAGGGCTTCATGGTGGTCTTCTGAAGGGCTTCATGGTGGTCCTCTGAAGGGCTTCATGATGGTCCTCTGAAGGGCTTCATGGTGGTCCTCTGACGGGCTTCATGGTGGTCCTCTGAGGTCCTCTGAAGGGCTTCATGGTGGTCCTCTGAGGGGCTTCATGGTGGTCCTCTGACTGGCTTCATGGTGGTCCTCTGAGGGGCTTCATGGTGGTCCTCTGAAGGGCTTCATGGTGGTCCTCTGAAGGGCTTCATGGTGGTCCTCTGAAGGGCTTCATGGTGGTCCTCTGACTGGCTTCATGGTGGTCCTCTGAGGGGCTTCATGGTGGTCCTCTGAGGTGCTTCATGGTGGTCCTCCGAAGGGCTTCATGGTGGTCCTCTGAAGGGCTTCATGGTGGTCTTCTGAAGGGCTTCATGGTGGTCTTCTGAAGGGCTTCATGGTGGTCCTCTGAAGGGCTTCATGGTGGTCCTCTGAAGGGCTTCATGGTGGTCCTCTGAAGGGCTTCATGGTGGTCCTCTGTGGGGCTTCATGGTGGTCCTCTGAAGGGCTTCATGGTGGTCCTCTGAGGGGCTTCAGGGTGGTCCTCTGAAGGGCTTCATGGTGGTCTTCTGAAGGGCTTCATGGTGGTCCTCTGAAGGGCTTCATGATGGTCCTCTGAAGGGCTTCATGGTGGTCCTCTGACGGGCTTCATGGTGGTCCTCTGAGGTCCTCTGAAGGGCTTCATGGTGGTCCTCTGAGGGGCTTCATGGTGGTCCTCTGACTGGCTTCATGGTGGTCCTCTGAGGGGCTTCATGGTGGTCCTCTGAAGGGCTTCATGGTGGTCCTCTGAAGGGCTTCATGGTGGTCCTCTGAAGGGCTTCATGGTGGTCCTCTGACTGGCTTCATGGTGGTCCTCTGAGGGGCTTCATGGTGGTCCTCTGAGGTGCTTCATGGTGGTCCTCCGAAGGGCTTCATGGTGGTCCTCTGAAGGGCTTCATGGTGGTCTTCTGAAGGGCTTCATGGTGGTCTTCTGAAGGGCTTCATGGTGGTCCTCTGAAGGGCTTCATGGTGGTCCTCTGAAGGGCTTCATGGTGGTCCTCTGAAGGGCTTCATGGTGGTCCTCTGTGGGGCTTCATGGTGGTCCTCTGAAGGGCTTCATGGTGGTCTTCTGAAGGGCTTCATGGTGGTCCTCTGAAGGGCTTCATGGTGGTCCTCTGAGGTGCTTCATGGTGGTCCTCTGAGGTCCTCTGAGGGGCTTCATGGTGGTCCTCTGAGGGGCTTCATGGTGGTCCTCTGAGGTCCTCTGAGGGGCTTCATGGTGGTCCTCTGAGGGGCTTCATGGTGGTCCTCTGAGGGGCTTCATGGTGGTCCTCTGAGGTCCTCTGAAGGGATTCATGGTGGTCCTCTGAGGTGCTTCATGGTGGTCCTCTGAGGTCCTCTGAGGTGCTTCATGGTGGTCCTCTGAGGTCCTCTGAGGGGCTTCATGGTGGTCCTCTGAGGGGCTTCATGGTGGTCCTCTGAGGTCCTCTGAAGGGATTCATGGTGGTCCTCTGAGGTGCTTCATGGTGGTCCTCTGAGGTCCTCTGAGGGGCTTCATGGTGGTCCTCTGAGGGGCTTCAGGGTGGTCCTCTGAAGGGCTTCATGGTGGTCTTCTGAAGGGCTTCATGGTGGTCCTCTGAAGGGCTTCATGGTGGTCCTCTGAAGGGCTTCATGGTGGTCCTCTGACGGGCTTCATGGTGGTCCTCTGACGGGCTTCATGGTGGTCTTCTGAAGGGCTTCATGGTGGTCCTCTGAGGGGCTTCAGGGTGGTCCTCTGAAGGGCTTCATGGTGGTCTTCTGAAGGGCTTCATGGTGGTCCTCTGAAGGGCTTCATGATGGTCCTCTGAAGGGCTTCATGGTGGTCCTCTGACGGGCTTCATGGTGGTCCTCTGAGGTCCTCTGAAGGGCTTCATGGTGGTCCTCTGAGGGGCTTCATGGTGGTCCTCTGAAGGGCTTCATGGTGGTCTTCTGAAGGGCTTCATGGTGGTCCTCTGAGGGGCTTCAGGGGGTGGTCCTCTGAAGGGCTTCATGGTGGTCCTCTGAGGTCCTCTGAAGGGCTTCATGGTGGTCTTCTGAAGGGCTTCATGGTGGTCTTCTGAAGGGCTTCATGGTGGTCCTCTGAAGGGCTTCATGGTGGTCCTCTGACGGGCTTCATGGTGGTCCTCTGAGGTCCTCTGAAAGGCTTCATGGTGGTCCTCTGAGGGGCTTCATGGTGGTCCTCTGACTGGCTTCATGGTGGTCCTCTGAGGTCCTCTGAAGGGCTTCATGGTGGTCCTCTGAGGGGCTTCATGGTGGTCCTCTGAGGGGCTTCATGGTGGTCCCCTGAGGTCCTCTGAAGGGAGTCATGGTGGTCCTCTGAGGTGCTTCATGGTGGTCCTCTGAGGTCCTCTGAGGTGCTTCATGGTGGTCCTCTGAGGTCCTCTGAGGGGCTTCATGGTGGTCCTCTGAGGGGCTTCATGGTGGTCCTCTGAGGGGCTTCATGGTGGTCCTCTGAGGTCCTCTGAAGGGATTCATGGTGGTCCTCTGAGGTGCTTCATGGTGGTCCTCTGAGGTCCTCTGAGGGGCTTCATGGTGGTCCTCTGAGGGGCTTCATGGTGGTCTTCTGAAGGGCTTCATGGTGGTCCTCTGAAGGGCTTCATGGTGGTCCTCTGAAGGGCTTCATGGTGGTCCTCTGACGGGCTTCATGGTGGTCCTCTGACGGGCTTCATGGTGGTCTTCTGAAGGGCTTCATGGTGGTCCTCTGAGGGGCTTCAGGGTGGTCCTCTGAAGGGCTTCATGGTGGTCTTCTGAAAGGCTTCATGGTGGTCCTCTGAAGGGCTTCATGGTGGTCCTCTGACGGGCTTCATGGTGGTCCTCTGAGGTCCTCTGAAGGGCTTCATGGTGGTCCTCTGAGGGGCTTCATGGTGGTCCTCTGACTGGCTTCATGGTGGTCCTCTGAGGGGCTTCATGGTGGTCCTCTGAAGGGCTTCATGGTGGTCCTCTGAAGGGCTTCATGGTGGTCCTCTGACTGGCTTCATGGTGGTCCTCTGAGGGGCTTCATGGTTGTCCTCTGAAGGGCTTCATGGTGGTTCTCTGTGGGGCTTCATGGTGGTCCTCTGAAAGGCTTCATGGTGGTCTTCTGAAGGGCTTCATGGTGGTCTTCTGAAGGGCTTCATGGTGGTCCTCTGAAGGGCTTCATGGTGGTCCTCTGAGGTGCTTCATGGTGGTCCTCTGAGGTCCTCTGAGGGGCGTCATGGTGGTCCTCTGAAGGGCTTCATGGTGGTCCTCTGAGGGGCTTCATGGTGGTCCTCTGAAGGGCTTCATGGTGGTCCTCTGAAGGGCTTCATGGTGGTCCTCTGAGGTGCTTCATGGTGGTCCTCTGAGGTCCTCTGAGGGGCCTCATGGTGGTCCTCTGAGGGGCTTCATGGTGGTCCTCTGAGGTCCTCTGAGGGGCTTCATGGTGGTCCTCTGAAGGGATTCATGGTGGTCCTCTGAGGTCTTCTGAGGGGCTTCATGGTGGTCCTCTGAGGGGCTTCAGGGTGGTCCTCTGAAGGGCTTCATGGTGGTCTTCTGAAGGGCTTCATGGTGGTCCTCTGAGGGGCTTCAGGGTGGTCCTCTGAAGGGCTTCATGGTGGTCTTCTGAAGGGCTTCATGGTGGTCCTCTGAAGGGCTTCATGGTGGTCCTCTGAAGGGCTTCATGGTGGTCCTCTGAGGTCCTCTGAAGGGCTTCATGGTGGTCCTCTGAGGGGCTTCATGGTGGTCCTCTGACTGGCTTCATGGTGGTCCTCTGAGGTCCTCTGAAGGGCTTCATGGTGGTCCTCTGAGGGGCTTCATGGTGGTCCTCTGAAGGGCTTCATGGTGGTCCTCTGAGGTGCTTCATGGTGGTCCTCTGAAGGGCTTCATGGTGGTCCTCTGAGGGGCTTCATGGTGGTCCTCTGAAGGGCTTCATGGTGGTCCTCTGAGGGGCTTCATGGTGGTCCTCTGAAGGGCTTCATGGTGGTCCTCTGAGGGGCTTCATGGTGGTCCTCTGAGGGGCTTCATGGTGGTCCTCTGAGGTCCTCTGAAGGGCTTCATGGTGGTCCTCTGACACTGTGTGCTGCGTCCTCAGTTCATCCCGATGCCCGTGCTCTACGGAGTCTTCCTCTACATGGGCGTGTCCTCCCTCAAAGGAATCCAGGTCAGTCTCTTCCAATGAGAACCTCTGAAGCCTGGGTTTAACCGTCTCTCTCTCACAGATGTACGACAGGTTGAAGCTCTTCCTGAAGCCTGGGTTTAACTGTCTCTCTCTCTCAGATGTACGACAGGTTGAAGCTCTTCCTGATGCCGGCGAAGCATCAGCCGGACCTGATCTACCTCCGTTACGTTCCTCTGTGGAAGGTTCACGTCTTCTCGCTGGTGCAGCTCTTCTGTCTCGTGCTGCTCTGGGTCATTAAGACGACTCCGGCCGCTGTTGTCTTCCCCATGATGGTACAGGGCATCTGGCTTAACGCTCTGACCCCTGGGACCAGGAGCAGGAGGTTTAGAGCATGGAACCCTTCTCTTCATTGTCCCTCAGGCATCCCTCCGCTCTTTATTGTCCCTCAGGCGTCCCTCCGCTCTTTATTGTCCCTCAGGCGTCCCTCCGCTCTTTATTGTCCCTCAGGCGTCCCTCCGCTCTTTATTGTCCCTCAGGCGTCCGTCCGCTCTTTATTGTCCCTCAGGCGTCCCTACGCTCTTTATTGTCCCTCAGGCTTCCCTCAGGCGTCCGTCCGCTCTTTATTGTCCCTCAGGCGTCCCTCCGCTCTTTATTGTCCCTCAGGCGTCCGTCCGCTCTTTATTGTCCCTCAGGCGTCCGTCCGCTCTTTATTGTCCCTCAGGCGTCCGTCCGCTCTTTATTGTCCCTCAGGCGTCCCTCCGCTCTTTATTGTCCCTCAGGCGTCCGTCCGCTCTTTATTGTCCCTCAGGCGTCCGTCCGCTCTTTATTGTCCCTCAGGCTTCCCTCAGGCGTCCGTCCGCTCTTTATTGTCCCTCAGGCGTCCCTCCGCTCTTTATTGTCCCTCAGGCGTCCCTGCGCTCTTTATTGTCCCTCAGGCGTCCCTCCGCTCTTTATTGTCCCTCAAGCGTCCCTCCGCTCTTTATTGTCCCTCAGGCGTCCCTGCGCTCTTAATTGTCCCTCAGGCATCCCTCCTGTCTTTATTGTCCCTCAGGCGTCCCTCCGCTCTGTATTGTCCCCCAGGACTAAACCAGGTCTAAACCAGGACTAAACCAGGACTAAACCAGGACTAAATCAGGACTAAACCAGGACTAAACCAGGACCAAACATCTTTGTCTCCGTTCAGGTCCTCGCTCTCGTCTTCATCCGGAAACTTCTGGACGTTTTTTTCACCAAAAAAGACCTGAGCTGGTTAGACGACCTGATCCCAGAGAACAAGAAGAAGAGAGAGGACGACAAGAAGAAACAACGGGTAAATCTGAGACCTGCTTTAGTCCTGCTTTAGTCCTGGTTTAGTCCTGGTTTAGACCTGGTTTAGTCCTGGTTTAGTCCTGGTTTAGTTCTGGTTTAGTCCAGGTTTAGACCTGGTTTAGTCCTGGTTTAGTTCTGGTTTAGACCTGGTTTAGACCTGGTTTAGTCCTGGTTTAGTCCTGGTTTAGTTCTGGTTTTGTCCTGGTTTAGTCCTGGTTTAGACCTGGTTTAGTCCTGGTTTAGACCTGGTTTAGACCTGGTTTATTCCTGGTTTAGACCAGGTTTAGTCCTGGTTTAGTCCTGGTTTAGACCTGGTTTAGTCCTGGTTTAGTCCTGGTTTAGTTCTGGTTTAGTCTTGGTTTAGTCCTGGTTTAGACCTGGTTTAGTCCTGGTTTAGTTCTGGTTTAGACCTGGTTTAGACCTGGTTTAGTCCTGGTTTAGTCCTGGTTTAGTCCTGGTTTAGTCCTGGTTTTGGTTTGGACCTGGTTTAGTCCTGGTTTAGTCCTGGTTTAGTTCTGGTTTAGACCAGGTTTATTCCTGGTTTAGACCTGGTTCATTCCTGGTTTAGTTCTGGTTTAGACCAGGTTTATTCCTGGTTTAGACCTGGTTCATTCCTGGTTTAGTTCTGGTTTAGACCTGGTTTAGTCCAGGTTTAGTCCTGGTTTAGACCTGGTTTAGACCTGGTTTAGTCCTGGTTTAGACCTGGTTTAGTCCTGGTTTAGTTCTGGTTTAGTCTTGGTTTAGTCCTGGTTTAGACCTGGTTTAGTCCTGGTTTAGTTCTGGTTTAGACCTGGTTTATTCCTGGTTTATTCCTGGTTTAGTCCTGGTTTAGTCCTGGTTTAGACCTGGTTTAGTCCTGGTTTAGTCCTGGTTTAGTTCTGGTTTATTCCTGGTTTAGACCTGGTTTAGTCCTGGTTTAGTCCTGGTTTAGACCTGGTTTAGTCCTGGTTTAGTCCTGGTTTAGTTCTGGTTTAGACCTGGTTTAGTCCTGTTTTAGACTTGGTTTAGTCCTGGTTTAGTCCTGGTTTAGTTCTGGTTTAGACCTGGTTTAGTCCTGGTTTAGTCCTGGTTTAGTCCTGGTTTAGACCTGGTTTAGACCTGGTTTAGACCTGGTTTAGTCCTGGTTTAGTCCTGGTTTATTCCTGGTTTAGACCTGGTTTAGTCCTGGTTTAGACCTGGTTTAGTCCTGGTTTAGTTCTGGTTTAGTCCTGGTTTAGTCCTGGTTTTGGTTTGGACCTGGTTTAGTCCTGGTTTAGTCCTGGTTTAGTTCTGGTTTAGACCTGGTTCAGTCCTGGTTTAGTTCTGGTTTAGACCTGGTTTAGACCTGGTTTAGACCTGGTTTAGTCCTGGTTTAGACCTGGTTTAGACCTGGTTTAGACCTGGTTTAGACCTGGTTTAGTCCTAGTTTAGACCTGGTTTAGTCCTGGTTTAGACCTGGTTTAGTCCTGGTTTAGTCCTGGTTTAGACCTGGTTTAGACCTGGTTTAATCCTGGTTTAGACCTGGTTTAGTCCTGGTTTAGTTCTGGTTTAGTCCTGGTTTAGTCCTGGTTTAGACCTGGTTTAGTCCTGGTTTAGTCCTGGTTTAGACCTGGTTTAGTCCTGGTTTAGACCTGGTTTAGTCCTGGTTCAGACCTGGTTTAGTCCTGGTTTAGACCTGGTTTAGTCCTGGTTAAGACCTGTTTTTTGTCCTGGTTTAGTCCTGGTTCAGACCTGGTTTAGTCCTGGTTTAGTCCTGGTTTAGACCTGGTTTAGTCCGGGTTTAGACCTGGTTTAGTCCTGGTTTAGTCCTGGTTTGGACCTGGTTTAGACCTGGTTTAGTTCTGGTTTAGTCCTGGTTTAGTCCTGGTTTAGACCTGGTTTAGTCCTGGTTTAGTCCCCTGGTTTAGACCTGGTTTAGTCCTGGTTTAGACCTGGTTTAGACCTGGTTTAGACCTAGTTTAGTCCTGGTTTAGTCCTGGTTTAGTTCTGGTTTAGATCTGGTTTAGTCCTGGTTTAGTCATGGTTTAGTCCTGGTTTAGTCCTGGTTTAGACCTGGTTTAATCCTGGTTTAGTCCTGGTTTAGTCCTGGTTTAGTCCTGGTTTAGTCCTGGTTTAGTCCTGGTTTAGACCTGGTTTATTCCTGGTTTAGTCCTGGTTTATTCCTGTTTTAGTCCTGGTTTAGACCTGGTTTAGTCCTGGTTTAGTCCTGGTTTAGACCTGGTTTAGTCCTGGTTTAGTCCTGGTTTAGTCCTGGTTTAGTTCTGGTTTAGTCCTGGTTTAGTTCTGGTTTAGTCCTGGTTTAGTCCTGGTTTAGTCCTGGTTTAGTCCTGGTTTTGGTTTGGACCTGGTTTAGTCCTGGTTTAGTCCTGGTTTAGTTCTGGTTTGGACCAGGTTTATTCCTGGTTTAGACCTGGTTTATTCCTGGTTTAGTCCTGGTTTAGTTCTGGTTTAGACCAGGTTTATTCCTGGTTTAGACCTGGTTTAGACCTGGTTTAGTCCTGGTTTAGACCTGGTTTAGACCTGGTTTGGTCCTGGTTTAGACCTGGTTTAGACCTGGTTTAGTCCTGGTTTAGTTCTGGTTTAGACCTGGTTTAGTCCTGGTTTAGACCTGGTTTAGTCCTGGTTTAGTCCTGGTTTAGTCCTGGTTTAGTTCTGGTTTAGTTCTGGTTTAGTCCTGGTTTAGACCTGGTTTAGTCCTAGTTTAGTCCTGGTTTAGACCTGGTTTAGTCCTGGTTTAGTCCTGGTTTAGTTCTGGTTTAGATCTGGTTTAGTCCTGGTTTAGACCTGGTTTATTCCTGGTTTAGTCCTGGTTTAGTCCTGGTTTAGTCCTGGTTTAGACCTGGTTTAGTCCTGGTTTAGTCCTGGTTTAGACCTGGTTTAGACCTGGTTTAGTCCTGGTTTAGTCCTGGTTTAGTCCTGGTTTAGACCTGGTTTAGTCCTGGTTTGGACCTGGTTTAGACCTGGTTTAGTCCTGGTTTAGTCCTGGTTTAGTCCTGGTTTAGACCTGGTTTGGTCCTGGTTTAGACCTGGTTTAGACCTGGTTTAGTCCTGGTTTAGTCCTGGTTTAGTTCTGGTTTAGACCTGGTTTAGTCCTGGTTTAGTTCTGGTTTAGACCAGGTTTATTCCTGGTTTAGACCTGGTTTAGACCTGGTTTAGTCCTGGTTTAGACCTGGTTTAGACCTGGTTTGGTCCTGGTTTAGACCTGGTTTAGACCTGGTTTAGTCCTGGTTTAGTTCTGGTTTAGACCTGGTTTAGTCCTGGTTTAGACCTGGTTTAGTCCTGGTTTATTCCTGGTTTAGTCCTGGTTTATTCCTGGTTTAGACCAGGTTTAGTCCTGGTTTAGTCCTGGTTTAGTCCTGGTTTAGACCTGGTTTAGTTCTGGTTTAGTCCTGGTTTAGTCCTGGTTTAGTCCTGGTTTAGTTCTGGTTTAGTCCAGGTTTAGACCTGGTTTAGACCTGGTTTAGTCCTGGTTTAGTTCTGGTGTAGACCTGGTTTATTCCTGGTTTAGACCTGGTTTAGTCCTGGTTTAGTCCTGGTTTACACCTGGTTTAGTCCTGGTTTAGTCCTGGTTTAGTCCTGGTTTAGTTCTGGTTTAGTTCTGGTTTAGACCTGGTTTAGCCCTGGTTTAGTCCTGGTTTAGTCCTGGTTTAGTCCTGGCTTAGTTCTGGTTTAGATCTGGTTTAGTCCTGGTTTAGACCTGGTTTAGTCCTGGTTTAGTTCTGGTTTAGTCTTGGTTTAGTCCTGGTTTAGACCTGGTTTAGTCCTGGTTTAGTTCTGGTTTAGACCTGGTTTATTCCTGGTTTAGACCTGGTTTAGTCCTGGTTTAGACCTGGTTTAGTCCTGGTTTAGTCCTGGTTTAGTTCTGGTTTAGACCTGGTTTAGTCCTGTTTTAGACTTGGTTTAGTCCTGGTTTAGTCCTGGTTTAGTTCTGGTTTAGACCTGGTTTAGTCCTGGTTTAGTCCTGGTTTAGTCCTGGTTTTGACCTGGTTTAGACCTGGTTTAGACCTGGTTTAGTCCTGGTTTAGTCCTGGTTTAGTCCTGGTTTATTCCTGGTTTAGACCTGGTTTAGTCCTGGTTTAGACCTGGTTTAGTCCTGGTTTAGTTCTGGTTTAGTCCTGGTTTAGTCCTGGTTTAGTCCTGGTTTTGGTTTGGACCTGGTTTAGTCCCTATTTAGTCCTGGTTTAGTTCTGGTTTAGACCTGGTTCAGTCCTGGTTTAGTTCTGGTTTAGTCCTGGTTTAGACCTGGTTTATTCCTGGTTTAGTTCTGGTTTAGACCTGGTTTAGACCTGGTTTAGACCTGGTTTAGACCTGGTTTAGTCCTGGTTTAGACCTGGTTTAGACCTGGTTTAGTCCTAGTTTAGACCTGGTTTAGTCCTGGTTTAGACCTGGTTTAGTCCTGGTTTAGTCCTGGTTTAGACCTGGTTTAGACCTGGTTTAGACCTGGTTTAATCCTGGTTTAGACCTGGTTTAGTCCTGGTTTAGTTCTGGTTTAGTCCTGGTTTAGTCCTGGTTTAGACCTGGTTTAGTCCTGGTTTAGTCCTGGTTTAGACCTGGTTTAGTCCTGGTTTAGACCTGGTTTAGTCCTGGTTCAGACCTGGTTTAGTCCTGGTTTAGACCTGGTTTAGTCCTGGTTAAGACCTGTTTTTTGTCCTGGTTTAGTCCTGGTTCAGACCTGGTTTAGTCCTGGTTTAGTCCTGGTTTAGACCTGGTTTAGTCCGGGTTTAGACCTGGTTTAGTCCTGGTTTAGTCCTGGTTTGGACCTGGTTTAGACCTGGTTTAGACCTGGTTTAGACCTGGTTTAGTCCTGGTTTAGTCCTGGTTTAGACCTGGTTTAGACTTGTTTTAGTTCTGGTTTAGTCCTGGTTTAGTCCTGGTTTAGACCTGGTTTAGTCCTGGTTTAGTCCTGGTTTAGACCTGGTTTAGTCCTGGTTTAGACCTGGTTTAGACCTGGTTTAGACCTAGTTTAGTCCTGGTTTAGTCCTGGTTTAGTTCTGGTTTAGATCTGGTTTAGTCCTGGTTTAGTCCTGGTTTAGTCCTGGTTTAGTCCTGGTTTAGACCTGGTTTAGTCCTGGTTTAGTCCTGGTTTAGTCCTGGTTTAGTCCTGGTTTAGTCCTGGTTTATTCCTGTTTTAGTCCTGGTTTAGACCTGGTTTAGTCCTGGTTTAGACCTGGTTTAGTCCTGGTTTAGTCCTGGTTTAGTTCTGGTTTAGTCCTGGTTTAGTTCTGGTTTAGTCCTGGTTTAGTCCTGGTTTAGTCCTGGTTTAGTCCTGGTTTTGGTTTGGACCTGGTTTAGTCCTGGTTTAGTCCTGGTTTAGTTCTGGTTTGGACCAGGTTTATTCCTGGTTTAGACCTGGTTTATTCCTGGTTTAGTCCTGGTTTAGTTCTGGTTTAGACCAGGTTTATTCCTGGTTTAGACCTGGTTTAGACCTGGTTTAGACCTGGTTTGGTCCTGGTTTAGACCTGGTTTAGACCTGGTTTA
The DNA here is from genome assembly GCF_026437365.1 of Eucyclogobius newberryi. Classification (NCBI taxonomy): domain Eukaryota; kingdom Metazoa; phylum Chordata; class Actinopteri; order Gobiiformes; family Gobiidae; genus Eucyclogobius; species Eucyclogobius newberryi. The sequence continues at coordinate 39,946,431 of NW_027315945.1, read as the reverse complement.
GTCCTGGTTTAGTTCTGGTTTAGACCTGGTTTAGTCCTGGTTTAGACCTGGTTTAGTCCTGGTTTAGTCCTGGTTTAGTCCTGGTTTAGTTCTGGTTTAGTTCTGGTTTAGTCCTGGTTTAGACCTGGTTTAGTCCTAGTTTAGTCCTGGTTTAGACCTGGTTTAGACCTGGTTTAGACCTGGTTTAGACCTGGTTTAGTCCTGGTTTAGTTCTGGTTTAGACCTGGTTTATTCCTGGTTTAGACCTGGTTTAGTCCTGGTTTAGTCCTGGTTTACACCTGGTTTAGTCCTGGTTTAGTCCTGGTTTAGTCCTGGTTTAGTTCTGGTTTAGTTCTGGTTTAGACCTGGTTTAGCCCTGGTTTAGTCCTGGTTTAGTCCTGGTTTAGTCCTGGCTTAGTTCTGGTTTAGATCTGGTTTAGTCCTGGTTTAGACCTGGTTTAGTCCTGGTTTAGTTCTGGTTTAGTCTTGGTTTAGTCCTGGTTTAGACCTGGTTTAGTCCTGGTTTAGTTCTGGTTTAGACCTGGTTTATTCCTGGTTTAGACCTGGTTTAGTCCTGGTTTAGTCCTGGTTTAGACCTGGTTTAGTCCTGGTTTAGTCCTGGTTTAGTTCTGGTTTAGACCTGGTTTAGTCCTGGTTTAGTCCTGGTTTAGACCTGGTTTAGACCTGGTTTAGACCTGGTTTAGTCCTGGTTTAGTCCTGGTTTAGTCCTGGTTTATTCCTGGTTTAGACCTGGTTTAGTCCTGGTTTAGACCTGGTTTAGTCCTGGTTTAGTTCTGGTTTAGTCCTGGTTTAGTCCTGGTTTAGTCCTGGTTTTGGTTTGGACCTGGTTTAGTCCTGGTTTAGTCCTGGTTTAGTTCTGGTTTAGACCTGGTTCAGTCCTGGTTTAGTTCTGGTTTAGTCCTGGTTTAGACCTGGTTTATTCCTGGTTTAGTTCTGGTTTAGACCTGGTTTAGACCTGGTTTAGACCTGGTTTAGACCTGGTTTAGTTCTGGTTTAGACCTGGTTTAGACCTGGTTTAGACCTGGTTTAGTCCTAGTTTAGACCTGGTTTAGTCCTGGTTTAGACCTGGTTTAGTCCTGGTTTAGTCCTGGTTTAGACCTGGTTTAGACCTGGTTTAGACCTGGTTTAGACCTGGTTTAGTTCTGGTTTAGACCTGGTTTAGTCCTGGTTTAGTCCTGGTTTACACCTGGTTTAGTCCTGGTTTAGTCCTGGTTTAGTCCTGGTTTAGTCCTGGTTTAGTTCTGGTTTAGTTCTGGTTTAGACCTGGTTTAGCCCTGGTTTAGTCCTGGTTTAGTCCTGGTTTAGTCCTGGCTTAGTTCTGGTTTAGATCTGGTTTAGTCCTGGTTTAGACCTGGTTTAGTCCTGGTTTAGTTCTGGTTTAGTCTTGGTTTAGTCCTGGTTTAGACCTGGTTTAGTCCTGGTTTAGTTCTGGTTTAGACCTGGTTTATTCCTGGTTTAGACCTGGTTTAGTCCTGGTTTAGACCTGGTTTAGTCCTGGTTTAGTCCTGGTTTAGTTCTGGTTTAGACCTGGTTTAGTCCTGTTTTAGACTTGGTTTAGTCCTGGTTTAGTCCTGGTTTAGTTCTGGTTTAGACCTGGTTTAGTCCTGGTTTAGTCCTGGTTTAGACCTGGTTTAGACCTGGTTTAGACCTGGTTTAGTCCTGGTTTAGTCCTGGTTTAGTCCTGGTTTATTCCTGGTTTAGACCTGGTTTAGTCCTGGTTTAGACCTGGTTTAGTCCTGGTTTAGTTCTGGTTTAGTCCTGGTTTAGTCCTGGTTTAGTCCTGGTTTTGGTTTGGACCTGGTTTAGTCCCTATTTAGTCCTGGTTTAGTTCTGGTTTAGACCTGGTTCAGTCCTGGTTTAGTTCTGGTTTAGTCCTGGTTTAGACCTGGTTTATTCCTGGTTTAGTTCTGGTTTAGACCTGGTTTAGACCTGGTTTAGACCTGGTTTAGACCTGGTTTAGTCCTGGTTTAGACCTGGTTTAGACCTGGTTTAGTCCTAGTTTAGACCTGGTTTAGTCCTGGTTTAGACCTGGTTTAGTCCTGGTTTAGTCCTGGTTTAGACCTGGTTTAGACCTGGTTTAGACCTGGTTTAATCCTGGTTTAGACCTGGTTTAGTCCTGGTTTAGTTCTGGTTTAGTCCTGGTTTAGTCCTGGTTTAGACCTGGTTTAGTCCTGGTTTAGTCCTGGTTTAGACCTGGTTTAGTCCTGGTTTAGACCTGGTTTAGTCCTGGTTCAGACCTGGTTTAGTCCTGGTTTAGACCTGGTTTAGTCCTGGTTAAGACCTGTTTTTTGTCCTGGTTTAGTCCTGGTTCAGACCTGGTTTAGTCCTGGTTTAGTCCTGGTTTAGACCTGGTTTAGTCCGGGTTTAGACCTGGTTTAGTCCTGGTTTAGTCCTGGTTTGGACCTGGTTTAGACCTGGTTTAGACCTGGTTTAGACCTGGTTTAGTCCTGGTTTAGTCCTGGTTTAGACCTGGTTTAGACTTGTTTTAGTTCTGGTTTAGTCCTGGTTTAGTCCTGGTTTAGACCTGGTTTAGTCCTGGTTTAGTCCTGGTTTAGACCTGGTTTAGTCCTGGTTTAGACCTGGTTTAGACCTGGTTTAGACCTAGTTTAGTCCTGGTTTAGTCCTGGTTTAGTTCTGGTTTAGATCTGGTTTAGTCCTGGTTTAGTCCTGGTTTAGTCCTGGTTTAGTCCTGGTTTAGACCTGGTTTAGTCCTGGTTTAGTCCTGGTTTAGTCCTGGTTTAGTCCTGGTTTATTCCTGTTTTAGTCCTGGTTTAGACCTGGTTTAGTCCTGGTTTAGACCTGGTTTAGTCCTGGTTTAGTCCTGGTTTAGTTCTGGTTTAGTCCTGGTTTAGTTCTGGTTTAGTCCTGGTTTAGTCCTGGTTTAGTCCTGGTTTAGTCCTGGTTTTGGTTTGGACCTGGTTTAGTCCTGGTTTAGTCCTGGTTTAGTTCTGGTTTGGACCAGGTTTATTCCTGGTTTAGACCTGGTTTATTCCTGGTTTAGTCCTGGTTTAGTTCTGGTTTAGACCAGGTTTATTCCTGGTTTAGACCTGGTTTAGACCTGGTTTAGACCTGGTTTGGTCCTGGTTTAGACCTGGTTTAGACCTGGTTTAGTCCTGGTTTAGTTCTGGTTTAGACCTGGTTTAGTCCTGGTTTAGACCTGGTTTAGTCCTGGTTTAGTCCTGGTTTAGTCCTGGTTTAGTTCTGGTTTAGTTCTGGTTTAGTCCTGGTTTAGACCTGGTTTAGTCCTAGTTTAGTCCTGGTTTAGACCTGGTTTAGACCTGGTTTAGACCTGGTTTAGACCTGGTTTAGTCCTGGTTTAGTTCTGGTTTAGACCTGGTTTATTCCTGGTTTAGACCTGGTTTAGTCCTGGTTTAGTCCTGGTTTACACCTGGTTTAGTCCTGGTTTAGTCCTGGTTTAGTCCTGGTTTAGTTCTGGTTTAGTTCTGGTTTAGACCTGGTTTAGCCCTGGTTTAGTCCTGGTTTAGTCCTGGTTTAGTCCTGGCTTAGTTCTGGTTTAGATCTGGTTTAGTCCTGGTTTAGACCTGGTTTAGACCTGGTTTAGTTCTGGTTTAGTCTTGGTTTAGTCCTGGTTTAGACCTGGTTTAGTCCTGGTTTAGTTCTGGTTTAGACCTGGTTTATTCCTGGTTTAGACCTGGTTTAGTCCTGGTTTAGTCCTGGTTTAGACCTGGTTTAGTCCTGGTTTAGTCCTGGTTTAGTTCTGGTTTAGACCTGGTTTAGTCCTGGTTTAGTCCTGGTTTAGACCTGGTTTAGACCTGGTTTAGACCTGGTTTAGTCCTGGTTTAGTCCTGGTTTAGTCCTGGTTTATTCCTGGTTTAGACCTGGTTTAGTCCTGGTTTAGACCTGGTTTAGTCCTGGTTTAGTTCTGGTTTAGTCCTGGTTTAGTCCTGGTTTAGTCCTGGTTTTGGTTTGGACCTGGTTTAGTCCTGGTTTAGTCCTGGTTTAGTTCTGGTTTAGACCTGGTTCAGTCCTGGTTTAGTTCTGGTTTAGTCCTGGTTTAGACCTGGTTTATTCCTGGTTTAGTTCTGGTTTAGACCTGGTTTAGACCTGGTTTAGACCTGGTTTAGACCTGGTTTAGTTCTGGTTTAGACCTGGTTTAGACCTGGTTTAGACCTGGTTTAGTCCTAGTTTAGACCTGGTTTAGTCCTGGTTTAGACCTGGTTTAGTCCTGGTTTAGTCCTGGTTTAGACCTGGTTTAGACCTGGTTTAGACCTGGTTTAATCCTGGTTTAGACCTGGTTTAGTCCTGGTTTAGTTCTGGTTTAGTCCTGGTTTAGTCCTGGTTTAGACCTGGTTTAGTCCTGGTTTAGTCCTGGTTTAGACCTGGTTTAGTCCTGGTTTAGACCTGGTTTAGTCCTGGTTCAGACCTGGTTTAGTCCTGGTTTAGTCCTGGTTTAGTCCTGGTTTAGACCTGGTTTAGTCCGGGTTTAGACCTGGTTTAGTCCTGGTTTAGTCCTGGTTTTGACCTGGTTTAGACTTGTTTTAGTTCTGGTTTAGTCCTGGTTTAGTCCTGGTTTAGACCTGGTTTAGTCCTGGTTTAGTCCTGGTTTAGACCTGGTTTAGTCCTGGTTTAGACCTGGTTTAGACCTGGTTTAGACCTAGTTTAGTCCTGGTTTAGTCCTGGTTTAGTTCTGGTTTAGATCTGGTTTAGTCCTGGTTTAGTCCTGGTTTAGTCCTGGTTTAGTCCTGGGGTAGTCCTGGTTTAGTTCTGGTTTAGTCCTGGTTTAGTTCTGGTTTAGTCCTGGTTTAGTCCTGGTTTAGTCCTGGTTTAGTCCTGGTTTTGGTTTGGACCTGGTTTAGTCCTGGTTTAGTTCTGGTTTGGACCAGGTTTATTCCTGGTTTAGACCTGGTTTATTCCTGGTTTAGTCCTGGTTTAGTTCTGGTTTAGACCAGGTTTATTCCTGGTTTAGACCTGGTTTAGACCTGGTTTAGTCCTGGTTTAGACCTGGTTTAGACCTGGTTTGGTCCTGGTTTAGACCTGGTTTAGACCTGGTTTAGTCCTGGTTTAGTTCTGGTTTAGACCTGGTTTAGTCCTGGTTTAGACCTGGTTTAGTCCTGGTTTAGTCCTGGTTTAGTCCTGGTTTAGTTCTGGTTTAGTTCTGGTTTAGTCCTGGTTTAGACCTGGTTTAGTCCTAGTTTAGTCCTGGTTTAGACCTGGTTTAGACCTGGTTTAGTCCTGGTTTAGTCCTGGTTTAGTTCTGGTTTAGACCTGGTTTAGTCCTGGTTTAGACCTGGTTTAGACCTGGTTTGGTCCTGGTTTAGACCTGGTTTAGACCTGGTTTAGTCCTGGTTTAGTTCTGGTTTAGACCTGGTTTAGTCCTGGTTTAGTTCTGGTTTAGACCAGGTTTATTCCTGGTTTAGACCTGGTTTAGACCTGGTTTAGTCCTGGTTTAGACCTGGTTTAGACCTGGTTTGGTCCTGGTTTAGACCTGGTTTAGACCTGGTTTAGTCCTGGTTTAGTTCTGGTTTAGACCTGGTTTAGTCCTGGTTTAGACCTGGTTTAGTCCTGGTTTAGTCCTGGTTTAGTTCTGGTTTAGTTCTGGTTTAGACCTGGTTTAGTCCTAGTTTAGTCCTGGTTTAGACCTGGTTTAGACCTGGTTTAGTCCTGGTTTAGACCTGGTTTAGTCCTGGTTTAGTCCTGGTTTAGACCTGGTTTAGTCCTGGTTTAGTCCTGGTTTAGTTCTGGTTTAGTCCAGGTTTAGACCTGGTTTAGACCTGGTTTAGTCCTGGTTTAGTTCTGGTTTAGACCTGGTTTAGACCTGGTTTAGTCCTGGTTTAGTCCTGGTTTACACCTGGTTTAGTCCTGGTTTAGTTCTGGTTTAGTTCTGGTTTAGACCTGGTTTAGTCCTGGTTTAGTCCTGGCTTAGTTCTGGTTTAGATCTGGTTTAGACCTGGTTTAGTCCTGGTTTATTCCTGGTTTAGTCCTGGTTTAGACCTGGTTTAGTCCTGGTTTAGTCCTGGTTTAGACCTGGTTTAGACCTGGTTTAGTCCTGGTTTAGTCCTGGTTTAGACCTGGTTTAGCTCTGCTTTAATCCTGGTTTAGTCCTGGTTAGTCCTGGTTTAGTTCTGGTTTAGTCCAGGTTTAGACCTGGTTTAGTCCTGGTTTAGTTCTGGTTTAGACCTGGTTTATTCCTGGTTTAGACCTGGTTTAGTCCTGGTTTACACCTGGTTTAGTCCTGATTTAGTCCTGGTTTAGTTCTGGTTTAGACCTGGTTTAGCCCTGGTTTAGTCCTGGTTTAGTCCTGGCTTAGTTCTGGTTTAGATCTGGTTTAGTCCTGGTTTAGTCCTGGTTTAGACCTGGTTTAGTCCTGGTTTAGTTCTGGTTTAGTCTTGGTTTAGTCCTGGTTTAGACCTGGTTTAGTCCTGGTTTAGTTCTGGTTTAGACCTGGTTTATTCCTGGTTTAGACCTGGTTTAGTCCTGGTTTAGACCTGGTTTAGTCCTGGTTTAGTCCTGGTTTAGTTCTGGTTTAGCCCTGGTTTAGTCCTGGTTTAGTCCTGGTTTAGTTCTGGTTTAGACCTGGTTTATTCCTGGTTTAGTCCTGGTTTAGTCCTGGTTTAGACCTGGTTTAGACCTGGTTTAGTCCTGGTTTAGTCCTGGTTTAGTCCTGGTTTATTCCTGGTTTAGACCTGGTTTAGTCCTGGTTTAGACCTGGTTTAGTCCTGGTTTAGTCCTGGTTTAGTCCTGGTTTAGTCCTGGTTTTGGTTTGGACCTGGTTTAGTCCTGGTTTAGTCCTGGTTTAGTTCTGGTTTAGACCTGGTTCAGTCCTGGTTTAGTTCTGGTTTAGTCCTGGTTTAGACCTGGTTTAGACCTGGTTTGGACCTGGTTTAGTCCTGGTTTAGACGTGGTTTAGACCTGGTTTAGTCCTGGTTTAGACCTGGTTTAGACCTGGTTTAGACCTGGTTTAGACCTGGTTTAGACCTGGTTTAGTCCTGGTTTAGTTCTGGTTTAGTCCTGGTTTAGACCTGGTTTAGTCCTGGTTTAGTCCTGGTTTAGACCTGGTTTAGTCCTGGTTTAGACCTGGTTTAGTCCTGGTTCAGACCTGGTTTAGTCCTGGTTTAGTCCTGGTTTAGACCTGGTTTAGTCCAGGTTTAGTCCTGGTTTAGACCTGGTTTAGTCCTGGTTAAGACCTGTTTTTTGTCCTGGTTTAGTCCTGGTTCAGACCTGGTTTAGTCCTGGTTTAGTCCTGGTTTAGACCTGGTTTAGTCCGGGTTTAGACCTGGTTTAGTCCTGGTTTGGACCTGGTTTAGACCTGGTTTAGACCTGGTTTAGACCTGGTTTAGTCCTGGTTTAGTCCTGGTTTAGACCTGGTTTAGACTTGGTTTAGTTCTGGTTTAGTCCTGGTTTAGTCCTGGTTTAGACCTGGTTTAGTCCTGGTTTAGACCTGGTTTAGTCCTGGTTTAGTCCTTGTTTAGTCCTGGTTTAGACCTGGTTTAGACCTAGTTTAGTCCTGGTTTAGTCCTGGTTTAGTTCTGGTTTAGATCTGGTTTAGTCCTGGTTTAGACCTGGTTTAGTCCTGGTTTAGTCCAGGTTTAGTCCTGGTTTAGACCTGGTTTAGACCTGGTTTAGTCCTGGTTCAGACCTGGTTTAGTCCTGGTTTAGTCCTGGTTTAGTCCTGGCTTAGTCCTGGTTTAGTCCTGGTTTAGACCTGGTTTAGTTCTGGTTTAGTCCTGGTTTAGGCCTGGTTTAGTCCTGGTTTAGTCCTGGTTTTGGTTTGGACCTGGTTTAGTCCTGGTTTAGTCCTGGTTTAGTTCTGGTTTAGATCTGGTTTAGTTCTGGTTTAGATCTGGTTTAGTCCTGGTTTAGACCTGGTTTAGTCCTGGTTTAGATCTGGTTTAGTCCTGGTTTAGATCTGGTTTATTCCTGGTTTAGACCTGGTTTATTCCTGGTTTAGTCCTGGTTTAGTCCTGGTTTAGTCCTGGTTTAGACCTGGTTTAGTCCTGGTTTAGTCCTGGTTTAGACCTGGTTTAGTCCTGGTTTAGTCCTGGTTTAGTCCTGGTTTAGACCTGGTTTAGTCCTGGTTTGGACCTGGTTTAGACCTGGTTTAGACCTGGTTTAGTCCTGGTTTAGTCCTGGTTTAGACCTGGTTTATTCCTGGTTTATTCCTGGTTTAGACCTGGTTTAGTCCTGGTTTAGTTCTGGTTTAGACCTGGTTTGGTCCTGGTTTAGACCTGGTTTAGACCTGGTTTAGTCCTGGTTTAGTTCTGGTTTAGACCTGGTTTAGTCCTGGTTTAGACCTGGTTTAGTCCTGGTTTAGTCCTGGTTTAGTCCTGGTTTAGTTCTGGTTTAGTTCTGGTTTAGACCTGGTTTAGTCCTAGTTTAGTCCTGGTTTAGACCTGGTTTAGACCTGGTTTAGTCCTGGTTTAGACCTGGTTTAGTCCTGGTTTAGTCCTGGTTTAGACCTGGTTTAGTCCTGGTTTAGTCCTGGTTTAGTTCTGGTTTAGTCCAGGTTTAGACCTGGTTTAGACCTGGTTTAGTCCTGGTTTAGTTCTGGTTTAGACCTGGTTTAGACCTGGTTTAGTCCTGGTTTAGTCCTGGTTTACACCTGGTTTAGTCCTGGTTTAGTTCTGGTTTAGTTCTGGTTTAGACCTGGTTTAGTCCTGGTTTAGTCCTGGCTTAGTTCTGGTTTAGATCTGGTTTAGACCTGGTTTAGTCCTGGTTTAGTCCTGGTTTAGTTCTGGTTTAGACCTGGTCTAGTCCTGGTTTATTCCTGGTTTAGTCCTGGTTTAGACCTGGTTTAGTCCTGGTTTAGTCCTGGTTTAGACCTGGTTTAGACCTGGTTTAGTCCTGGTTTAGTCCTGGTTTAGACCTGGTTTAGTTCTGCTTTAATCCTGGTTTAGTCCTGGTTTAGTCCTGGTTTAGTTCTGGTTTAGTCCAGGTTTAGACCTGGTTTAGTCCTGGTTTAGTTCTGGTTTAGACCTGGTTTATTCCTGGTTTAGACCTGGTTTAGTCCTGGTTTACACCTGGTTTAGTCCTGGTTTAGTCCTGGTTTAGTTCTGGTTTAGACCTGGTTTAGCCCTGGTTTAGTCCTGGTTTAGTCCTGGCTTAGTTCTGGTTTAGACCTGGTTTAGTCCTGGTTTAGTTCTGGTTTAGTCTTGGTTTAGTCCTGGTTTAGTCCTGGTTTAGTCCTGGTTTAGTTCTGGTTTAGACCTGGTTTATCCCTGGTTTAGTCCTGGTTTAGTCCTGGTTTAGTTCTGGTTTAGTCCAGGTTTAGACCTGGTTTAGTCCTGGTTTAGTTCTGGTTTAGACCTGGTTTATTCCTGGTTTAGACCTGGTTTAGTCCTGGTTTACACCTGGTTTAGTCCTGGTTTAGTCCTGGTTTAGTTCTGGTTTAGACCTGGTTTAGCCCTGGTTTAGTCCTGGTTTAGTCCTGGCTTAGTTCTGGTTTAGACCTGGTTTAGTCCTGGTTTAGTTCTGGTTTAGTCTTGGTTTAGTCCTGGTTTAGACCTGGTTTAGTCTTGGTTTAGTCCTGGTTTAGACCTGGTTTAGTCCTGGTTTAGTCCTGGTTTAGACCTGGTTTAGTCCTGGTTTAGTTCTGGTTTAGTCTTGGTTTAGTCCTGGTTTAGACCTGGTTTAGTCCTGGTTTAGTTCTGGTTTAGACCTGGTTTATTCCTGGTTTAGACCTGGTTTAGTCCTGGTTTAGACCTGGTTTAGTCCTGGTTTAGTCCTGGTTTAGTTCTGGTTTAGACCTGGTTTAGTCCTGGTTTAGTCCTGGTTTAGTTCTGGTTTAGACCTGGTTTATTCCTGGTTTAGTCCTGGTTTAGTCCTGGTTTAGACCTGGTTTAGACCTGGTTTAGTCCTGGTTTAGTCCTGGTTTATTCCTGGTTTAGACCTGGTTTAGTCCTGGTTTAGACCTGGTTTAGTCCTGGTTTAGTCCTGGTTTAGTCCTGGTTTAGTCCTGGTTTTGGTTTGGACCTGGTTTAGTCCTGGTTTAGTCCTGGTTTAGTTCTGGTTTAGACCTGGTTCAGTCCTGGTTTAGTTCTGGTTTAGTCCTGGTTTAGACCTGGTTTAGACCTGGTTTAGACCTGGTTTAGTCCTGGTTTAGACCTGGTTTAGACCTGGTTTAGTCCTGGTTTAGACCTGGTTTAGACCTGGTTTAGACCTGGTTTAGACCTGGTTTAGACCTGGTTTAGTCCTGGTTTAGTTCTGGTTTAGTCCTGGTTTAGTCCTGGTTTAGACCTGGTTTAGTCCTGGTTTAGTCCTGGTTTAGACCTGGTTTAGTCCTGGTTTAGACCTGGTTTAGTCCTGGTTCAGACCTGGTTTAGTCCTGGTTTAGTCCTGGTTTAGACCTGGTTTAGTCCAGGTTTAGTCCTGGTTTAGACCTGGTTTAGTCCTGGTTAAGACCTGTTTTTTGTCCTGGTTTAGTCCTGGTTCAGACCTGGTTTAGTCCTGGTTTAGTCCTGGTTTAGACCTGGTTTAGTCCGGGTTTAGACCTGGTTTAGTCCTGGTTTGGACCTGGTTTAGACCTGGTTTAGACCTGGTTTAGACCTGGTTTAGTCCTGGTTTAGTCCTGGTTTAGACCTGGTTTAGACTTGGTTTAGTTCTGGTTTAGTCCTGGTTTAGTCCTGGTTTAGACCTGGTTTAGTCCTGGTTTAGGTCTGGTTTAGTCTTGGTTTAGTCCTGGTTTAGACCTGGTTTAGTCCTGGTTTAGTTCTGGTTTAGACCTGGTTTATTCCTGGTTTAGACCTGGTTTAGTCCTGGTTTAGACCTGGTTTAGTCCTGGTTTAGTCCTGGTTTAGTTCTGGTTTAGACCTGGTTTAGTCCTGGTTTAGTCCTGGTTTAGTTCTGGTTTAGACCTGGTTTAGTCCTGGTTTAGTCCTGGTTTAGACCTGGTTTAGACCTGGTTTAGTCCTGGTTTAGTCCTGGTTTAGTCCTGGTTTATTCCTGGTTTAGACCTGGTTTAGTCCTGGTTTAGACCTGGTTTAGTCCTGGTTTAGTCCTGGTTTAGTCCTGGTTTAGTCCTGGTTTTGGTTTGGACCTGGTTTAGTCCTGGTTTAGTCCTGGTTTAGTTCTGGTTTAGACCTGGTTCAGTCCTGGTTTAGTTCTGGTTTAGTCCTGGTTTAGACCTGGTTTAGACCTGGTTTAGACCTGGTTTAGTCCTGGTTTAGACCTGGTTTAGACCTGGTTTAGACCTGGTTTAGACCTGGTTTAGACCTGGTTTAGTCCTGGTTTAGTTATGGTTTAGTCCTGGTTTAGTCCTGGTTTAGACCTGGTTTAGTCCTGGTTTAGTCCTGGTTTAGACCTGGTTTAGTCCTGGTTTAGACCTGGTTTAGTCCTGGTTCAGACCTGGTTTAGTCCTGGTTTAGTCCTGGTTTAGACCTGGTTTAGTCCAGGTTTAGTCCTGGTTTAGACCTGGTTTAGTCCTGGTTAAGACCTGTTTTTTGTCCTGGTTTAGTCCTGGTTCAGACCTGGTTTAGTCCTGGTTTAGTCCTGGTTTAGACCTGGTTTAGTCCGGGTTTAGACCTGGTTTAGTCCTGGTTTGGACCTGGTTTAGACCTGGTTTAGACCTGGTTTAGACCTGGTTTAGTCCTGGTTTAGTCCTGGTTTAGACCTGGTTTAGACTTGGTTTAGTTCTGGTTTAGTCCTGGTGTCTTAGTCCTGGTTTAGACCTGGTTTAGTCCTGGTTTAGACCTGGTTTAGTCCTGGTTTAGTCCTTGTTTAGTCCTGGTTTAGACCTGGTTTAGACCTAGTTTAGTCCTGGTTTAGTCCTGGTTTAGTTCTGGTTTAGATCTGGTTTAGTCCTGGTTTAGACCTGGTTTAGTCCTGGTTTAGTCCAGGTTTAGTCCTGGTTTAGACCTGGTTTAGACCTGGTTTAGTCCTGGTTCAGACCTGGTTTAGTCCTGGTTTAGTCCTGGTTTAGTCCTGGTTTAGTCCTGGTTTAGTCCTGGTTTAGTTCTGGTTTAGTCCTGGTTTAGGCCTGGTTTAGTCCTGGTTTAGTCCTGGTTTAGTCCTGGTTTTGGTTTGGACCTGGTTTAGTCCTGGTTTAGTCCTGGTTTAGTTCTGGTTTAGATCTGGTTTAGTTCTGGTTTAGATCTGGTTTAGTCCTGGTTTAGACCTGGTTTAGTCCTGGTTTAGTCCTGGTTTAGTTCTGGTTTAGATCTGGTTTAGTCCTGGTTTAGACCTGGTTTAGTCCTGGTTTAGTCCTGGTTTAGTCCTGGTTTAGTCCTGGTTTAGACCTGGTTTAGTCCTGGTTTAGTCCTGGTTTAGACCTGGTTTAGTCCTGGTTTAGACCTGGTTTAGTCCTGGTTTAGACCTGGTTTAGTCCTGGTTTGGACCTGGTTTAGACCTGGTTTAGACCTGGTTTAGTCCTGGTTTAGTCCTGGTTTAGTCCTGGTTTAGTCCTGGTTTAGTCCTGGTTTATTCCTGGTTTAGTCCTGGTTTAGACCTGGTTTAGTCCTGGTTTAGACCTGGTTTAGACCTGGTTTAGTCCTGGTTTAGTCCTGGTTTAGTCCTGGTTTAGTCCTGGTTTAGTCCTGGTTTAGTCCTGGTTTTGGTTTGGACCTGGTTTAGTCCTGGTTTAGTCCTGGTTTAGTTCTGGTTTGGACCAGGTTTATTCCTGGTTTAGACCTGGTTTATTCCTGGTTTAGTCCTGGTTTAGTTCTGGTTTAGACCAGGTTTATTCCTGGTTTAGACCTGGTTTAGACCTGGTTTAGTCCTGGTTCAGACCTGGTTTAGACCTTGTTTAGTCATGGTTTAGACCTGGTTTAGACCTGGTTTAGACCTGGTTTAGTCCTGGTTTAGTTCTGGTTTAGACCTTGTTTATTCCTGGTTTAGTTCTGGTTTAGACCTGGTTTAGACCTGGTTTAGTCCTGGTTTAGTCCTGGTTTAGACCTGGTTTAGACCTGGTTTAGTCCTGGTTTAGACCTGGTTTAGTCCTGGTTTAGTCCTGGTTTAGACCTGGTTTAGTCCTGGTTTAGTCCTGGTTTAGACCTGGTTTAGTCCAGGTTTAGTCCTGGTTTAGACCTGGTTTAGTCCTGGTTTAGACCTGGTTTAGTCCTGATTAAGACCTGTTTTTTGTCCTGGTTTAGTCCTGGTTCAGACCTGGTTTAGTCCTGGTTTAGACCTGGTTTAGTCCTTGTTTAGTCCTGGTTTAGACCTGGTTTAGTCCTGGTTTAGTTCTGGTTTAGTCTTGGTTTAGTCCTGGTTTAGACCTAGTTTAGTCCTGGTTTAGTTCTGGTTTAGACCTGGTTTATTCCTGGTTTGGACCTGGTTTAGTCCTGGTTTAGTCCTGGTTTAGTCCTGGTTTAGACCTAGTTTAGTCCTGGTTTAGTCCTGGTTTAGTTCTGGTTTAGATCTGGTTTAGTCCTGGTTTGGACCTGGTTTAGTCCTGGTTTAGTCCTGGTTTAGTTCTGGTTTAGACCTGGTTTATTCCTGGTTTAGTCCTGGTTTAGTCCTGGTTTAGACCTGGTTTAGTTCTGGTTTAGTCCTGGTTTAGTCCTGGTTTAGTCCTGGTTTAGTTCTGGTTTAGTCCAGGTTTAGACCTGGTTTAGACCTGGTTTAGTCCTGGTTTAGTTCTGGTTTAGACCTGGTTTAGTCCTGGTTTAGACCTGGTTTAGTCCTGGTTTAGTCCTGGTTTAGTCCTGGTTTAGTCCTGGTTTACACCTGGTTTAGTCCTGGTTTAGTCCTGGTTTAGTTCTGGTTTAGTTCTGGTTTGGACCTGGTTTAGCCCTGGTTTAGTCCTGGTTTAGTCCTGGCTTAGTTCTGGTTTAGATCTGGTTTAGTCCTGGTTAAGTCCTTGTTTAGACCTGGTTTAGTCCTGGTTTAGTTCTGCTTTAGTCTTGGTTTAGTCCTGGTTTAGACCTGGTTTAGTCCTGGTTTAGTTCTGGTTTAGACCTGGTTTATTCCTGGTTTAGACCTGGTTTAGTCCTGGTTTAGTCCTGGTTTAGACCTGGTTTAGTCCTGGTTTAGTCCTGGTTTAGTTCTGGTTTAGACCTGGTTTAGTCCTGGTTTAGTCCTGGTTTAGACCTGGTTTAGACCTGGTTTAGACCTGGTTTAGTCCTGGTTTAGTCCTGGTTTAGTCCTGGTTTTGGTTTGGACCTGGTTTAGTCCTGGTTTAGTCCTGGTTTAGACCTGGTTTAGTTCTGGTTTAGTCCTGGTTTAGACCTGGTTTAGACCTGGTTTAGTCCTGGTTTAGACCTGGTCTAGTCCTGGTTTAGTCCTGGTTTAGTCCTGGTTTAGACCTGGTTTAGTCCTGGTTTAGTCCTGGTTTAGACCTGGTTTAGTCCTGGTTTAGTCCTGGTTTAGACCTGGTTTAGTCCTGGTTTAGTCCTGGTTTAGACCTGGTTTAGTCCTGGTTTAGACCTGGTTTAGTCCTGGTTTAGTTCTGGTTTAGTCCTGGTTTAGTCCTGGTTTAGTCCTGGTTTAGTCCTGGTTTAGTCCTGGTTTAGACCTGGTTTAGTCCTGGTTCAGACCTGGTTTAGTCCAGGTTTAGTCCTGGTTTAGACCTGGTTTAGTCCGGGTTTAGACCTGGTTTAGTCCTGGTTTAGTCCTGGTTTAGACCTGGTTTAGTCCGGGTTTAGACCTGGTTTAGTCCTGGTTTAGTCCTGGTTTAGACCTGGTTTAGTCCGGGTTTAGACCTGGTTTAGTCCTGGTTTAGTCCTGGTTTGGACCTGGTTTAGACCTGGTTTAGACCTGGTTTAGACCTGGTTTAGTCCTGGTTTAGTCCTGGTTTAGTCCTGGTTTAGACCTGGTTAAGACTTGTTTTAGTTCTGGTTTAGTCCTGGTTTAGTCCTGGTTTAGACCTGGTTTAGTCCTGGTTTAGTCCTGGTTTAGACCTGGTTCAGTCCTGGTTTAGTTCTGGTTTAGTCCTGGTTTAGACCTGGTTTATTCCTGGTTTAGTTCTGGTTTAGACCTGGTTTAGACCTGGTTTAGACCTGGTTTAGTCCTGGTTTAGACCTGGTTTAGACCTGGTTTAGACCTGGTTTAGTCCTGGTTTAGACCTGGTTTAGTCCTGGTTTAGTCCTGGTTTAGACCTGGTTTAGTCCTGGTTTAGTCCTGGTTTAGACCTGGTTTAGTCCTGGTTTAGTCCTGATTTAGTCCTGGTTTAGACCTGGTTTAGTTCTGGTTTAGTCCTGGTTTAGTCCTGGTTTAGTCCTGGTTTATTCCTGGTTTTGGTTTGGACCTGGTTTAGTCCTGGTTTAGTTCTGGTTTGGACCAGGTTTATTCCTGGTTTAGACCTGGTTTATTCCTGGTTTAGTCCTGGTTTAGACCTGGTTTAGTCCAGGTTTAGTCCTGGTTTAGACCTGGTTTAGTCCGGGTTTAGACCTGGTTTAGTCCTGGTTTAGTCCTGGTTTAGACCTGGTTTAGTCCGGGTTTAGACCTGGTTTAGTCCTGGTTTAGTCCTGGTTTAGACCTGGTTTAGTCCGGGTTTAGACCTGGTTTAGTCCTGGTTTAGTCCTGGTTTGGACCTGGTTTAGACCTGGTTTAGACCTGGTTTAGACCTGGTTTAGTCCTGGTTTAGTCCTGGTTTAGTCCTGGTTTAGACCTGGTTTAGACTTGTTTTAGTTCTGGTTTAGTCCTGGTTTAGTCCTGGTTTAGACCTGGTTTAGTCCTGGTTTAGTCCTGGTTTAGACCTGGTTCAGTCCTGGTTTAGTTCTGGTTTAGTCCTGGTTTAGACCTGGTTTATTCCTGGTTTAGTTCTGGTTTAGACCTGGTTTAGACCTGGTTTAGACCTGGTTTAGTCCTGGTTTAGACCTGGTTTAGACCTGGTTTAGACCTGGTTTAGTCCTGGTTTAGACCTGGTTTAGTCCTGGTTTAGTCCTGGTTTAGACCTGGTTTAGTCCTGGTTTAGTCCTGGTTTAGACCTGGTTTAGTCCTGGTTTAGTCCTGGTTTAGTCCTGGTTTAGACCTGGTTTAGTTCTGGTTTAGTCCTGGTTTAGTCCTGGTTTATTCCTGGTTTTGGTTTGGACCTGGTTTAGTCCTGGTTTAGTTCTGGTTTGGACCAGGTTTATTCCTGGTTTAGACCTGGTTTATTCCTGGTTTAGTCCTGGTTTAGTTCTGGTTTAGACCAGGTTTATTCCTGGTTTAGACCTGGTTTAGACCTGGTTTAGTCCTGGTTTAGACCTGGTTTAGACCTGGTTTGGTCCTGGTTTAGACCTGGTTTAGACCTGGTTTAGTCCTGGTTTAGTTCTGGTTTAGACCTGGTTTAGACCTGGTTTAGTCCTGGTTTAGACCTGGTTTAGTCCTGGTTTAGTCCTGGTTTAGTCCTGGTTTAGTTCTGGTTTAGTTCTGGTTTAGTCCTGGTTTAGACCTGGTTTAGTCCTAGTTTAGTCCTGGTTTAGACCTGGTTTAGACCTGGTTTAGTCCTGGTTTAGACCTGGTTTAGTCCTGGTTTAGTCCTGGTTTGGACCTGGTTTAGACCTGGTTTAGACCTGGTTTAGTCCTGGTTTAGTCCTGGTTTAGTCCTGGTTTAGACCTGGTTTAGACTTGTTTTAGTTCTGGTTTAGTCCTGGTTTAGTCCTGGTTTAGTCCTGGTTTAGTCCTGGTTTAGACCTGGTTCAGTCCTGGTTTAGTTCTGGTTTAGTCCTGGTTTAGACCTGGTTTATTCCTGGTTTAGTCCTGGTTTAGACCTGGTTTAGACCTGGTTTAGACCTGGTTTAGTCCTGGTTTAGACCTGGTTTAGACCTGGTTTAGACCTGGTTTAGTCCTGGTATAGTCCTGGTTTAGACCTGGTTCAGTCCTGGTTTAGTTCTGGTTTAGTCCTGGTTTAGACCTGGTTTATTCCTGGTTTAGTTCTGGTTTAGACCTGGTTTAGACCTGGTTTAGACCTGGTTTAGTCCTGGTTTAGACCTGGTTTAGACCTGGTTTAGACCTGGTTTAGTCCTGGTATAGTCCTGGTTTAGTCCTGGTTTAGACCTGGTTTAGTCCTGGTTTAGACCTGGTTTAGACCTGGTTTAGTCCTGGTTTAGTCCTGGTTTAGTCCTGGTTTAGACCTGGTTTAGTCCTGGTTTATTCCTGGTTTAGTCCTGGTTTAGACCTGGTTTAGTTCTGGTTTAGTCCTGGTTTAGTCCTGGTTTAGTCCTGGTTTAGTCCTGGTTTTGGTTTGGACCTGGTTTAGTCCTGGTTTAGTCCTGGTTTAGTTCTGGTTTGGACCAGGTTTATTCCTGGTTTAGACCTGGTTTATTCCTGGTTTAGTCCTGGTTTAGTTCTGGTTTAGACCAGGTTTATTCCTGGTTTAGACCTGGTTTAGACCTGGTTTAGTCCTGGTTTAGACCTGGTTTAGACCTGGTTTAGACCTGGTTTAGACCTGGTTTAGTCCTGGTTTAGTTCTGGTTTAGACCTGGTTTAGACCTGGTTTAGTCCTGGTTTAGACCTGGTTTAGTCCTGGTTTAGTCCTGGTTTAGTCCTGGTTTAGTTCTGGTTTAGTTCTGGTTTAGTCCTGGTTTAGACCTGGTTTAGTCCTGGTTTAGACCTGGTTTAGACCTGGTTTAGTCCTGGTTTAGACCTGGTTTAGTCCTGGTTTAGTCCTGGTTTAGACCTGGTTTAGTCCTGGTTTAGTTCTGGTTTAGTCCAGGTTTAGACCTGGTTTAGACCTGGTTTAGTCCTGGTTTAGTTCTGGTTTAGACCTGGTTTAGACCTGGTTTAGTCCTGGTTTAGTCCTGGTTTAGTCCTGGTTTACACCTGGTTTAGTCCTGGTTTAGTCCTGGTTTAGACCTGGTTTAGTCCTGGTTTAGACCTGGTTTAGACCTGGTTTAGTCCTGGTTTAGTCCTGGTTTAGACCTGGTTTAGTTCTGGTTTAGTCCTGGTTTAGTCCTGGTTTAGTCCTGGTTTAGTCCTGGTTTAGTTCTGGTTTAGTCCAGGTTTAGACCTGGTTTAGACCTGGTTTAGTTCTGGTTTAGTTCTGGTTTAGACCTGGTTTATTCCTGGTTTAGACCTGGTTTAGTCCTGGTTTAGTCCTGGTTTACACCTGGTTTAGTTCTGGTTTAGTTCTGGTTTAGACCTGGTTTAGCCCTGGTTTAGTCCTGGTTTAGTCCTGGCTTAGTTCTGGTTTAGATCTGGTTTAGTCCTGGTTTAGACCTGGTTTAGTCCTGGTTTAGTTCTGGTTTAGACCTGGTTTAGTCCTGGTTTAGTTCTCGTTTAGACCTGGTTTAGTCCTGTTTTAGACTTGGTTTAGTCCTGGTTTAGTCCTGGTTTAGTTCTGGTTTAGACCTGGTTTATTCCTGGTTTAGTCCTGGTTTAGTCCTGGTTTAGTCCTGGTTTAGTCCTGGTTTATTCCTGGTTTAGACCTGGTTTAGTCCTGGTTTAGACCTGGTTTAGTCCTGGTTTAGTTCTGGTTTAGTCCTGGTTTAGACCTGGTTTAGTCCTGGTTTAGTCCTGGTTTAGACCTGGTTTAGTCCTGGTTTAGTCCTGGTTTAGACCTGGTTTAGTCCTGGTTTAGTCCTGGTTTAGACCTGGTTTAGTCCTGGTTTAGACCTGGTTTAGTCCTGGTTTAGTTCTGGTTTAGTCCTGGTTTAGTCCTGGTTTAGTCCTGGTTTAGTCCTGGTTTAGACCTGGTTTAGTCCTGGTTTAGACCTGGTTTAGTCCTGGTTCAGACCTGGTTTAGTCCTGGTTTAGTCCTGGTTTAGACCTGGTTTAGTCCAGGTTTAGTCCTGGTTTAGACCTGGTTTAGTCCTGGTTAAGACCTGGTTTAGTCCTGGTTCAGACCTGGTTTAGTCCTGGTTTAGTCCTGGTTTAGACCTGGTTTAGTCCGGGTTTAGACCTGGTTTAGTCCTGGTTTAGTCCTGGTTTGGACCTGGTTTAGACCTGGTTTAGACCTGGTTTAGACCTGGTTTAGTCCTGGTTTAGTCCTGGTTTAGTCCTGGTTTAGACCTGGTTTAGACTTGTTTTAGTTCTGGTTTAATCCTGGTTTAGTCCTGGTTTAGACCTGGTTTAGTCCTGGTTTAGTCCTGGTTTAGACCTGGTTCAGTCCTGGTTTAGTTCTGGTTTAGTCCTGGTTTAGACCTGGTTTATTCCTGGTTTAGTTCTGGTTTAGACCTGGTTTAGACCTGGTTTAGACCTGGTTTAGACCTGGTTTAGTCCTGGTTTAGACCTGGTTTAGACCTGGTTTAGTCCTGGTTTAGACCTGGTTTAGTCCTGGTTTAGTCCTGGTTTAGTTCTGGTTTAGTTCTGGTTTAGTCCTGGTTTAGACCTGGTTTAGTCCTAGTTTAGTCCTGGTTTAGACCTGGTTTAGACCTGGTTTAGTCCTGGTTTAGACCTGGTTTAGTCCTGGTTTAGTCCTGGTTTGGACCTGGTTTAGACCTGGTTTAGACCTGGTTTAGACCTGGTTTAGTCCTGGTTTAGTCCTGGTTTAGTCCTGGTTTAGACCTGGTTTAGACTTGTTTTAGTTCTGGTTTAGTCCTGGTTTAGTCCTGGTTTAGACCTGGTTTAGTCCTGGTTTAGTCCTGGTTTAGACCTGGTTCAGTCCTGGTTTAGTTCTGGTTTAGTCCTGGTTTAGACCTGGTTTATTCCTGGTTTAGTTCTGGTTTAGACCTGGTTTAGACCTGGTTTAGACCTGGTTTAGTCCTGGTTTAGACCTGGTTTAGACCTGGTTTAGACCTGGTTTAGTCCTGGTTTAGACCTGGTTTAGTCCTGGTTTAGTCCTGGTTTAGACCTGGTTTAGACCTGGTTTAGTCCTGGTTTAGTCCTGGTTTAGTCCTGGTTTAGACCTGGTTTAGTCCTGGTTTAGTCCTGGTTTAGTCCTGGTTTAGACCTGGTTTAGTTCTGGTTTAGTCCTGGTTTAGTCCTGGTTTAGTCCTGGTTTAGTCCTGGTTTTGGTTTGGACCTGGTTTAGTCCTGGTTTGGACCAGGTTTATTCCTGGTTTAGACCTGGTTTATTCCTGGTTTAGTCCTGGTTTAGTCCTGGTTTAGTTCTGGTTTAGACCAGGTTTATTCCTGGTTTAGACCTGGTTTAGACCTGGTTTAGTCCTGGTTTAGACCTGGTTTAGACCTGGTTTAGACCTGGTTTAGTCCTGGTTTAGTTCTGGTTTAGACCTGGTTTAGACCTGGTTTAGACCTGGTTTAGACCTGGTTTAGTCCTGGTTTAGTCCTGGTTTAGTCCTGGTTTAGTTCTGGTTTAGTTCTGGTTTAGTCCTGGTTTAGACCTGGTTTAGTCCTAGTTTAGTCCTGGTTTAGACCTGGTTTAGACCTGGTTTAGTACTGGTTTAGACCTGGTTTAGTCCTGGTTTAGTCCTGGTTTAGACCTGGTTTAGTCCTGGTTTAGTCCTGGTTTAGTTCTGGTTTAGTCCAGGTTTAGACCTGGTTTAGACCTGGTTTAGTCCTGGTTTAGTTCTGGTTTAGACCTGGTTTAGACCTGGTTTAGTCCTGGTTTAGTCCTGGTTTAGTCCTGGTTTAGTCCTGGTTTAGTTCTGGTTTAGTTCTGGTTTAGCCCTGGTTTAGTCCTGGTTTAGTCCTGGCTTAGTTCTGGTTTAGATCTGGTTTAGTCCTGGTTTAGACCTGGTTTAGTCCTGGTTTAGTCCTGGTTTAGTTCTGGTTTAGACCTGGTTTATTCCTGGTTTAGTCCTGGTTTAGTCCTGGTTTATTCCTGGTTTAGTCCTGGTTTAGACCTGGTTTAGTCCTGGTTTAGTCCTGGTTTAGACCTGGTTTAGACCTGGTTTAGTCCTGGTTTAGTCCTGGTTTAGACCTGGTTTAGTTCTGGTTTAGTCCTGGTTTAGTCCTGGTTTAGTCCTGGTTTAGTTCTGGTTTAGTCCAGGTTTAGACCTGGTTTAGACCTGGTTTAGTTCTGGTTTAGTTCTGGTTTAGACCTGGTTTATTCCTGGTTTAGACCTGGTTTAGTCCTGGTTTAGTCCTGGTTTACACCTGGTTTAGTCCTGGTTTAGTTCTGGTTTAGTTCTGGTTTAGACCTGGTTTAGCCCTGGTTTAGTCCTGGTTTAGTCCTGGCTTAGTTCTGGTTTAGATCTGGTTTAGTCCTGGTTTAGACCTGGTTTAGTCCTGGTTTAGACCTGGTTTAGTCCTGGTTTAGTCCTGGTTTAGACCTGGTTTAGTCCTGGTTTAGTCCTGGTTTAGACCTGGTTTAGTCCTGGTTTAGTCCTGGTTTAGTTCTCGTTTAGACCTGGTTTAGTCCTGTTTTAGACTTGGTTTAGTCCTGGTTTAGTCCTGGTTTAGTTCTGGTTTAGACCTGGTTTATTCCTGGTTTAGTCCTGGTTTAGTCCTGGTTTAGTCCTGGTTTAGTCCTGGTTTATTCCTGGTTTAGACCTGGTTTAGTCCTGGTTTAGACCTGGTTTAGTCCTGGTTTAGACCTGGTTTAGTCCTGGTTTAGTCCTGGTTTAGTCCTGGTTTAGACCTGGTTTAGTCCTGGTTTAGTCCTGGTTTAGACCTGGTTTAGTCCTGGTTTAGTCCTGGTTTAGACCTGGTTTAGTCCTGGTTTAGACCTGGTTTAGTCCTGGTTTAGTTCTGGTTTAGTCCTGGTTTAGTCCTGGTTTAGTCCTGGTTTAGTCCTGGTTTAGACCTGGTTTAGTCCTGGTTTAGACCTGGTTTAGTCCTGGTTCAGACCTGGTTTAGTCCTGGTTTAGTCCTGGTTTAGACCTGGTTTAGTCCAGGTTTAGTCCTGGTTTAGACCTGGTTTAGTCCTGGTTAAGACCTGGTTTAGTCCTGGTTCAGACCTGGTTTAGTCCTGGTTTAGTCCTGGTTTAGACCTGGTTTAGTCCGGGTTTAGACCTGGTTTAGTCCTGGTTTAGTCCTGGTTTGGACCTGGTTTAGACCTGGTTTAGACCTGGTTTAGACCTGGTTTAGTCCTGGTTTAGTCCTGGTTTAGTCCTGGTTTAGACCTGGTTTAGACTTGTTTTAGTTCTGGTTTAGTCCTGGTTTAGTCCTGGTTTAGACCTGGTTTAGTCCTGGTTTAGTCCTGGTTTAGACCTGGTTCAGTCCTGGTTTAGTTCTGGTTTAGTCCTGGTTTAGACCTGGTTTATTCCTGGTTTAGTTCTGGTTTAGACCTGGTTTAGACCTGGTTTAGTCCTGGTTTAGACCTGGTTTAGACCTTGTTTAGACCTGGTTTAGTCCTGGTTTAGACCTGGTTTAGTCCTGGTTTAGTCCTGGTTTAGACCTGGTTTAGTCCTGGTTTAGTCCTGGTTTAGTCCTGGTTTAGACCTGGTTTAGTCCTGGTTTAGTCCTGGTTTAGTCCTGGTTTAGACCTGGTTTAGTTCTGGTTTAGTCCTGGTTTATTCCTGGTTTTGGTTTGGACCTGGTTTAGTCCTGGTTTAGTCCTGGTTTAGTTCTGGTTTGGACCAGGTTTATTCCTGGTTTAGACCTGGTTTATTCCTGGTTTAGTCCTGGTTTAGTTCTGGTTTAGACCAGGTTTATTCCTGGTTTAGACCTGGTTTAGACCTGGTTTAGTCCTGGTTTAGACCTGGTTTAGACCTGGTTTGGTCCTGGTTTAGACCTGGTTTAGACCTGGTTTAGTCCTGGTTTAGTTCTGGTTTAGACCTGGTTTAGACCTGGTTTAGTCCTGGTTTAGACCTGGTTTAGTCCTGGTTTAGTCCTGGTTTAGTCCTGGTTTAGTTCTGGTTTAGTTCTGGTTTAGTCCTGGTTTAGACCTGGTTTAGTCCTAGTTTAGTCCTGGTTTAGACCTGGTTTAGACCTGGTTTAGTCCTGGTTTAGACCTGGTTTAGTCCTGGTTTAGTCCTGGTTTGGACCTGGTTTAGACCTGGTTTAGACCTGGTTTAGACCTGGTTTAGTCCTGGTTTAGTCCTGGTTTAGTCCTGGTTTAGACCTGGTTTAGACTTGTTTTAGTTCTGGTTTAGTCCTGGTTTAGACCTGGTTTAGTCCTGGTTTAGTCCTGGTTTAGACCTGGTTCAGTCCTGGTTTAGTTCTGGTTTAGACCTGGTTTAGACCTGGTTTAGTCCTGGTTTAGACCTGGTTTAGACCTGGTTTAGACCTGGTTTAGTCCTGGTTTAGACCTGGTTTAGTCCTGGTTTAGTCCTGGTTTAGACCTGGTTTAGTCCTGGTTTAGTCCTGGTTTAGACCTGGTTTAGACCTGGTTTAGTCCTGGTTTAGTCCTGGTTTAGTCCTGGTTTAGACCTGGTTTAGTCCTGGTTTAGTCCTGGTTTAGACCTGGTTTAGTTCTTGTTTAGTCCTGGTTTAGTCCTGGTTTAGTCCTGGTTTAGTCCTGGTTTTGGTTTGGACCTGGTTTAGTCCTGGTTTAGTCCTGGTTTAGTTCTGGTTTGGACCAGGTTTATTCCTGGTTTAGACCTGGTTTATTCCTGGTTTAGACCAGGTTTATTCCTGGTTTAGACCTGGTTTAGACCAGGTTTAGTCCTGGTTTAGACCTGGTTTAGACCTGGTTTAGACCTGGTTTAGTCCTGGTTTAGTTCTGGTTTAGACCTGGTTTAGACCTGGTTTAGTCCTGGTTTAGACCTGGTTTAGTCCTGGTTTAGTCCTGGTTTAGTCCTGGTTTAGTCCTGGTTTAGTTCTGGTTTAGTTCTGGTTTAGTCCTGGTTTAGACCTGGTTTAGTCCTAGTTTAGTCCTGGTTTAGACCTGGTTTAGACCTGGTTTAGTCCTGGTTTAGACCTGGTTTAGTCCTGGTTTAGTCCTGGTTTAGACCTGGTTTAGTCCTGGTTTAGTCCTGGTTTAGTTCTGGTTTAGTCCAGGTTTAGACCTGGTTTAGACCTGGTTTAGTCCTGGTTTAGTTCTGGTTTAGACCTGGTTTAGACCTGGTTTAGTCCTGGTTTAGTCCTGGTTTAGTCCTGGTTTACACCTGGTTTAGTCCTGGTTTAGTTCTGGTTTAGTTCTGGTTTAGACCTGGTTTAGCCCTGGTTTAGTCCTGGTTTAGTTCTGGTTTAGACCTGGTTTATTCCTGGTTTAGTCCTGGTTTAGTCCTGGTTTAGTCCTGGTTTAGTCCTGGTTTAGACCTGGTTTAGACCTGGTTTAGTCCTGGTTTAGTCCTGGTTTAGACCTGGTTTAGTCCTGGTTTAGTCCTGGTTTAGTCCTGGTTTAGTTCTGGTTTAGTCCAGGTTTAGACCTGGTTTAGACCTGGTTTAGTCCTGGTTTAGTTCTGGTTTAGACCTGGTTTATTCCTGGTTTAGACCTGGTTTAGTCCTGGTTTAGTCCTGGTTTACACCTGGTTTAGTCCTGGTTTAGTTCTGGTTTAGTTCTGGTTTAGACCTGGTTTAGCCCTGGTTTAGTCCTGGTTTAGTCCTGGCTTAGTTCTGGTTTAGATCTGGTTTAGTCCTGGTTTAGACCTGGTTTAGTCCTGGTTTAGTTCTGGTTTAGTCTTGGTTTAGTCCTGATTTAGACCTGGTTTAGTCCTGGTTTAGTTCTGGTTTAGACCTGGTTTATTCGTGGTTTAGACCTGGTTTAGTCCTGGTTTAGTCCTGGTTTAGTCCTGGTTTAGTTCTCGTTTAGACCTGGTTTAGTCCTGTTTTAGACTTGGTTTAGTCCTGGTTTAGTCCTGGTTTAGTTCTGGTTTAGACCTGGTTTATTCCTGGTTTAGTCCTGGTTTAGTCCTGGTTTAGTCCTGGTTTATTCCTGGTTTAGACCTGGTTTAGTCCTGGTTTAGACCTGGTTTAGTCCTGGTTTAGTTCTGGTTTAGTCCTGGTTTAGTCCTGGTTTAGTCCTGGTTTTGGTTTGGACCTGGTTTAGTCCTGTTTTAGTCCTGGTTTAGTTCTGGTTTAGACCTGGTTCAGTCCTGGTTTAGTTCTGGTTTAGTCCTGGTTTAGACCTGGTTTATTCCTGGTTTAGTTCTGGTTTAGACCTGGTTTAGACCTGGTTTAGACCTGGTTTAGTCCTGGTTTAGTCCTGGTTTAGACCTGGTTTAGACCTGGTTTAGACCTGGTTTAGACCTGGTTTAGTCCTGGTTTAGACCTGGTTTAGTCCTGGTTTAGTCCTGGTTTAGACCTGGTTTAGTCCTGGTTTAGTCCTGGTTTAGACCTGGTTTAGTCCTGGTTTAGACCTGGTTTAGTCCTGGTTCAGACCTGGTTTAGTCCTGGTTTAGTCCTGGTTTAGACCTGGTTTAGTCCAGGTTTAGTCCTGGTTTAGACCTGGTTTAGTCCTGGTTAAGACCTGGTTTTTGTCCTGGTTTAGTCCTGGTTCAGACCTGGTTTAGTCCTGGTTTAGACCTGGTTTTGTCCGGGTTTAGACCTGGTTTAGTCCTGGTTTAGTCCTGGTTTGGACCTGGTTTAGACCTGGTGTAGACCTGGTTTAGTCCTGGATTAGTCCTGGTTTAGTCCTGGTTTAGACCTGGTTCAGTCCTGGTTTAGTTCTGGTTTAGTCCTGGTTTAGACCTGGTTTATTCCTGGTTTAGTTCTGGTTTAGACCTGGTTTAGACCTGGTTTAGTCCTGGTTTAGACCTGGTTTAGACCTGGTTTAGTCCTGGTTTAGACCTGGTTTAGTCCTGGTTTAGACCTGGTTTAGTCCTGGTTTAGACCTGGTTTAGTCCTGGTTTAGTCCTGGTTTAGACCTGGTTTAGACCTGGTTTAGTCCTGGTTTAGTCCTGGTTTAGACCTGGTTTAGTCCTGGTTTAGTCCTGGTTTAGTCCTGGTTTAGACCTGGTTTAGTTCTGGTTTAGTCCTGGTTTAGTCCTGGTTTAGTCCTGGTTTTGGTTTGGACCTGGTTTAGTCCTGGTTTAGTCCTGGTTTAGTTCTGGTTTGGACCAGGTTTATTCCTGGTTTAGACCTGGTTTAGACCTGGTTTAGTCCTGGTTTAGTCCTGGTTTAGACCTGGTTTAGACCTGGTTTAGACCTGGTTTAGTCCTGGTTTAGTTCTGGTTTAGACCTGGTTTAGACCTGGTTTAGTCCTGGTTTAGTCCTGGTTTAGTCCTGGTTTACACCTGGTTTAGTCCTGGTTTAGTCCTGGTTTAGTTCTGGTTTAGTTCTGGTTTAGACCTGGTTTAGCCCTGGTTTAGTCCTGGTTTAGTTCTGGTTTAGACCTGGTTTATTCCTGGTTTAGTCCTGGTTTAGTCCTGGTTTAGTCCTGGTTTAGTCCTGGTTTAGACCTGGTTTAGACCTGGTTTAGTCCTGGTTTAGTCCTGGTTTATTCCTGGTTTAGTCCTGGTTTAGACCTGGTTTAGTCCTGGTTTAGTCCTGGTTTAGACCTGGTTTAGACCTGGTTTAGTCCTGGTTTAGTCCTGGTTTAGACCTGGTTTAGTTCTGGTTTAGTCCTGGTTTAGTCCTGGTTTAGTCCTGGTTTAGTCCTGGTTTAGTTCTGGTTTAGTCCAGGTTTAGACCTGGTTTAGACCTGGTTTAGTCCTGGTTTAGTTCTGGTTTAGACCTGGTTTATTCCTGGTTTAGACCTGGTTTAGTCTTGGTTTAGTCCTGGTTTACACCTGGTTTAGTCCTGGTTTAGTTCTGGTTTAGTTCTGGTTTAGACCTGGTTTAGCCCTGGTTTAGTCCTGGTTTAGTCCTGGCTTAGTTCTGGTTTAGATCTGGTTTAGTCCTGGTTTAGACCTGGTTTAGTCCTGGTTTAGTTCTGGTTTAGTCTTGGTTTAATCCTGGTTTAGACCTGGTTTAGTCCTGGTTTAGTTCTGGTTTAGACCTGGTTTATTCGTGGTTTAGACCTGGTTTAGTCCTGGTTTAGACCTGGTTTAGTCCTGGTTTAGTCCTGGTTTAGTTCTCGTTTAGACCTGGTTTAGTCCTGTTTTAGACTTGGTTTAGTCCTGGTTTAGTCCTGGTTTAGTTCTGGTTTAGACCTGGTTTATTCCTGGTTTAGTCCTGGTTTAGTCCTGGTTTAGACCTGGTTTAGACCTGGTTTAGTCCTGGTTTAGTCCTGGTTTAGTCCTGGTTTATTCCTGGTTTAGACCTGGTTTAGTCCTGGTTTAGACCTGGTTTAGTCCTGGTTTAGTTCTGGTTTAGTCCTGGTTTAGTCCTGGTTTAGTCCTGGTTTAGTCCTGGTTTTGGTTTGGACCTGGTTTAGTCCTGTTTTAGTCCTGGTTTAGTTCTGGTTTAGACCTGGTTCAGTCCTGGTTTAGTTCTGGTTTAGTCCTGGTTTAGACCTGGTTTATTCCTGGTTTAGTTCTGGTTTAGACCTGGTTTAGACCTGGTTTAGACCTGGTTTAGACCTGGTTTAGACCTGGTTTAGTCCTGGTTTAGACCTGGTTTAGTCCTGGTTTAGTTCTGGTTTAGTCCTGGTTTAGTCCTGGTTTAGACCTGGTTTAGTCCTGGTTTAGTCCTGGTTTAGACCTGGTTTAGTCCTGGTTTAGACCTGGTTCAGACCTGGTTTAGTCCTGGTTTAGTCCTGGTTTAGACCTGGTTTAGTCCAGGTTTAGTCCTGGTTTAGACCTGGTTTTTGTCCTGGTTTAGTCCTGGTTCAGACCTGGTTTAGTCCTGGTTTAGTCCTGGTTTAGACCTGGTTTTGTCCGGGTTTAGACCTGGTTTAGTCCTGGTTTAGTCCTGGTTTGGACCTGGTTTAGACCTGGTTTAGACCTGGTTTAGTCCTGGTTTAGTCCTGGTTTAGTCCTGGTTTAGACCTGGTTTAGACTTGGTTTAGTTCTGGTTTAGTCCTGGTTTAGTCCTGGTTTAGACCTGGTTTAGTCCTGGTTTAGTCCTTGTTTAGTCCTGGTTTAGACCTGGTTTAGACCTAGTTTAGTCCTGGTTTAGTCCTGGTTTAGTTCTGGTTTAGATCTGGTTTAGTCCTGGTTTAGACCTGGTTTAGTCCTGGTTTAGTCCTGGTTTAGTTCTGGTTTAGACCTGGTTTAATCCTGGTTTAGACCTGGTTTAGACCTGGTTTAGTCCTGGTTTAGTCCTGGTTTAGTCCTGGTTTAGTCCTGGTTTAGACCTGGTTTAGTCCTGGTTTAGTCCTGGTTTAGTCCTGGTTTTGGTTTGGACCTGGTTTAGTCCTGGTTTAGTCCTGGTTTAGTTCTGGTTTAGATCTGGTTTAGTTCTGGTTTAGATCTGGTTTAGTCCTGGTTTAGACCTGGTTTAGTCCTGGTTTAGTCCTGGTTTAGTTCTGGTTTAGATCTGGTTTAGTCCTGGTTTAGACCTGGTTTATTCCTGGTTTAGTCCTGGTTTAGTCCTGGTTTAGTCCTGGTTTAGACCTGGTTTAGTCCTGGTTTAGTCCTGGTTTAGACCTGGTTTAGTCCTGGTTTGGACCTGGTTTAGACCTGGTTTAGACCTGGTTTAGACCTGGTTTAGTCCTGGTTTAGACCTGGTTTAGTCCTGGTTTAGACCTGGTTTAGACCTGGTTTAGACTTGGTTTAGTTCTGGTTTAGTCCTGGTTTAGTCCTGGTTTAGTCCTGGTTTAGTCCTTGTTTAGTCCTGGTTTAGACCTGGTTTATTCCTGGTTTAGTCCTGTTTTAGTCCTGGTTTATTCCTGGTTTAGTCCTTGTTTAGTCCTGGTTTAGACCTGGTTTATTCCTGGTTTAGTCCTGTTTTAGTCCTGGTTTATTCCTGGTTTAGTCCTGGTTTAGACCTGGTTTAGTCCTGGTTTAGTCCTGGTTTAGACCTGGTTTAGTCCTGGTTTAGTCCTGGTTTTGGTTTGGACCTGGTTTAGTCCTGGTTTAGTCCTGGTTTAGTTCTGGTTTGGACCAGGTTTATTCCTGGTTTAGACCTGGTTTAGACCTGGTTTAGTCCTGGTTTAGTTCTGGTTTAGACCAGGTTTATTCCTGGTTTAGACCTGGTTTAGACCTGGTTTAGTCCTGGTTTAGACCTGGTTTAGACCTGGTTTAGTCCTGGTTTAGTTCTGGTTTAGACCTGGTTTAGACCTGGTTTAGCCCTGGTTTAGTCCTGGTTTAGTCCTGGCTTAGTTCTGGTTTAGATCTGGTTTAGTCCTGGTTTAGTTCTGGTTTAGTCTTGGTTTAGTCCTGGTTTAGACCTGGTTTAGTCCTGGTTTAGTTCTGGTTTAGACCTGGTTTATTCGTGGTTTAGACCTGGTTTAGTCCTGGTTTAGACCTGGTTTAGTCCTGGTTTAGTCCTGGTTTAGTTCTCGTTTAGACCTGGTTTAGTCCTGTTTTAGACTTGGTTTAGTCCTGGTTTAGTCCTGGTTTAGTTCTGGTTTAGACCTGGTTTATTCCTGGTTTAGTCCTGGTTTAGTCCTGGTTTAGACCTGGTTTAGACCTGGTTTAGTCCTGGTTTAGTCCTGGTTTAGTCCTGGTTTTGGTTTAGTCCTGGTTTAGTCCTGTTTTAGTCCTGGTTTTGGTTTGGACCTGGTTTAGTCCTGTTTTAGTCCTGGTTTAGTTCTGGTTTAGACCTGGTTCAGTCCTGGTTTAGTTCTGGTTTAGTCCTGGTTTATTCCTGGTTTAGTTCTGGTTCAGACCTGGTTTAGACCTGGTTTAGTCCTTGTTTAGACCTGGTTTAGACCTGGTTTAGACCTGGTTTAGACCTGGTTTAGTCCTGGTTTAGACCTGGTTTAGTCCTGGTTTAGTCCTGGTTTAGTCCTGGTTTAGACCTGGTTTAGTCCTGGTTTAGTCCTGGTTTAGACCTGGTTTAGTCCTGGTTTAGACCTGGTTTAGTCCTGGTTCAGACCTGGTTTAGTCCTGGTTTAGTCCTGGTTTAGACCTGGTTTAGTCCAGGTTTAGTCCTGGTTTAGACCTGGTTTAGTCCTGGTTAAGACCTGGTTTTTGTCCTGGTTTAGTCCTGGTTCAGACCTGGTTTAGTCCTGGTTTAGTCCTGGTTTAGACCTGGTTTTGTCCGGGTTTAGACCTGGTTTAGTCCTGGTTTAGTCCTGGTTTGGACCTGGTTTAGACCTGGTTTAGACCTGGTTTAGTCCTGGTTTAGACTTGGTTTAGTTCTGGTTTAGTCCTGGTTTAGTCCTGGTTTAGACCTGGTTTAGTCCTGGTTTAGACCTGGTTTAGTCCTGGTTTAGTCCTTGTTTAGTCCTGGTTTAGACCTGGTTTAGACCTAGTTTAGTCCTGGTTTAGTCCTGGTTTAGTCCTGGTTTAGTTCTGGTTTAGATCTGGTTTAGTCCTGGTTTAGACCTGGTTTAGTCCTGGTTTAGTCCTGGTTTAGTTCTGGTTTAGACCTGGTTTAATCCTGGTTTAGACCTGGTTTAGACCTGGTTTAGTCCTGGTTTAGTCCTGGTTTAGTCCTGGTTTAGTCCTGGTTTAGACCTGGTTTAGTCCTGGTTTAGACCTGGTTTAGTTCTGGTTTAGTCTTGGTTTAGTCCTGGTTTAGTCCTGGTTTAGTCCTGGTTTAGTCCTGGTTTTGGTTTGGACCTGGTTTAGTCCTGGTTTAGTCCTGGTTTAGTTCTGGTTTAGATCTGGTTTAGTTCTGGTTTAGATCTGGTTTAGTCCTGGTTTAGACCTGGTTTAGTTCTGGTTTAGATCTGGTTTAGTCCTGGTTTAGTCCTGGTTTAGTCCTGGTTTAGACCTGGTTTAGTCCTGGTTTAGTCCTGGTTTAGACCTGGTTTAGTCCTGGTTTAGTCCTGGTTTAGACCTGGTTTAGTCCTGGTTTGGACCTGGTTTAGACCTGGTTTAGACCTGGTTTAGTCCTGGTTTAGACCTGGTTTAGTCCTGGTTTAGACCTGGTTTAGACCTGGTTTAGACTTGGTTTAGTTCTGGTTTAGTCCTGGTTTAGTCCTGGTTTAGTCCTGGTTTAGTCCTGGTTTAGACCTGGTTTATTCCTGGTTTAGTCCTGTTTTAGTCCTGGTTTAGTCCTGGTTTTGGTTTGGACCTGGTTCAGTCCTGGTTTAGTCCTGGTTTAGTTCTGGTTTGGACCAGGTTTATTCCTGGTTTAGACCTGGTTTAGACCTGGTTTAGTCCTGGTTTAGACCTGGTTTAGACCTGGTTTAGTCCTGGTTTAGTTCTGGTTTAGACCTGGTTTAGACCTGGTTTAGTCCTGGTTTAGTCCTGGTTTAGTTCTGGTTTAGTTCTGGTTTAGTCCTGGTTTAGACCTGGTTTAGACCTGGTTTAGTCCTGGTTTAGACCTGGTTTAGTCCTGGTTTAGTCCTGGTTTAGACCTGGTTTAGTCCTGGTTTAGTCCTGGTTTAGTTCTGGTTTAGTCCAGGTTTAGACCTGGTTTAGACCTGGTTTAGTTCTGGTTTAGACCTGGTTTAGACCTGGTTTAGTCCTGGTTTAGTCCTGGTTTAGACCTGGTTTAGCCCTGGTTTAGTCCTGGTTTTCCTGGCTTAGTTCTGGTTTAGATCTGGTTTAGTCCTGGTTTAGTCCTGGTTTAGACCTGGTTTAGACCTGGTTTAGTCCTGGTTTAGTTCTGGTTTAGTCTTGGTTTAGTCCTGGTTTAGACCTGGTTTAGTCCTGGTTTAGTTCTGGTTTAGACCTGGTTTATTCCTGGTTTAGACCTGGTTTAGACCTGGTTTAGACCTGGTTTAGTCCTGGTTTAGACCTGGTTTAGTCCTGGTTTAGACCTGGTTTAGTCCTGGTTTAGTCCTGGTTTAGTTCTGGTTTAGACCTGGTTTATTCCTGGTTTAGTCCTGGTTTAGTCCTGGTTTAGACCTGGTTTATTCCTGGTTTAGTTCTGGTTTAGACCTGGTTTAGACCTGGTTTAGTCCTGGTTTAGACCTGGTATAGTCCTGGTTTAGTCCTGGTTTAGTCCTGGTTTAGTTCTGGTTTAGTCTTGGTTTAGTCCTGGTTTAGACCTGGTTTAGACCTGGTTTAGACCTGGTTTAGACCTGGTTTAGTCCTGGTTTAGTCCTGGTTTAGACCTGGTTTAGTCCTGGTTTAGTTCTGGTTTAGTCCAGGTTTAGACCTGGTTTAGACCTGGTTTAGTTTTGGTTTAGACCTGGTTTAGACCTGGTTTAGTCCTGGTTTAGTCCTGGTTTAGACCTGGTTTAGCCCTGGTTTAGTCCTGGTTTAGTCCTGGTTTAGTCTTGGTTTAGTCCTGGTTTAGACCTGGTTTAGACCTGGTTTAGTCCTGGTTTAGACCTGGTTTAGTCCTGGTTTAGTTCTGGTTTAGTCCAGGTTTAGACCTGGTTTAGACCTGGTTTAGTCCTGGTTTAGTTCTGGTTTAGACCTGGTTTAGTCCTGGTTTAGACCTGGTTTAGCCCTGGTTTAGTCCTGGTTTAGTCCTGGCTTACTTCTGGTTTAGATCTGGTTTAGTCCTGGTTTAGACCTGGTTTAGTCCTGGTTTAGTTCTGGTTTGGTCTTGGTTTAGTCCTGGTTTAGACCTGGTTTAGTCCTGGTTTAGTTCTGGTTTAGACCTGGTTTATTCCTGGTTTAGACCTGGTTTAGTCCTGGTTTAGTTCTGGTTTAGACCTGGTTTAGTCCTGGTTTAGACCTTGTTTAGTCCTGGTTTAGTTCTGGTTTAGACCTGGTTTAGTCCTGGTTTAGTCCTGGTTTAGACCTGGTTTAGTCCTGGTTTAGTCCTGGTTTAGACCTGGTTTAGTCCTGGTTTAGACCTGGTTTAGTTCTGGTTTAGTCTTGGTTTAGTCCTGGTTTAGTCCTGGTTTAGTCCTGGTTTAGTCCTGGTTTTGGTTTGGACCTGGTTTAGTCCTGGTTTAGTCCTGGTTTAGTCCTGGTTTAGTTCTGGTTTAGATCTGGTTTAGTTCTGGTTTAGATCTGGTTTAGTCCTGGTTTAGACCTGGTTTAGTTCTGGTTTAGATCTGGTTTAGTCCTGGTTTAGACCTGGTTTATTCCTGGTTTAGTCCTGGTTTAGTCCTGGTTTAGACCTGGTTTAGTCCTGGTTTAGTCCTGGTTTAGACCTGGTTTAGTCCTGGTTTAGTCCTGGTTTAGACCTGGTTTAGTCCTGGTTTGGACCTGGTTTAGACCTGGTTTAGACCTGGTTTAGACCTGGTTTAGTCCTGGTTTAGACCTGGTTTAGTCCTGGTTTAGACCTGGTTTAGACCTGGTTTAGACTTGGTTTAGTTCTGGTTTAGTCCTGGTTTAGTCCTGGTTTAGTCCTGGTTTAGTCCTGGTTTAGACCTGGTTTATTCCTGGTTTAGTCCTGTTTTAGTCCTGGTTTATTCCTGGTTTAGTCCTGGTTTAGACCTGGTTTAGTCCTGGTTTAGTCCTGGTTTAGACCTGGTTTAGTCCTGGTTTAGTCCTGGTTTAGTCCTGGTTTAGACCTGGTTTAGTCCTGGTTTAGTCCTGGTTTAGTCCTGGTTTAGTTCTGGTTTGGACCAGGTTTATTCCTGGTTTAGACCTGGTTTAGTCCTGGTTTAGACCTGGTTTAGACCTGGTTTAGTCCTGGTTTAGTTCTGGTTTAGACCAGGTTTTTTCCTGGTTTAGACCTGGTTTAGACCTGGTTTAGTCCTGGTTTAGACCTGGTTTAGACCTGGTTTAGTCCTGGTTTAGTTCTGGTTTAGACCTGGTTTAGACCTGGTTTAGTCCTGGTTTAGTCCTGGTTTAGTTCTGGTTTAGTTCTGGTTTAGTCCTGGTTTAGACCTGGTTTAGTCCTAGTTTAGTCCTGGTTTAGACCTGGTTTAGACCTGGTTTAGTCCTGATTTAGACCTGGTTTAGTCCTGGTTTAGTCCTGGTTTAGACCTGGTTTAGTCCTGGTTTAGTCCTGGTTTAGTTCTGGTTTAGTCCAGGTTTAGACCTGGTTTATACCTGGTTTAGTTCTGGTTTAGACCTGGTTTAGACCTGGTTTAGTCCTGGTTTAGTCCTGGTTTAGACCTGGTTTAGCCCTGGTTTAGTCCTGGTTTAGTCCTGGCTTAGTTCTGGTTTAGATCTGGTTTAGTCCTGGTTTAGTCCTGGTTTAGACCTGGTTTAGTCCTGGTTTAGTTCTGGTTTAGTCTTGGTTTAGTCCTGGTTTAGACCTGGTTTAGTCCTGGTTTAGTTCTGGTTTAGACCTGGTTTATTCCTGGTTTAGACCTGGTTTAGACCTGGTTTAGTCCTGGTTTAGACCTGGTTTAGTCCTGGTTTAGTCCTGGTTTAGTTCTGGTTTAGACCTGGTTTATTCCTGGTTTAGTCCTGGTTTAGTCCTGGTTTAGACCTGGTTTAGTCCTGGTTTAGTCCTGGTTTAGTTCTGGTTTAGACCTGGTTTATTCCTGGTTTAGTCCTGGTTTAGTCCTGGTTTAGACCTGGTTTATTCCTGGTTTAGTTCTGGTTTAGACCTGGTTTAGACCTGGTTTAGTCCTGGTTTAGACCTGGTTTAGTCCTGGTTTAGTCCTGGTTTAGTCCTGGTTTAGTTCTGGTTTAGTCTTGGTTTAGTCCTGGTTTAGACCTGGTTTAGACCTGGTTTAGACCTGGTTTAGACCTGGTTTAGTCCTGGTTTAGTCCTGGTTTAGACCTGGTTTAGTCCTGGTTTAGTTCTGGTTTAGTCCAGGTTTAGACCTGGTTTAGACCTGGTTTAGTTTTGGTTTAGACCTGGTTTAGACCTGGTTTAGTCCTGGTTTAGTCCTGGTTTAGACCTGGTTTAGCCCTGGTTTAGTCCTGGTTTAGTCCTGGTTTAGTCCTGGTTTAGTTCTGGTTTAGTCTTGGTTTAGTCCTGGTTTAGACCTGGTTTAGACCTGGTTTAGTCCTGGTTTAGACCTGGTTTAGTCCTGGTTTAGTTCTGGTTTAGTCCAGGTTTAGACCTGGTTTAGACCTGGTTTAGTCCTGGTTTAGTTCTGGTTTAGACCTGGTTTAGTCCTGGTTTAGTCCTGGTTTAGACCTGGTTTAGCCCTGGTTTAGTCCTGGTTTAGTCCTGGCTTACTTCTGGTTTAGATCTGGTTTAGTCCTGGTTTAGACCTGGTTTAGTCCTGGTTTAGTTCTGGTTTAGTCTTGGTTTAGTCCTGGTTTAGACCTGGTTTAGTCCTGGTTTAGTTCTGGTTTAGACCTGGTTTATTCCTGGTTTAGACCTGGTTTAGTCCTGGTTTAGACCTTGTTTAGTCCTGGTTTAGTCCTGGTTTAGTTCTGGTTTAGACCTGGTTTATTCCTGGTTTAGTCCTGGTTTAGTCCTGGTTTAGTCCTGGTTTAGTTCTGGTTTAGACCTGGTTTAGTCCTGGTTTAGTCCTGGTTTAGACCTGGTTTAGTCCTGGTTTAGTCCTGGTTTAGACCTGGTTTAGTCCTGGTTTAGACCTGGTTTAGTCCTGGTTTAGTCCTGGTTTAGACCTGGTTTAGTCCTGGTTTAGCCCTGGTTTAGACCTGGTTTAGTCCTGGTTTAGACCTGGTTTAGACCTGGTTTAGTCCTGGTTTAGACCTGGTTTAGACTTGGTTTAGTCCTGGTTTAGTCCTGGTTTAGACCTGGTTTAGACCTGGTTTAGTCCTGGTTTAGACCTGGTTTAGTCCTGGTTTAGTCCTGGTTTAGTCTTGGTTTAGTCCTGGTTTAGACCTGGTTTAGTCCTGGTTTAGTTCTGGTTTAGACCTGGTTTATTCCTGGTTTAGTCCTGGTTTAGTCCTGGTTTAGACCTGGTTTAGTCCTGGTTTAGTTCTGGTTTAGTCCTGGTTTAGACCTGGTTTAGTCCTGGTTTATTCCTTGTTTAGACCTGGTTTAGACCTGGTTTAGTCCTGGTTTAGTCCTGGTTTAGTCCTGGTTTAGACCTGGTTTAGTCCTGGTTTAGACCTGGTTTAGTTCTGGTTTAGACCTGGTTTAGTCCTGGTTTTGGTTTGGACCTGGTTTAGTCCTGGTTTAGTCCTGGTTTAGTTCTGGTTTGGACCTGGTTTATTCCTGGTTTAGACCTGGTTTATTCCTGGTTTAGTCCTGGTTTAGTTCTGGTTTAGACCAGGTTTATTCCTGGTTTAGACCTGGTTTAGACCTGGTTTAATCCTGGTTTAGACCTGGTTTAGACCTGGTTTGGTCCTGGTTTAGACCTGGTTTAGTCCTGGTTTAGTTCTGGTTTAGTCCTGGTTTAGACCTGGTTTAGTCCTGGTTTAGATCTAGTTTAGACCTGGTTTAGACCTAGTTTAGTCCTGGTTTAGTCCTGGTTTAGTCCTGGTTTAGTCCTGGTTTTGGTTTGGACCTGGTTTAGACCTGGTTTAGTCCTGGTTTAGACCTGGTTTAGACCTGGTTTATTCCTGGTTTAGTTCTGGTTTAGACCTGGTTTAGACCTGGTTTAGTCCTTTTTTAGACCTGGTTTAGTCCTGGTTTAGACCTGGTTTAGTCCTGGTTTAGACCTGGTTTAGACCTGGTTTAGACCTGGTTTAGTCCTGGTTTAGACCTGGTTTAGTCCTGGTTTAGACCTGGTTTAGTCCTGGTTTAGTCCTGGTTTAGTCCTGGTTTAGTCCTGGTTTAGACCTGGTTTAGTCCTGGTTTAGTCCTGGTTTAGTCCTGGTTTAGACCTGGTTTAGACCTGGTTTAGTCCTGGTTTAGTCCTGGTTTAGACCTGGTTTAGACCTGGTTTAGTCCTGGTTTAGTCCTGGTTTAGTTCTGGTATAGACCTGGTTTAGTCCTGGTTTAGTCCTGGTTTATACCTGGTTTAGTCCTGGTTTAGTCCTTGTTTAGACCTGGTTTAGACCTGGTTTAGTCCTGGTTTAGTCCTGGTTTAGTCCTGGTTTAGACCTGGTTTAGACCTGGTTTAGTTCTGGTTTGGACCTGGTTTAGTCCTGGTTTAGTCCTGGTTTAGTTCTGGTTTAGTTCTGGTTTAGTCCTGGTTTAGACCTGGTTTAGTCCTAGTTTAGTCCTGGTTTAGACCTGGTTTAGACCTGGTTTAGTCCTGGTTTAGACCTGGTTTAGTCCTGGTTTAGTCCTGGTTTAGACCTGGTTTAGTCCTGGTTTAGTTCTGGTTTAGTCCAGGTTTAGACCTGGTTTAGACCTGGTTTAGTTCTGGTTTAGACCTGGTTTAGACCTGGTTTAGTCCTGGTTTAGTCCTGGTTTAGACCTGGTTTAGCCCTGGTTTAGTCCTGGTTTAGTCCTGGCTTAGTTCTGGTTTAGATCTGGTTTAGTCCTGGTTTAGTCCTGGTTTAGACCTGGTTTAGTCCTGGTTTAGTTCTGGTTTAGTCTTGGTTTAGTCCTGGTTTAGACCTGGTTTAGTCCTGGTTTAGTTCTGGTTTAGACCTGGTTTATTCCTGGTTTAGACCTGGTTTAGACCTGGTTTAGTCCTGGTTTAGTTCTGGTTTAGACCTGGTTTAGTCCTGGTTTAGACCTGGTTTAGACCTGGTTTAGTCCTGGTTTAGTTCTGGTTTAGACCTGGTTTATTCCTGGTTTAGTCCTGGTTTAGTCCTGGTTTAGTCCTGGTTTAGACCTGGTTTAGACCTGGTTTAGTCCTGGTTTAGTCCTGGTTTAGTCCTGGTTTATTCCTGGTTTAGACCTGGTTTAGTCCTGGTTTTGGTTTGGACCTGGTTTAGTCCTGGTTTAGTATTGGTTTAGTTCTGGTTTGGACCAGGTTTATTCCTGGTTTAGACCTGGTTTAGACCTGGTTTAGTCCTGGTTTAGTTCTGGTTTAGACCAGGTTTATTCCTGGTTTAGACCTGGTTTAGACCTGGTTTAGTCCTGGTTTAGACCTGGTTTAGACCTGGTTTAGTCCTGGTTTAGTTCTGGTTTAGACCTGGTTTAGACCTGGTTTAGTCCTGGTTTAGTCCTGGTTTAGTTCTGGTTCAGTTCTGGTTTAGTCCTGGTTTAGACCTGGTTTAGTCCTAGTTTAGTCCTGGTTTAGACCTGGTTTAGACCTGGTTTAGTCCTGGTTTAGACCTGGTTTAGTCCTGGTTTAGTCCTGGTTTAGACCTGGTTTAGTCCTGGTTTAGTCCTGGTTTAGTTCTGGTTTAGTCCAGGTTTAGACCTGGTTTAGACCTGGTTTAGTTCTGGTTTAGACCTGGTTTAGACCTGGTTTAGTCCTGGTTTAGTCCTGGTTTAGACCTGGTTTAGCCCTGGTTTAGTCCTGGTTTAGTCCTGGCTTAGTTCTGGTTTAGATCTGGTTTAGTCCTGGTTTAGTCCTGGTTTAGACCTGGTTTAGTCCTGGTTTAGTTCTGGTTTAGTCTTGGTTTAGTCCTGGTTTAGACCTGGTTTAGTCCTGGTTTAGTTCTGGTTTAGACCTGGTTTATTCCTGGTTTAGACCTGGTTTAGACCTGGTTTAGTCCTGGTTTAGACCTGGTTTAGTCCTGGTTTAGACCTGGTTTAGTCCTGGTTTAGTCCTGGTTTAGTTCTGGTTTAGACCTGGTTTAGTCCTGGTTTAGACCTGGTTTATTCCTGGTTTAGTTCTGGTTTAGACCTGGTTTAGACCTGGTTTAGTCCTGGTTTAGACCTGGTTTAGTCCTGGTTTAGTCCTGGTTTAGTCCTGGTTTAGTTCTGGTTTAGTCTTGGTTTAGTCCTGGTTTAGACCTGGTTTAGACCTGGTTTAGACCTGGTTTAGTCCTGGTTTAGACCTGGTTTAGTCCTGGTTTAGTCCTGGTTTAGTTCTGGTTTAGTCCAGGTTTAGACCTGGTTTAGTCCTGGTTTAGTCCTGGTTTAGTTCTGGTTTGGACCAGGTTTATTCCTGGTTTAGACCTGGTTTAGTCCTGGTTTAGACCTGGTTTAGACCTGGTTTAGTCCTGGTTTAGTTCTGGTTTAGACCAGGTTTTTTCCTGGTTTAGACCTGGTTTAGACCTGGTTTAGTCCTGGTTTAGACCTGGTTTAGACCTGGTTTAGTCCTGGTTTAGTTCTGGTTTAGACCTGGTTTAGACCTGGTTTAGTCCTGGTTTAGTCCTGGTTTAGTTCTGGTTTGGACCAGGTTTATTCCTGGTTTAGACCTGGTTTAGTCCTGGTTTAGACCTGGTTTAGACCTGGTTTAGTCCTGGTTTAGTTCTGGTTTAGACCAGGTTTTTTCCTGGTTTAGACCTGGTTTAGACCTGGTTTAGTCCTGGTTTAGACCTGGTTTAGACCTGGTTTAGTCCTGGTTTAGTTCTGGTTTAGACCTGGTTTAGACCTGGTTTAGTCCTGGTTTAGTCCTGGTTTAGTTCTGGTTTAGTTCTGGTTTAGTCCTGGTTTAGACCTGGTTTAGTCCTAGTTTAGTCCTGGTTTAGACCTGGTTTAGACCTGGTTTAGTCCTGATTTAGACCTGGTTTAGTCCTGGTTTAGTCCTGGTTTAGACCTGGTTTAGTCCTGGTTTAGTCCTGGTTTAGTTCTGGTTTAGTCCAGGTTTAGACCTGGTTTATACCTGGTTTAGTTCTGGTTTAGACCTGGTTTAGACCTGGTTTAGTCCTGGTTTAGTCCTGGTTTAGACCTGGTTTAGCCCTGGTTTAGTCCTGGTTTAGTCCTGGCTTAGTTCTGGTTTAGATCTGGTTTAGTCCTGGTTTAGTCCTGGTTTAGACCTGGTTTAGTCCTGGTTTAGTTCTGGTTTAGTCTTGGTTTAGTCCTGGTTTAGACCTGGTTTAGTCCTGGTTTAGTTCTGGTTTAGACCTGGTTTATTCCTGGTTTAGACCTGGTTTAGACCTGGTTTAGTCCTGGTTTAGACCTGGTTTAGTCCTGGTTTAGTCCTGGTTTAGTTCTGGTTTAGACCTGGTTTATTCCTGGTTTAGTCCTGGTTTAGTCCTGGTTTAGACCTGGTTTAGTCCTGGTTTAGTCCTGGTTTAGTTCTGGTTTAGACCTGGTTTATTCCTGGTTTAGTCCTGGTTTAGTCCTGGTTTAGACCTGGTTTATTCCTGGTTTAGTTCTGGTTTAGACCTGGTTTAGACCTGGTTTAGTCCTGGTTTAGACCTGGTTTAGTCCTGGTTTAGTCCTGGTTTAGTCCTGGTTTAGTTCTGGTTTAGTCTTGGTTTAGTCCTGGTTTAGACCTGGTTTAGACCTGGTTTAGACCTGGTTTAGACCTGGTTTAGTCCTGGTTTAGTCCTGGTTTAGACCTGGTTTAGTCCTGGTTTAGTTCTGGTTTAGTCCAGGTTTAGACCTGGTTTAGACCTGGTTTAGTTTTGGTTTAGACCTGGTTTAGACCTGGTTTAGTCCTGGTTTAGTCCTGGTTTAGACCTGGTTTAGCCCTGGTTTAGTCCTGGTTTAGTCCTGGTTTAGTCCTGGTTTAGTTCTGGTTTAGTCTTGGTTTAGTCCTGGTTTAGACCTGGTTTAGACCTGGTTTAGTCCTGGTTTAGACCTGGTTTAGTCCTGGTTTAGTTCTGGTTTAGTCCAGGTTTAGACCTGGTTTAGACCTGGTTTAGTCCTGGTTTAGTTCTGGTTTAGACCTGGTTTAGTCCTGGTTTAGTCCTGGTTTAGACCTGGTTTAGCCCTGGTTTAGTCCTGGTTTAGTCCTGGCTTACTTCTGGTTTAGATCTGGTTTAGTCCTGGTTTAGACCTGGTTTAGTCCTGGTTTAGTTCTGGTTTAGTCTTGGTTTAGTCCTGGTTTAGACCTGGTTTAGTCCTGGTTTAGTTCTGGTTTAGACCTGGTTTATTCCTGGTTTAGACCTGGTTTAGTCCTGGTTTAGACCTTGTTTAGTCCTGGTTTAGTCCTGGTTTAGTTCTGGTTTAGACCTGGTTTATTCCTGGTTTAGTCCTGGTTTAGTCCTGGTTTAGTCCTGGTTTAGTTCTGGTTTAGACCTGGTTTAGTCCTGGTTTAGTC
Source organism: Eucyclogobius newberryi (assembly GCF_026437365.1). Classification (NCBI taxonomy): domain Eukaryota; kingdom Metazoa; phylum Chordata; class Actinopteri; order Gobiiformes; family Gobiidae; genus Eucyclogobius; species Eucyclogobius newberryi. Next base: position 39,906,227 of record NW_027315945.1, on the reverse strand, counting down.
CTGGTTTAGACCTGGTTTAGTCCTGGTTTAGTCCTGGTTTAGACCTGGTTTAGTCCTGGTTTAGTCCTGGTTTAGACCTGGTTTAGTCCTGGTTTAGCCCTGGTTTAGACCTGGTTTAGTCCTGGTTTAGACCTGGTTTAGACCTGGTTTAGTCCTGGTTTAGACCTGGTTTAGACTTGGTTTAGTCCTGGTTTAGTCCTGGTTTAGACCTGGTTTAGACCTGGTTTAGTCCTGGTTTAGACCTGGTTTAGTCCTGGTTTAGTCCTGGTTTAGTCTTGGTTTAGTCCTGGTTTAGACCTGGTTTAGTCCTGGTTTAGTTCTGGTTTAGACCTGGTTTATTCCTGGTTTAGTCCTGGTTTAGTCCTGGTTTAGACCTGGTTTAGTCCTGGTTTAGTTCTGGTTTAGTCCTGGTTTAGACCTGGTTTAGTCCTGGTTTAGTCCTTGTTTAGACCTGGTTTAGACCTGGTTTAGTCCTGGTTTAGTCCTGGTTTAGTCCTGGTTTAGACCTGGTTTAGTCCTGGTTTAGACCTGGTTTAGTTCTGGTTTAGACCTGGTTTAGTCCTGGTTTTGGTTTGGACCTGGTTTAGTCCTGGTTTAGTCCTGGTTTAGTTCTGGTTTGGACCTGGTTTATTCCTGGTTTAGACCTGGTTTATTCCTGGTTTAGTCCTGGTTTAGTTCTGGTTTAGACCAGGTTTATTCCTGGTTTAGACCTGGTTTAGACCTGGTTTAATCCTGGTTTAGACCTGGTTTAGACCTGGTTTGGTCCTGGTTTAGACCTGGTTTAGTCCTGGTTTAGTTCTGGTTTAGTCCTGGTTTAGACCTGGTTTAGTCCTGGTTTAGATCTAGTTTAGACCTGGTTTAGACCTAGTTTAGTCCTGGTTTAGTCCTGGTTTAGTCCTGGTTTAGTCCTGGTTTTGGTTTGGACCTGGTTTAGACCTGGTTTAGTCCTGGTTTAGACCTGGTTTAGACCTGGTTTATTCCTGGTTTAGTTCTGGTTTAGACCTGGTTTAGACCTGGTTTAGTCCTTTTTTAGACCTGGTTTAGTCCTGGTTTAGACCTGGTTTAGTCCTGGTTTAGACCTGGTTTAGACCTGGTTTAGACCTGGTTTAGTCCTGGTTTAGACCTGGTTTAGTCCTGGTTTAGACCTGGTTTAGTCCTGGTTTAGTCCTGGTTTAGTCCTGGTTTAGTCCTGGTTTAGACCTGGTTTAGTCCTGGTTTAGTCCTGGTTTAGTCCTGGTTTAGACCTGGTTTAGACCTGGTTTAGTCCTGGTTTAGTCCTGGTTTAGACCTGGTTTAGACCTGGTTTAGTCCTGGTTTAGTCCTGGTTTAGTTCTGGTATAGACCTGGTTTAGTCCTGGTTTAGTCCTGGTTTATACCTGGTTTAGTCCTGGTTTAGTCCTTGTTTAGACCTGGTTTAGACCTGGTTTAGTCCTGGTTTAGTCCTGGTTTAGTCCTGGTTTAGACCTGGTTTAGACCTGGTTTAGTTCTGGTTTGGACCTGGTTTAGTCCTGGTTTAGTCCTGGTTTAGTTCTGGTTTAGTTCTGGTTTAGTCCTGGTTTAGACCTGGTTTAGTCCTAGTTTAGTCCTGGTTTAGACCTGGTTTAGACCTGGTTTAGTCCTGGTTTAGACCTGGTTTAGTCCTGGTTTAGTCCTGGTTTAGACCTGGTTTAGTCCTGGTTTAGTCCTGGTTTAGTTCTGGTTTAGTCCAGGTTTAGACCTGGTTTAGACCTGGTTTAGTTCTGGTTTAGACCTGGTTTAGACCTGGTTTAGTCCTGGTTTAGTCCTGGTTTAGACCTGGTTTAGCCCTGGTTTAGTCCTGGTTTAGTCCTGGCTTAGTTCTGGTTTAGATCTGGTTTAGTCCTGGTTTAGTCCTGGTTTAGACCTGGTTTAGTCCTGGTTTAGTTCTGGTTTAGTCTTGGTTTAGTCCTGGTTTAGACCTGGTTTAGTCCTGGTTTAGTTCTGGTTTAGACCTGGTTTATTCCTGGTTTAGACCTGGTTTAGACCTGGTTTAGTCCTGGTTTAGTTCTGGTTTAGACCTGGTTTAGTCCTGGTTTAGACCTGGTTTAGACCTGGTTTAGTCCTGGTTTAGTTCTGGTTTAGACCTGGTTTATTCCTGGTTTAGTCCTGGTTTAGTCCTGGTTTAGTCCTGGTTTAGACCTGGTTTAGACCTGGTTTAGTCCTGGTTTAGTCCTGGTTTATTCCTGGTTTAGACCTGGTTTAGTCCTGGTTTTGGTTTGGACCTGGTTTAGTCCTGGTTTAGTATTGGTTTAGTTCTGGTTTGGACCAGGTTTATTCCTGGTTTAGACCTGGTTTAGACCTGGTTTAGTCCTGGTTTAGTTCTGGTTTAGACCAGGTTTATTCCTGGTTTAGACCTGGTTTAGACCTGGTTTAGTCCTGGTTTAGACCTGGTTTAGACCTGGTTTAGTCCTGGTTTAGTTCTGGTTTAGACCTGGTTTAGACCTGGTTTAGTCCTGGTTTAGTCCTGGTTTAGTTCTGGTTCAGTTCTGGTTTAGTCCTGGTTTAGACCTGGTTTAGTCCTAGTTTAGTCCTGGTTTAGACCTGGTTTAGACCTGGTTTAGTCCTGGTTTAGACCTGGTTTAGTCCTGGTTTAGTCCTGGTTTAGACCTGGTTTAGTCCTGGTTTAGTCCTGGTTTAGTTCTGGTTTAGTCCAGGTTTAGACCTGGTTTAGACCTGGTTTAGTTCTGGTTTAGACCTGGTTTAGACCTGGTTTAGTCCTGGTTTAGTCCTGGTTTAGACCTGGTTTAGCCCTGGTTTAGTCCTGGTTTAGTCCTGGCTTAGTTCTGGTTTAGATCTGGTTTAGTCCTGGTTTAGTCCTGGTTTAGACCTGGTTTAGTCCTGGTTTAGTTCTGGTTTAGTCTTGGTTTAGTCCTGGTTTAGACCTGGTTTAGTCCTGGTTTAGTTCTGGTTTAGACCTGGTTTATTCCTGGTTTAGACCTGGTTTAGACCTGGTTTAGTCCTGGTTTAGACCTGGTTTAGTCCTGGTTTAGACCTGGTTTAGTCCTGGTTTAGTCCTGGTTTAGTTCTGGTTTAGACCTGGTTTAGTCCTGGTTTAGACCTGGTTTATTCCTGGTTTAGTTCTGGTTTAGACCTGGTTTAGACCTGGTTTAGTCCTGGTTTAGACCTGGTTTAGTCCTGGTTTAGTCCTGGTTTAGTCCTGGTTTAGTTCTGGTTTAGTCTTGGTTTAGTCCTGGTTTAGACCTGGTTTAGACCTGGTTTAGACCTGGTTTAGTCCTGGTTTAGACCTGGTTTAGTCCTGGTTTAGTCCTGGTTTAGTTCTGGTTTAGTCCAGGTTTAGACCTGGTTTAGACCTGGTTTAGTTTTGGTTTAGACCTGGTTTAGACCTGGTTTAGTCCTGGTTTAGACCTGGTTTAGCCCTGGTTTAGTCCTGGTTTAGTCCTGGTTTAGTTCTGGTTTAGTCTTGGATTAGTCCTGGTTTAGACCTGGTTTAGACCTGGTTTAGTCCTGGTTTAGACCTGGTTTAGTTCTGGTTTAGTCCAGGTTTAGACCTGGTTTAGACCTGGTTTAGTCCTGGTTTAGTTCTGGTTTAGACCTGGTTTAGACCTGGTTTAGTCCTGGTTTAGTCCTGGTTTAGACCTGGTTTAGCCCTGGTTTAGTCCTGGTTTAGTCCTGGCTTAGTTCTGGTTTAGATCTGGTTTAGTCCTGGTTTAGACCTGGTTTAGTCCTGGTTTAGTTCTGGTTTAGTCTTGGTTTAGTCCTGGTTTAGACCTGGTTTAGTCCTGGTTTAGTTCTGGTTTAGACCTGGTTTATTCCTGGTTTAGACCTGGTTTAGTCCTGGTTTAGTTCTGGTTTAGACCTGGTTTAGTCCTGGTTTAGACCTTGTTTAGTCCTGGTTTAGTCCTGGTTTAGTTCTGGTTTAGACCTGGTTTATTCCTGGTTTAGTCCTGGTTTAGTCCTGGTTTAGTCCTGGTTTAGTTCTGGTTTAGACCTGGTTTAGTCCTGGTTTAGTCCTGGTTTAGACCTGGTTTAGTCCTGGTTTAGTCCTGGTTTAGACCTGGTTTAGTCCTGGTTTAGACCTGGTTTAGTCCTGGTTTAGTCCTGGTTTAGACCTGGTTTAGTCCTGGTTTAGCCCTGGTTTAGACCTGGTTTAGTTCTGGTTTAGACCTGGTTTATTCCTGGTTTAGACCTGGTTTAGACCTGGTTTAGTCCTGGTTTAGTTCTGGTTTAGACCTGGTTTAGTCCTGGTTTAGACCTGGTTTAGTCCTGGTTTAGTCCTGGTTTAGTTCTGGTTTAGACCTGGTTTATTCCTGGTTTAGTCCTGGTTTAGTCCTGGTTTAGTCCTGGTTTAGACCTGGTTTAGACCTGGTTTAGTCCTGGTTTAGTCCTGGTTTAGTCCTGGTTTAGACCTGGTTTAGTCCTGGTTTAGTTCTGGTTTAGTCCTGGTTTTAGTCCTGGTTTAGACCTGGTTTAGTCCTGGTTTTGGTTTGGACCTGGTTTAGTCCTGGTTTAGTCCTGGTTTAGTTCTGGTTTAGACCTGGTTCAGTCCTGGTTTAGTTCTGGTTTAGTCCTGGTTTAGACCTGGTTTATTCCTGGTTTAGTTCTGGTTTAGACCTGGTTTAGACCTGGTTTAGTCCTGGTTTAGACCTGGTTTAGTCCTGGTTTAGTCCTGGTTTAGTCCTGGTTTAGTTCTGGTTTAGTCTTGGTTTAGTCCTGGTTTAGACCTGGTTTAGACCTGGTTTAGACCTGGTTTAGACCTGGTTTAGACCTGGTTTAGTCCTGGTTTAGTTCTGGTTTAGACCAGGTTTATTCCTGGTTTAGACCTGGTTTAGACCTGGTTTAGTCCTGGTTTAGTTCTGGTTTGGACCTGGTTTATTCCTGGTTTAGACCTGGTTTATTCCTGGTTTAGTCCTGGTTTAGTTCTGGTTTAGACCAGGTTTATTCCTGGTTTAGACCTGGTTTAGACCTGGTTTAGTCCTGGTTTAGACCTGGTTTAGACCTGGTTTGGACCTGGTTTAGACCTGGTTTAGTCCTGGTTTAGTTCTGGTTTAGACCTGGTTTAGACCTGGTTTAGTCCTGGTTTAGACCTTGTTTAGTCCTGGTTTAGACCTAGTTTAGACCTGGTTTAGACCTAGTTTAGTCCTGGTTTAGTCCTGGTTTATTCCTGGTTTAGTCCTGGTTTAGTCCTGGTTTTGGTTTGGACCTGGTTTAGACCTGGTTTAGTCCTGGTTTAGCCCTGGTTTAGCCCTGGTTTAGTCCTGGTTTAGACCTGGTTTAGACCTGGTTTAGTCCTGGTTTAGTTCTGGTTTAGACCTGGTTTAGTCCTAGTTTAGTCCTGGTTTAGACCTGGTTTAGACCTGGTTTAGTCCTGGTTTAGACCTGGTTTAGTCCTGGTTTAGTCCTGGTTTAGACCTGGTTTAGTCCTGGTTTTGTCCTGGTTTAGTTCTGGTTTAGTCCAGGTTTAGACCTGGTTTAGACCTGGTTTAGTTCTGGTTTAGACCTGGTTTAGACCTGGTTTAGTCCTGGTTTAGTCCTGGTTTAGACCTGGTTTAGCCCTGGTTTAGTCCTGGTTTAGTCCTGGCTTAGTTCTGGTTTAGATCTGGTTTAGTCCTGGTTTAGTCCTGGTTTAGACCTGGTTTAGTCCTGGTTTAGTTCTGGTTTAGTCTTGGTTTAGTCCTGGTTTAGACCTGGTTTAGTCCTGGTTTAGTTCTGGTTTAGACCTGGTTTATTCCTGGTTTAGACCTGGTTTAGACCTGGTTTAGTCCTGGTTTAGTCCTGGTTTAGACCTGGTTTAGTCCTGGTTTAGTCCTGGTTTAGACCTGGTTTAGTCCTGGTTTAGACCTGGTTTAGTCCTGGTTTAGTCCTGGTTTAGACCTGGTTTAGTCCTGGTTTAGCCCTGGTTTAGACCTGGTTTAGTTCTGGTTTAGACCTGGTTTATTCCTGGTTTAGACCTGGTTTAGACCTGGTTTAGTCCTGGTTTAGTTCTGGTTTAGACCTGGTTTATTCCTGGTTTAGACCTGGTTTAGTCCTGGTTTAGTTCTGGTTTAGACCTGGTTTAGTCCTGGTTTAGACCTTGTTTAGTCCTGGTTTAGTCCTGGTTTAGTTCTGGTTTAGACCTGGTTTATTCCTGGTTTAGTCCTGGTTTAGTCCTGGTTTAGTCCTGGTTTAGTTCTGGTTTAGACCTGGTTTAGTCCTGGTTTAGTCCTGGTTTAGACCTGGTTTAGTCCTGGTTTAGTCCTGGTTTAGACCTGGTTTAGTCCTGGTTTAGACCTGGTTTAGTCCTGGTTTAGTCCTGGTTTAGACCTGGTTTAGTCCTGGTTTAGCCCTGGTTTAGACCTGGTTTAGTTCTGGTTTAGACCTGGTTTATTCCTGGTTTAGACCTGGTTTAGACCTGGTTTAGTCCTGGTTTAGTTCTGGTTTAGACCTGGTTTAGTCCTGGTTTAGACCTGGTTTAGTCCTGGTTTAGTCCTGGTTTAGTTCTGGTTTAGACCTGGTTTATTCCTGGTTTAGTCCTGGTTTAGTCCTGGTTTAGTCCTGGTTTAGACCTGGTTTAGACCTGGTTTAGTCCTGGTTTAGTCCTGGTTTAGTCCTGGTTTAGACCTGGTTTAGTCCTGGTTTAGTTCTGGTTTAGTCCTGGTTTTAGTCCTGGTTTAGACCTGGTTTAGTCCTGGTTTTGGTTTGGACCTGGTTTAGTCCTGGTTTAGTCCTGGTTTAGTTCTGGTTTAGACCTGGTTCAGTCCTGGTTTAGTTCTGGTTTAGTCCTGGTTTAGACCTGGTTTATTCCTGGTTTAGTTCTGGTTTAGACCTGGTTTAGACCTGGTTTAGTCCTGGTTTAGACCTGGTTTAGTCCTGGTTTAGTCCTGGTTTAGTCCTGGTTTAGTTCTGGTTTAGTCTTGGTTTAGTCCTGGTTTAGACCTGGTTTAGACCTGGTTTAGACCTGGTTTAGACCTGGTTTAGACCTGGTTTAGTCCTGGTTTAGTTCTGGTTTAGACCAGGTTTATTCCTGGTTTAGACCTGGTTTAGACCTGGTTTAGTCCTGGTTTAGTTCTGGTTTGGACCTGGTTTATTCCTGGTTTAGACCTGGTTTATTCCTGGTTTAGTCCTGGTTTAGTTCTGGTTTAGACCAGGTTTATTCCTGGTTTAGACCTGGTTTAGACCTGGTTTAGTCCTGGTTTAGACCTGGTTTAGACCTGGTTTGGACCTGGTTTAGACCTGGTTTAGTCCTGGTTTAGTTCTGGTTTAGACCTGGTTTAGACCTGGTTTAGTCCTGGTTTAGACCTTGTTTAGTCCTGGTTTAGACCTAGTTTAGACCTGGTTTAGACCTAGTTTAGTCCTGGTTTAGTCCTGGTTTATTCCTGGTTTAGTCCTGGTTTAGTCCTGGTTTTGGTTTGGACCTGGTTTAGACCTGGTTTAGTCCTGGTTTAGCCCTGGTTTAGCCCTGGTTTAGTCCTGGTTTAGACCTGGTTTAGACCTGGTTTAGTCCTGGTTTAGTTCTGGTTTAGACCTGGTTTAGTCCTAGTTTAGTCCTGGTTTAGACCTGGTTTAGACCTGGTTTAGTCCTGGTTTAGACCTGGTTTAGTCCTGGTTTAGTCCTGGTTTAGACCTGGTTTAGTCCTGGTTTTGTCCTGGTTTAGTTCTGGTTTAGTCCAGGTTTAGACCTGGTTTAGACCTGGTTTAGTTCTGGTTTAGACCTGGTTTAGACCTGGTTTAGTCCTGGTTTAGTCCTGGTTTAGACCTGGTTTAGCCCTGGTTTAGTCCTGGTTTAGTCCTGGCTTAGTTCTGGTTTAGATCTGGTTTAGTCCTGGTTTAGTCCTGGTTTAGACCTGGTTTAGTCCTGGTTTAGTTCTGGTTTAGTCTTGGTTTAGTCCTGGTTTAGACCTGGTTTAGTCCTGGTTTAGTTCTGGTTTAGACCTGGTTTATTCCTGGTTTAGACCTGGTTTAGACCTGGTTTAGTCCTGGTTTAGACCTGGTTTAGTCCTGGTTTAGACCTGGTTTAGTCCTGGTTTAGTCCTGGTTTAGTTCTGGTTTAGACCTGGTTTAGTCCTGGTTTAGACCTGGTTTATTCCTGGTTTAGTTCTGGTTTAGACCTGGTTTAGACCTGGTTTAGTCCTGGTTTAGACCTGGTTTAGTCCTGGTTTAGTCCTGGTTTAGACCTGGTTTAGTTCTGGTTTAGTCCAGGTTTAGACCTGGTTTAGACCTGGTTTAGTCCTGGTTTAGTTCTGGTTTAGACCTGGTTTAGACCTGGTTTAGTCCTGGTTTAGTCCTGGTTTAGACCTGGTTTAGCCCTGGTTTAGTCCTGGTTTAGTCCTGGCTTAGTTCTGGTTTGGATCTGGTTTAGTCCTGGTTTAGACCTGGTTTAGTCCTGGTTTAGTTCTGGTTTAGTCTTGGTTTAGTCCTGGTTTAGACCTGGTTTAGTCCTGGTTTAGTTCTGGTTTAGACCTGGTTTATTCCTGGTTTAGACCTTGTTTAGTCCTGGTTTAGTTCTGGTTTAGACCTGGTTTAGTCCTGGTTTAGACCTTGTTTAGTCCTGGTTTAGTCCTGGTTTAGTTCTGGTTTAGACCTGGTTTATTCCTGGTTTAGTCCTGGTTTAGTCCTGGTTTAGTCCTGGTTTAGTTCTGGTTTAGACCTGGTTTAGTCCTGGTTTAGTCCTGGTTTAGACCTGGTTTAGTCCTGGTTTAGACCTGGTTTAGTCCTGGTTTAGTCCTGGTTTAGACCTGGTTTAGTCCTGGTTTAGCCCTGGTTTAGACCTGGTTTAGTTCTGGTTTAGACCTGGTTTATTCCTGGTTTAGACCTGGTTTAGACCTGGTTTAGTCCTGGTTTAGTTCTGGTTTAGACCTGGTTTAGTCCTGGTTTAGACCTGGTTTAGTCCTGGTTTAGTCCTGGTTTAGTTCTGGTTTAGACCTGGTTTATTCCTGGTTTAGTCCTGGTTTAGTCCTGGTTTAGTCCTGGTTTAGACCTGGTTTAGACCTGGTTTAGTCCTGGTTTAGTCCTGGTTTAGTCCTGGTTTATTCCTGGTTTAGACCTGGTTTAGTCCTGGTTTAGACCTGGTTTAGACCTGGTTTAGACCTGGTTTAGTTCTGGTTTAGTCCTGGTTTAGTTCTGGTTTAGTCCTGGTTTTAGTCCTGGTTTAGACCTGGTTTAGTCCTGGTTTTGGTTTGGACCTGGTTTAGTCCTGGTTTAGTCCTGGTTTAGTTCTGGTTTAGACCTGGTTCAGTCCTGGTTTAGTTCTGGTTTAGTCCTGGTTTAGACCTGGTTTATTCCTGGTTTAGTTCTGGTTTAGACCTGGTTTAGACCTGGTTTAGTCCTGGTTTAGACCTGGTTTAGTCCTGGTTTAGTCCTGGTTTAGTCCTGGTTTAGTTCTGGTTTAGTCTTGGTTTAGTCCTGGTTTAGACCTGGTTTAGACCTGGTTTAGACCTGGTTTAGACCTGGTTTAGTCCTGGTTTAGTTCTGGTTTAGACCAGGTTTATTCCTGGTTTAGACCTGGTTTAGACCTGGTTTAGTCCTGGTTTAGTTCTGGTTTGGACCTGGTTTATTCCTGGTTTAGACCTGGTTTATTCCTGGTTTAGTCCTGGTTTAGTTCTGGTTTAGACCAGGTTTATTCCTGGTTTAGTCCTGGTTTAGTTCTGGTTTAGACCAGGTTTAGTCCTGGTTTAGACCTGGTTTAGACCTGGTTTGGACCTGGTTTAGACCTGGTTTAGTCCTGGTTTAGTTCTGGTTTAGACCTGGTTTAGACCTGGTTTAGTCCTGGTTTAGACCTTGTTTAGTCCTGGTTTAGACCTAGTTTAGACCTGGTTTAGACCTAGTTTAGTCCTGGTTTAGTCCTGGTTTATTCCTGGTTTAGTCCTGGTTTAGTCCTGGTTTTGGTTTGGACCTGGGTTAGACCTGGTTTAGTCCTGGTTTAGCCCTGGTTTAGCCCTGGTTTAGTCCTGGTTTAGACCTGGTTTAGACCTGGTTTAGTCCTGGTTTAGTTCTGGTTTAGACCTGGTTTATTCCTGGTTTAGTTCTGGTTTAGACCTGGTTTAGACCAGGTTTAGACCTGGTTTAGTCCTGGTTTAGTCCTGGTTTAGTCCTGGTTTAGACCTGGTTTAGTCCTGGTTTAGACCTGGTTTAGTCCTGGTTTAGACCTGGTTTAGACCTGGTTTAGTCCTGGTTTAGACCTGGTTTAGTCCTGGTTTAGACCTGGTTTAGTCCTGGTTTAGTCCTGGTTTAGTCCTGGTTTAGACCTGGTTTAGTCTTGGTTTAGACCTGGTTTAGTCCTGGTTTAGCCCTGGTTTAGACCTGGTTTAGTCCTAGTTTAGACCTGGTTTAGACCTGGTTTAGTCCTGGTTTAGACCTGGTTTAGTCCTGGTTTAGTCCTGGTTTAGACCTGGTTTAGTCCTGGTTTAGACCTGGTTTAGACCTGGTTTAGTCCTGGTTTAGTCCTGGTTTAGACCTGGTTTAGTCCTGGTTTAGCCCTGGTTTAGACCTGGTTTAGTCCTGGTTTAGTCCTGGTTGAGACCTGGTTTAGACCTGGTTTAGTCCTGGTTTAGACCTGGTTTAGACTTGGTTTAGTCCTGGTTTAGTCCTGGTTTAGACCTGGTTTAGACCTGGTTTAGACCTGGTTTAGTCCTGGTTTAGACCTGGTTTAGTCCTGGTTTAGTTCTGGTTTAGTCTTGGTTTAGTCCTGGTTTAGACCTGGTTTAGTCCTGGTTTAGTTCTGGTTTAGACCTGGTTTATTCCTGGTTTAGACCTGGTTTAGTCCTGGTTTAGTCTTGGTTTAGACCTGGTTTAGTCCTGGTTTAGTTCTGGTATAGACCTGGTTTAGTCCTGGTTTAGTCCTGGTTTAGACCTGGTTTAGTCCTGGTTTAGTCCTGGTTTAGTTCTGGTTTAGACCTGGTTTATTCCTGGTTTAGACCTGGTTTAGACCTGGTTTAGTCCTGGTTTAGACCTGGTTTAGTCCTGGTTTAGACCTGGTTTAGTCCTGGTTTAGTCCTGGTTTAGTTCTGGTTTAGACCTGGTTTATTCCTGGTTTAGTCCTGGTTTAGTCCTGGTTTAGACCTGGTTTATTCCTGGTTTAGTTCTGGTTTAGACCTGGTTTAGACCTGGTTTAGTCCTGGTTTAGTCCTGGTTTAGTCCTGGTTTAGTCCTGGTTTAGTCCTGGTTTAGTTCTGGTTTAGTCTTGGTTTAGTCCTGGTTTAGACCTGGTTTAGACCTGGTTTAGACCTGGTTTAGACCTGGTTTAGTCCTGGTTTAGTCCTGGTTTAGACCTGGTTTAGTCCTGGTTTAGTTCTGGTTTAGTCCAGGTTTAGACCTGGTTTAGACCTGGTTTAGTCCAGGTTTAGACCTGGTTTAGACCTGGTTTAGTCCTGGTTTAGTCCTGGTTTAGACCTGGTTTAGCCCTGGTTTAGTCCTGGTTTAGTCCTGGTTTAGTCCTGGTTTAGTTCTGGTTTAGTCTTGGTTTAGTCCTGGTTTAGACCTGGTTTAGACCTGGTTTAGACCTGGTTTAGTCCTGGTTTAGTTCTGGTTTAGTCCTGGTTTAGACCTGGTTTAGTCCTGGTTTAGTTCTGGTTTAGACCTGGTTTAGACCTGGTTTAGTCCTGGTTTAGTCCTGGTTTAGACCTGGTTTAGCCCTGGTTTAGTCCTGGTTTAGTCCTGGCTTACTTCTGGTTTAGATCTGGTTTAGTCCTGGTTTAGACCTGGTTTAGTCCTGGTTTAGTTCTGGTTTAGTCTTGGTTTAGTCCTGGTTTAGACCTGGTTTAGTCCTGGTTTAGTTCTGGTTTAGACCTGGTTTATTCCTGGTTTAGACCTGGTTTAGTCCTGGTTTAGTTCTGGTTTAGACCTGGTTTAGTCCTGGTTTAGACCTTGTTTAGTCCTGGTTTAGTCCTGGTTTAGTTCTGGTTTAGACCTGGTTTATTCCTGGTTTAGTCCTGGTTTAGTCCTGGTTTAGTCCTGGTTTAGTTCTGGTTTAGACCTGGTTTAGTCCTGGTTTAGTCCTGGTTTAGACCTGGTTTAGTCCTGGTTTAGTCCTGGTTTAGACCTGGTTTAGTCCTGGTTTAGACCTGGTTTAGTCCTGGTTTAGTCCTGGTTTAGACCTGGTTTAGTCCTGGTTTAGCCCTGGTTTAGACCTGGTTTAGTCCTGGTTTAGTCCTTGTTTAGACCTGGTTTAGACCTGGTTTAGTCCTGGTTTAGACCTGGTTTAGACTTGGTTTAGTCCTGGTTTAGACCTGGTTTAGACCTGGTTTAGTCCTGGTTTAGACCTGGTTTAGTCCTGGTTTAGTCCTGGTTTAGTCTTGGTTTAGTCCTGGTTTAGACCTGGTTTAGTCCTGGTTTAGTCCTGGTTTAGACCTGGTTTAGTCCTGGTTTAGTCCTGGTTTAGTCCTGGTTTAGACCTGGTTTAGTCCTGGTTTAGTTCTGGTTTAGTCCTGGTTTAGACCTGGTTTAGTCCTGGTTTAGTCCTTGTTTAGACCTGGTTTAGACCTGGTTTAGTCCTGGTTTAGTCCTGGTTTAGTCCTGGTTTAGACCTGGTTTAGTCCTGGTTTAGACCTGGTTTAGTTCTGGTTTAGACCTGGTTTAGTCCTGGTTTTGGTTTGGACCTGGTTTAGTCCTGGTTTAGTCCTGGTTTAGTTCTGGTTTGGACCTGGTTTATTCCTGGTTTAGACCTGGTTTATTCCTGGTTTAGTCCTGGTTTAGTTCTGGTTTAGACCAGGTTTATTCCTGGTTTAGACCTGGTTTAGACCTGGTTTAGTCCTGGTTTAGACCTGGTTTAGACCTGGTTTGGTCCTGGTTTAGACCTGGTTTAGTCCTGGTTTAGTTCTGGTTTAGTCCTGGTTTAGACCTGGTTTAGTCCTGGTTTAGATCTAGTTTAGACCTGGTTTAGACCTAGTTTAGTCCTGGTTTAGTCCTGGTTTAGTCCTGGTTTAGTCCTGGTTTTGGTTTGGACCTGGTTTAGACCTGGTTTAGACCTGGTTTAGTCCTGGTTTAGACCTGGTTTAGACCTGGTTTATTCCTGGTTTAGTTCTGGTTTAGACCTGGTTTAGACCTGGTTTAGTCCTTGTTTAGACCTGGTTTAGTCCTGGTTTAGACCTGGTTTAGTCCTGGTTTAGACCTGGTTTAGACCTGGTTTAGACCTGGTTTAGTCCTGGTTTAGACCTGGTTTAGTCCTGGTTTAGTCCTGGTTTAGTCCTGGTTTAGTCCTGGTTTAGACCTGGTTTAGTCCTGGTTTAGTCCTGGTTTAGTCCTGGTTTAGACCTGGTTTAGACCTGGTTTTGTCCTGGTTTAGTCCTGGTTTAGACCTGGTTTAGACCTGGTTTAGTCCTGGTTTAGTCCTGGTTTAGTTCTGGTATAGATCTGGTTTAGTCCTGGTTTAGTCCTGGTTTATACCTGGTTTAGTCCTGGTTTAGTCCTTGTTTAGACCTGGTTTAGACCTGGTTTAGTCCTGGTTTAGTCCTGGTTTAGTCCTGGTTTAGACCTGGTTTAGACCTGGTTTAGTCCTGGTTTTGGTTTGGACCTGGTTTAGTCCTGGTTTAGTCCTGGTTTAGTTCTGGTTTAGTTCTGGTTTAGTCCTGGTTTAGACCTGGTTTAGTCCTAGTTTAGTCCTGGTTTAGACCTGGTTTAGACCTGGTTTAGTCCTGGTTTAGACCTGGTTTAGTCCTGGTTTAGTCCTGGTTTAGACCTGGTTTAGTCCTGGTTTAGTCCTGGTTTAGTTCTGGTTTAGTCCAGGTTTAGACCTGGTTTAGACCTGGTTTAGACCTGGTTTAGACCTGGTTTAGTCCTGGTTTAGTCCTGGTTTAGACCTGGTTTAGCCCTGGTTTAGTCCTGGTTTAGTCCTGGCTTAGTTCTGGTTTAGATCTGGTTTAGTCCTGGTTTAGTCCTGGTTTAGACCTGGTTTAGTCCTGGTTTAGTTCTGGTTTAGTCTTGGTTTAGTCCTGGTTTAGACCTGGTTTAGTCCTGGTTTAGTTCTGGTTTAGACCTGGTTTATTCCTGGTTTAGACCTGGTTTAGACCTGGTTTAGTCCTGGTTTAGTTCTGGTTTAGACCTGGTTTAGTCCTGGTTTAGACCTGGTTTAGACCTGGTTTAGTCCTGGTTTAGTTCTGGTTTAGACCTGGTTTATTCCTGGTTTAGTCCTGGTTTAGTCCTGGTTTAGTCCTGGTTTAGACCTGGTTTAGACCTGGTTTAGTCCTGGTTTAGTCCTGGTTTATTCCTGGTTTAGACCTGGTTTAGTCCTGGTTTTGGTTTGGACCTGGTTTAGTCCTGGTTTAGTCCTGGTTTAGTTCTGGTTTGGACCAGGTTTATTCCTGGTTTAGACCTGGTTTAGACCTGGTTTAGTCCTGGTTTAGACCTGGTTTAGACCTGGTTTAGTCCTGGTTTAGTTCTGGTTTAGACCAGGTTTATTCCTGGTTTAGACCTGGTTTAGACCTGGTTTAGTCCTGGTTTAGACCTGGTTTAGACCTGGTTTAGTCCTGGTTTAGTTCTGGTTTAGACCTGGTTTAGACCTGGTTTAGTCCTGGTTTAGTCCTGGTTTAGTTCTGGTTTAGTTCTGGTTTAGTCCTGGTTTAGACCTGGTTTAGTCCTAGTTTAGTCCTGGTTTAGACCTGGTTTAGACCTGGTTTAGTCCTGGTTTAGACCTGGTTTAGTCCTGGTTTAGTCCTGGTTTAGACCTGGTTTAGTCCTGGTTTAGTCCTGGTTTAGTTCTGGTTTAGTCCAGGTTTAGACCTGGTTTAGACCTGGTTTAGTTCTGGTTTAGACCTGGTTTAGACCTGGTTTAGTCCTGGTTTAGTCCTGGTTTAGACCTGGTTTAGCCCTGGTTTAGTCCTGGTTTAGTCCTGGCTTAGTTCTGGTTTAGATCTGGTTTAGTCCTGGTTTAGTCCTGGTTTAGACCTGGTTTAGTCCTGGTTTAGTTCTGGTTTAGTCTTGGTTTAGTCCTGGTTTAGACCTGGTTTAGTCCTGGTTTAGTTCTGGTTTAGACCTGGTTTATTCCTGGTTTAGACCTGGTTTAGACCTGGTTTAGTCCTGGTTTAGACCTGGTTTAGTCCTGGTTTAGACCTGGTTTAGTCCTGGTTTAGTCCTGGTTTAGTTCTGGTTTAGACCTGGTTTAGTCCTGGTTTAGACCTGGTTTATTCCTGGTTTAGTTCTGGTTTAGACCTGGTTTAGACCTGGTTTAGTCCTGGTTTAGACCTGGTTTAGTCCTGGTTTAGTCCTGGTTTAGTCCTGGTTTAGTTCTGGTTTAGTCTTGGTTTAGTCCTGGTTTAGACCTGGTTTAGACCTGGTTTAGACCTGGTTTAGACCTGGTTTAGTCCTGGTTTAGACCTGGTTTAGTCCTGGTTTAGTCCTGGTTTAGTTCTGGTTAAGTCCAGGTTTAGACCTGGTTTAGACCTGGTTTAGTTTTGGTTTAGACCTGGTTTAGACCTGGTTTAGTCCTGGTTTAGACCTGGTTTAGCCCTGGTTTAGTCCTGGTTTAGTCCTGGTTTAGTTCTGGTTTAGTCTTGGATTAGTCCTGGTTTAGACCTGGTTTAGACCTGGTTTAGTCCTGGTTTAGACCTGGTTTAGTTCTGGTTTAGTCCAGGTTTAGACCTGGTTTAGACCTGGTTTAGTCCTGGTTTAGTTCTGGTTTAGACCTGGTTTAGACCTGGTTTAGTCCTGGTTTAGTCCTGGTTTAGACCTGGTTTAGCCCTGGTTTAGTCCTGGTTTAGTCCTGGCTTAGTTCTGGTTTAGATCTGGTTTAGTCCTGGTTTAGACCTGGTTTAGTCCTGGTTTAGTTCTGGTTTAGTCTTGGTTTAGTCCTGGTTTAGACCTGGTTTAGTCCTGGTTTAGTTCTGGTTTAGACCTGGTTTATTCCTGGTTTAGACCTGGTTTAGTCCTGGTTTAGTTCTGGTTTAGACCTGGTTTAGTCCTGGTTTAGACCTTGTTTAGTCCTGGTTTAGTCCTGGTTTAGTTCTGGTTTAGACCTGGTTTATTCCTGGTTTAGTCCTGGTTTAGTCCTGGTTTAGTCCTGGTTTAGTTCTGGTTTAGACCTGGTTTAGTCCTGGTTTAGTCCTGGTTTAGACCTGGTTTAGTCCTGGTTTAGTCCTGGTTTAGACCTGGTTTAGTCCTGGTTTAGACCTGGTTTAGTCCTGGTTTAGTCCTGGTTTAGACCTGGTTTAGTCCTGGTTTAGCCCTGGTTTAGACCTGGTTTAGTCCTGGTTTAGACCTGGTTTAGACCTGGTTTAGTCCTGGTTTAGACCTGGTTTAGACTTGGTTTAGTCCTGGTTTAGTCCTGGTTTAGACCTGGTTTAGACCTGGTTTAGTCCTGGTTTAGACCTGGTTTAGTCCTGGTTTAGTCCTGGTTTAGTCTTGGTTTAGTCCTGGTTTAGACCTGGTTTAGTCCTGGTTTAGTTCTGGTTTAGACCTGGTTTATTCCTGGTTTAGTCCTGGTTTAGTCCTGGTTTAGACCTGGTTTAGTCCTGGTTTAGTTCTGGTTTAGTCCTGGTTTAGACCTGGTTTAGTCCTGGTTTAGTCCTTGTTTAGACCTGGTTTAGACCTGGTTTAGTCCTGGTTTAGTCCTGGTTTAGTCCTGGTTTAGACCTGGTTTAGTCCTGGTTTAGACCTGGTTTAGTTCTGGTTTAGACCTGGTTTAGTCCTGGTTTTGGTTTGGACCTGGTTTAGTCCTGGTTTAGTCCTGGTTTAGTTCTGGTTTGGACCTGGTTTATTCCTGGTTTAGACCTGGTTTATTCCTGGTTTAGTCCTGGTTTAGTTCTGGTTTAGACCTGGTTTATTCCTGGTTTAGTCCTGGTTTAGTTCTGGTTTAGACCAGGTTTATTCCTGGTTTAGACCTGGTTTAGACCTGGTTTAGTCCTGGTTTAGACCTGGTTTAGACCTGGTTTGGTCCTGGTTTAGACCTG
Source organism: Eucyclogobius newberryi (assembly GCF_026437365.1). Lineage (NCBI taxonomy): Eukaryota > Metazoa > Chordata > Actinopteri > Gobiiformes > Gobiidae > Eucyclogobius > Eucyclogobius newberryi. The sequence continues at coordinate 39,889,395 of NW_027315945.1, read as the reverse complement.
GTTTAGTCCTGGTTTAGTTCTGGTTTAGTCCTGGTTTAGACCTGGTTTAGTCCTGGTTTAGATCTAGTTTAGACCTGGTTTAGACCTAGTTTAGTCCTGGTTTAGTCCTGGTTTAGTCCTGGTTTAGTCCTGGTTTAGTCCTGGTTTTGGTTTGGACCTGGTTTAGACCTGGTTTAGTCCTGGTTTAGACCTGGTTTAGACCTGGTTTATTCCTGGTTTAGTTCTGGTTTAGACCTGGTTTAGTCCTGGTTTAGTCCTGGTTTAGACCTGGTTTAGTCCTGGTTTAGTCCTGGTTTAGTCCTGGTTTAGTCCTGGTTTAGACCTGGTTTAGTCCTGGTTTAGTCCTGGTTTAGTCCTGGTTTAGACCTGGTTTAGACCTGGTTTAGTCCTGGTTTAGTCCTGGTTTAGACCTGGTTTAGACCTGGTTTAGTCCTGGTTTAGTCCTGGTTTAGTTCTGGTATAGACCTGGTTTAGTCCTTGTTTAGACCTGGTTTAGACCTGGTTTAGTCCTGGTTTAGTCCTGGTTTAGTCCTGGTTTAGACCTGGTTTAGACCTGGTTTAGTTCTGGTTTAGACCTGGTTTAGTCCTGGTTTTGGTTTGGACCTGGTTTAGTCCTGGTTTAGTCCTGGTTTAGTTCTGGTTTAGTTCTGGTTTAGTCCTGGTTTAGACCTGGTTTAGTCCTAGTTTAGTACTGGTTTAGACCTGGTTTAGACCTGGTTTAGTCCTGGTTTAGACCTGGTTTAGTCCTGGTTTAGTCCTGGTTTAGACCTGGTTTAGTCCTGGTTTAGTCCTGGTTTAGTTCTGGTTTAGTCCAGGTTTAGACCTGGTTTAGACCTGGTTTAGTTCTGGTTTAGACCTGGTTTAGACCTGGTTTAGTCCTGGTTTAGTCCTGGTTTAGACCTGGTTTAGCCCTGGTTTAGTCCTGGTTTAGTCCTGGCTTAGTTCTGGTTTAGATCTGGTTTAGTCCTGGTTTAGTCCTGGTTTAGACCTGGTTTAGTCCTGGTTTAGTTCTGGTTTAGTCTTGGTTTAGTCCTGGTTTAGACCTGGTTTAGTCCTGGTTTAGTTCTGGTTTAGACCTGGTTTATTCCTGGTTTAGACCTGGTTTAGACCTGGTTTAGTCCTGGTTTAGTTCTGGTTTAGACCTGGTTTAGTCCTGGTTTAGACCTGGTTTAGTCCTGGTTTAGTCCTGGTTTAGTTCTGGTTTAGACCTGGTTTATTCCTGGTTTAGTCCTGGTTTAGTCCTGGTTTAGTCCTGGTTTAGACCTGGTTTAGACCTGGTTTAGTCCTGGTTTAGTCCTGGTTTAGTCCTGGTTTATTCCTGGTTTAGACCTGGTTTAGTCCTGGTTTAGACCTGGTTTAGACCTGGTTTAGACCTGGTTTAGTCCTGGTTTTGGTTTGGACCTGGTTTAGTCCTGGTTTAGTTCTGGTTTAGTTCTGGTTTAGTCCTGGTTTTAGTCCTGGTTTAGACCTGGTTTAGTCCTGGTTTTGGTTTGGACCTGGTTCAGTCCTGGTTTAGTTCTGGTTTAGTCCTGGTTTAGACCTGGTTTAGTTCTGGTTTAGACCTGGTTTAGACCTGGTTTAGTCCTGGTTTAGACCTGGTTTAGTCCTGGTTTAGTCCTGGTTTAGTCCTGGTTTAGTTCTGGTTTAGTCTTGGTTTAGTCCTGGTTTAGACCTGGTTTAGACCTGGTTTAGACCTGGTTTAGTCCTGGTTCAGTTCTGGTTTAGACCAGGTTTATTCCTGGTTTAGACCTGGTTTAGTCCTGGTTTAGTTCTGGTTTGGACCTGGTTTATTCCTGGTTTAGACCTGGTTTATTCCTGGTTTAGTCCTGGTTTAGTTCTGGTTTAGACCAGGTTTATTCCTGGTTTAGACCTGGTTTAGACCTGGTTTAGTCCTGGTTTTTGACCTGGTTTAGACCTGGTTTCGACCTGGTTTAGACCTGGTTTAGTCCTGGTTTAGTTCTGGTTTAGACCTGGTTTAGACCTGGTTTAGTCCTGGTTTAGACCTTGTTTAGTCCTGGTTTAGACCTAGTTTAGACCTGGTTTAGACCTAGTTTAGTCCTGGTTTAGTCCTGGTTTATTCCTGGTTTAGTCCTGGTTTAGTCCTGGTTTTGGTTTGGACCTGGTTTAGACCTGGTTTAGTCCTGGTTTAGACCTGGTTTAGTCCTGGTTTAGACCTGGTTTAGACCTGGTTTAGACCTGGTTATGTCCTGGTTTAGTCCTGGTTTAGTTCTGGTTTAGACCTGGTTTATTCCTGGTTTAGTTCTGGTTTAGACCTGGTTTAGACCAGGTTTAGACCTGGTTTAGTCCTGGTTTAGTCCTGGTTTAGACCTGGTTTAGTCCTGGTTTAGACCTGGTTTAGTCCTGGTTTAGACCTGGTTTAGACCTGGTTTAGTCCTGGTTTAGACCTGGTTTAGTCCTGGTTTAGACCTGGTTTAGTCCTGGTTTAGTCCTGGTTTAGTCCTGGTTTAGACCTGGTTTAGTCTTGGTTTAGACCTGGTTTAGTCCTGGTTTAGCCCTGGTTTAGACCTGGTTTAGTCCTAGTTTAGACCTGGATTAGACCTGGTTTAGTCCTGGTTTAGACCTGGTTTAGTCCTGGTTTAGTCCTGGTTTAGACCTGGTTTAGTCCTGGTTTAGACCTGGTTTAGACCTGGTTTAGTCCTGGTTTAGTCCTGGTTTAGACCTGGTTTAGTCCTGGTTTAGACCTGGTTTAGTCCTGGTTTAGCCCTGGTTTAGACCTGGTTTAGTCCTGGTTTAGTCCTGGTTGAGACCTGGTTTAGACCTGGTTTAGTCCTGGTTTAGACCTGGTTTAGACTTGGTTTAGTCCTGGTTTAGTCCTGGTTTAGACCTGGTTTAGACCTGGTTTAGACCTGGTTTAGTCCTGGTTTAGACCTGGTTTAGTCCTGGTTTAGTTCTGGTTTAGTCTTGGTTTAGTCCTGGTTTAGACCTGGTTTAGTCCTGGTTTAGTTCTGGTTTAGACCTGGTTTATTCCTGGTTTAGACCTGGTTTAGTCCTGGTTTAGACCTGGTTTAGACCTGGTTTAGTCCTGGTTTAGTCCTGGTTTAGACCTGGTTTAGACCTGGTTTAGTCCTGGTTTAGACCTGGTTTAGACCTGGTTTAGTCCTGGTTTAGACCTGGTTTAGACCTGGTTTAGTCCTGGTTTAGACCTGGTTTAGTCCTGGTTTAGACCTGGTTTAGTCCTGGTTTAGACCTGGTTTAGACCTGGTTTAGTCCTGGTTTAGACCTGGTTTAGACCTAGTTATGTCCTGGTTTAGTTCTGGTTTAGACCTGGTTTATTCCTGGTTTAGTTCTGGTTTAGACCTGGTTTAGACCTGGTTTAGTCCTGGTTTAGACCTGGTTTAGTCCTGGTTTAGTCCTGGTTTAGACCTGGTTTAGACCTGGTTTAGTCCTGGTTTAGACCTGGTTTAGTCCTGGTTTAGTCCTAGTTTAGACCTGGTTTAGTCCAGGTTTAATCCGGGTTTAGACCTGGTTTAGTCCTGGTTTAGTCCTGGTTTAGACCTGGTTTAGTCCTGGTTAAGACCTGTTTTTTGTCCTGGTTTAGTCCTGGTTCAGAACTGGTTTAGTCCTGGTTTAGACCTGGTTTAGTCCGGGTTTAGACCTGGTTTAGTCCTGGTTTAGTCCTGGTTTGGACCTGGTTTAGACCTGGTTTAGACCTGGTTTAGTCCTGGTTTAGACCTGGTTTAGTCCTGGTTTAGTCCTGGTTTATACCTGGTTTAGTCCTGGTTTAGCCCTGGTTTAGACCTGGTTTAGTCCTGGTTTAGACCTGGTTTAGTTCTGGTTTAGTCTTGGTTTAGTCCTGGTTTAGACCTGGTTTAGTCCTGGTTTAGTCCTGGTTTAGACCTGGTTTAGTCCTGGTTTAGTTCTGGTATAGACCTGGTTTAGTCCTGGTTTAGACCTGGTTTAGTCCTGGTTTAGTCCTGGTTTAGTTCTGGTTTAGACCTGGTTTAGACCTGGTTTAGTCCTGGTTTAGTCCTGGTTTAGTCCCGGTTTAGTCCTGGTTTAGTCCTTGTTTAGACCTGGTTTAGACCTGGTTTAGTCCTGGTTTAGTCCTGGTTTAGTCCTGGTTTAGACCTGGTTTAGTCCTGGTTTAGGCCTGATTTAGACCTGGTTTAGACCTGGTTTAGTCCTGGTTTAGTCCTGGTTTAGACCTGGTTTAGACCTGGTTTAGTCCTGGTTTAGTCCTGGTTTAGTCCCGGTTTAGTCCTGGTTTAGACCTGGTTTAGTCCTGGTTTAGTCCTGGTTTAGACCTGGTTTAGTCCTGGTTTAGTCCTGGTTTAGTCCTGGTTTAGTCCTGGTTTATTCCTGGTTTAGACCTGGTTTAGTCCTGGTTTAGACCTGGTTTAGTCCTGGTTTAGTCCTGGTTTAGTTCTGGTTTGGACCCGGTTTATTCCTGGTTTAGACCTGGTTTATTCCTGGTTTAGTCCTGGTTTAGTTCTGGTTTAGACCAGGTTTATTCCTGGTTTAGACCTGGTTTAGTCCTGGTTTAGACCTGGTTTAGACCTGGTTTGGTCCTGGTTTAGACCTGGTTTAGACCTGGTTTAGTCCTGGTTTAGTTCTGGTTTAGACCTGGTTTAGACCTGGTTTAGTCCTGGTTTAGACCTGGTTTAGTCCTGGTTTAGACCTGGTTTAGACCTGGTTTAGTCCTGGTTTGGGCCTTGTTTAGTCCTGGTTTAGTCCTGGTTTAGACCTGGTTTAGTCCTGGTTTAGACCTGGTTTATTCCTGGTTTAGTCCTGGTTTAGTCCTGGTTTAGACCTGGTTTAGTCCTGGTTTAGCCCTGGTTTAGACCTGGTTTAGACCTGGTTTAGTCCTGGTTTAGTCCTGGTTTAGACCTGGTTTAGACCTGGTTTAGTCCTGGTTTAGACCTGGTTTAGACTTGGTTTAGTCCTGGTTTAGACCTGGTTTAGTCCTGGTTTAGACCTGGTTTAGTCCTGGTTTAGTCCTGGTTTAGACCTGGTTTAGTCCTGGTTTAGTCCTGGTTTAGACCTGGTTTAGACCTGGTTTAGTCCTGGTTTAGACCTGGTTTAGTCCTGGTTTAGACCTGGTTTAGTCCTGGTTTAGTCCTGGTTTAGACCTGGTTTAGACCTGGTTTAGTCCTGGTTTAGACCTGGTTTAGTCCTGGTTTAGTCCTGGTTTAGCCCTGGTTTTGACCTGGTTTAGTCCTGGTTTTGGTTTGGACCTGGTTTAGTCCTGGTTTAGTCCTGGTTTAGTTCTGGTTTGGACCTGGTTTATTCCTGGTTTAGACCTGGTTTATTCCTGGTTTAGTCCTGGTTTAGTTCTGGTTTAGACCAGGTTTATTCCTGGTTTAGACCTGGTTTAGACCTGGTTTAGTCCTGGTTTAGACCTGGTTTAGTCCTGGTTTAGTCCTGGTTTAGACCTGGTTTAGTCCTGGTTTAGTCCTGGTTTGGACCTGGTTTAGACCTGGTTTAGTCCTGGTTTAGTCCTGGTTTTGGTTTGGACCTGGTTTAGACCTGGTTTAGACCTGGTTATGTCTGGTTTAGTCCTGGTTTAGTTCTGGTTTAGACCAGGTTTATTCCTGGTTTAGACCTGGTTTAGTCCTGGTTTAGTCCTGGTTTAGACCTGGTTTAGTCCTGGTTTAGTCCTGGTTTAGACCTGGTTTAGTCCTGGTTTAGTCCTGGTTTAGACCTGGTTTAGACCTGGTTTAGTCCTGGTTTAGTCCTGGTTTTGGTTTGGACCTGGTTTAGACCTGGTTTAGACCTGGTTATGTCTGGTTTAGTCCTGGTTTAGTTCTGGTTTAGACCTAGTTTAGACCTGGTTTAGTCCTGGTTTAGCCCTGGTTTAGACCTGGTTTAGACCTGGTTTAGTCCTGGTTTAGTCCTGGTTTAGACCTGGTTTAGACCTGGTTTAGTCCTGGTTTAGACCTGGTTTAGACTTGGTTTAGTCCTGGTTTAGACCTGGTTTAGTCCTGGTTTAGACCTGGTATAGTCCTGGTTTAGTCCTGGTTTAGACCTGGTTTAGTCCTGGTTTAGACCTGGTTTAGACCTGGTTTAGTCCTGGTTTAGACCTGGTTTAGTCCTGGTTTAGTCCTGGTTTAGACCTGGTTTAGTCCTGGTTTAGTCCTGGTTTAGTCCTGGTTTAGACCTGGTTTAGACCTGGTTTAGTCCTGGTTTAGACCTGGTTTAGTCCTTGTTTAGTCCTGGTTTAGTCCTGGTTTAGCCCTGGTTTAGACCTGGTTTAGTCCTGGTTTTGGTTTGGACCTGGTTTAGTCCTGGTTTAGTCCTGGTTTAGTTCTGGTTTGGACCTGGTTTATTCCTGGTTTAGACCTGGTTTATTCCTGGTTTAGTCCTGGTTTAGTTCTGGTTTAGTCCTGGTTTAGACCTGGTTTAGACCTGGTTTAGTCCTGGTTTAGACCTGGTTTAGTCCTGGTTTAGTCCTGGTTTGGACCTGGTTTAGACCTGGTTTAGTCCTGGTTTAGACCTGGTTTAGTCCTGGTTTAGACCTGGTTTAGACCTGGTTTAGTCCTGGTTTAGACCTGGTTTAGTCCTGGTTTAGTCCTGGTTTAGACCTGGTTTAGACCTGGTTTAGTCCTGGTTTAGACCTGGTTTAGACCTGGTTTAGTCCTGGTTTAGACCTGGTTTAGACCTGGTTTAGTCCTGGTTTAGACCTGGTTTAGACCTGGTTTAGTCCTGGTTTAGACCTGGTTTAGTCCTGGTTTAGTCCTGGTTTAGACCTGGTTTAGTCCTGGTTTAGACCTGGTTTAGACCTGGTTTAGTCCTGGTTTAGACCTGGTTTAGTCCTGGTTTAGTCCTGGTTTAGACCTGGTTTAGTCCTGGTTTAGACCTGGTTTAGTCCTGGTTTAGTCCTGGTTTAGTCCTGGTTTAGTCCTGGTTTAGACCTGGTTTAGTCCTGGTTTAGTCCTGGTTTAGACCTGGTTTAGACCTGGTTTAGTCCTGGTTTAGACCTGGTTTAGTCCTTGTTTAGTCCTGGTTTAGTCCTGGTTTAGCCCTGGTTTAGACCTGGTTTAGTCCTGGTTTTGGTTTGGACCTGGTTTAGTCCTGGTTTAGACCTGGTTTAGTCCTGGTTTAGTCCTGGTTTAGACCTGGTTTAGACCTGGTTTAGTCCTGGTTTAGACCTGGTTTAGTCCTTGTTTAGTCCTGGTTTAGTCCTGGTTTAGCCCTGGTTTAGACCTGGTTTAGTCCTGGTTTTGGTTTGGACCTGGTTTATTCCTGGTTTAGACCTGGTTTATTCCTGGTTTAGTCCTGGTTTAGTTCTGGTTTAGACCAGGTTTATTCCTGGTTTAGACCTGGTTTAGACCTGGTTTAGTCCTGGTTTAGACCTGGTTTAGTCCTGGTTTAGTCCTGGTTTAGACCTGGTTTAGTCCTGGTTTAGTCCTGGTTTGGACCTGGTTTAGACCTGGTTTAGTCCTGGTTTAGACCTGGTTTAGACCTGGTTTAGACCTGGTTTAGTCCTGGTTTAGACCTGGTTTAGACCTGGTTTAGTCCTGGTTTAGACCTGGTTTAGTCCTGGTTTAGTCCTGGTTTAGACCTGGTTTAGACCTGGTTTAGTCCTGGTTTAGACCTGGTTTAGTCCTGGTTTAGACCTGGTTTAGACCTAGTTATGTCCTGGTTTAGTTCTGGTTTAGTCCTGGTTTAGACCTGGTTTATTCCTGGTTTAGTTCTGGTTTAGACCTGGTTTAGACCTGGTTTAGTCCTGGTTTAGACCTGGTTTAGTCCTGGTTTAGTCCTGGTTTAGACCTGGTTTAGACCTGGTTTAGTCCTGGTTTAGACCTGGTTTAGTCCTGGTTTAGTCCTTGTTTAGACCTGGTTTAGACCTGGTTTAGTCCTGGTTTATACCTGGTTTAGACCTAGTTATGTCCTGGTTTAGTTCTGGTTTAGTCCTGGTTTAGACCTGGTTTATTCCTGGTTTAGTTCTGGTTTAGACCTGGTTTAGACCTGGTTTAGTCCTGGTTTAGACCTGGTTTAGTCCTGGTTTAGTCCTGGTTTGGGCCTTGTTTAGTCCTGGTTTAGTCCTGGTTTAGACCTGGTTTAGTCCTGGTTTAGTCCTGGTTTAGACCTGGTTTAGACCTGGTTTAGTCCTGGTTTAGACCTGGTTTAGTCCTGGTTTAGTCCTGGTTTAGACCTGGTTTAGACCTGGTTTAGACCTGGTTTAGACCTAGTTTAGTCCTGGTTTAGTCCTGGTTTAGTCCTGGTTTTGGTTTGGACCTGGTTTAGACCTGGTTTAGTTCTGGTTTAGACCTAGTTTAGACCTGGTTTTTATTACTGGTTTAGTCCTGGTTTAGTCCTGGTTTAGACCTGGTTTAGTCCTGGTTTAGGCCTGATTTAGACCTGGTTTAGACCTGGTTTAGTCCTGGTTTAGTCCTGGTTTAGACCTGGTTTAGACCTGGTTTAGTCCTGGTTTAGTCCTGGTTTAGTCCCGGTTTAGTCCTGGTTTAGACCTGGTTTAGTCCTGGTTTAGTCCTGGTTTAGACCTGGTTTAGTCCTGGTTTAGTCCTGGTTTAGTCCTGGTTTAGTCCTGGTTTATTCCTGGTTTAGACCTGGTTTAGTCCTGGTTTAGACCTGGTTTAGTCCTGGTTTAGTCCTGGTTTAGTTCTGGTTTGGACCCGGTTTATTCCTGGTTTAGACCTGGTTTATTCCTGGTTTAGTCCTGGTTTAGTTCTGGTTTAGACCAGGTTTATTCCTGGTTTAGACCTGGTTTAGTCCTGGTTTAGACCTGGTTTAGACCTGGTTTGGTCCTGGTTTAGACCTGGTTTAGACCTGGTTTAGTCCTGGTTTAGTTCTGGTTTAGACCTGGTTTAGACCTGGTTTAGTCCTGGTTTAGACCTGGTTTAGTCCTGGTTTAGTCCTGGTTTAGACCTGGTTTATTCCTGGTTTAGTCCTGGTTTAGTCCTGGTTTAGTCCTGGTTTAGACCTGGTTTAGACCTGGTTTAGCCCTGGTTTAGACCTGGTTTAGACCTGGTTTAGTCCTGGTTTAGTCCTGGTTTAGACCTGGTTTAGACCTGGTTTAGTCCTGGTTTAGACCTGGTTTAGACTTGGTTTAGTCCTGGTTTAGACCTGGTTTAGTCCTGGTTTAGACCTGGTTTAGTCCTGGTTTAGTCCTGGTTTAGACCTGGTTTAGTCCTGGTTTAGTCCTGGTTTAGACCTGGTTTAGACCTGGTTTAGTCCTGGTTTAGACCTGGTTTAGTCCTGGTTTAGACCTGGTTTAGTCCTGGTTTAGTCCTGGTTTAGACCTGGTTTAGTCCTGGTTTAGACCTGGTTTAGTCCTGGTTTAGTCCTGGTTTAGCCCTGGTTTTGACCTGGTTTAGTCCTGGTTTTGGTTTGGACCTGGTTTAGTCCTGGTTTAGTCCTGGTTTAGTTCTGGTTTGGACCTGGTTTATTCCTGGTTTAGACCTGGTTTATTCCTGGTTTAGTCCTGGTTTAGTTCTGGTTTAGACCAGGTTTATTCCTGGTTTAGACCTGGTTTAGACCTGGTTTAGTCCTGGTTTAGACCTGGTTTAGTCCTGGTTTAGTCCTGGTTTAGACCTGGTTTAGTCCTGGTTTAGTCCTGGTTTGGACCTGGTTTAGACCTGGTTTAGTCCTGGTTTAGACCTGGTTTAGTCCTGGTTTAGTCCTGGTTTAGACCTGGTTTAGTCCTGGTTTAGTCCTGGTTTAGACCTGGTTTAGACCTGGTTTAGTCCTGGTTTAGTCCTGGTTTTGGTTTGGACCTGGTTTAGACCTGGTTTAGACCTGGTTATATCTGGTTTAGTCCTGGTTTAGTTCTGGTTTAGACCTAGTTTAGACCTGGTTTAGTCCTGGTTTAGCCCTGGTTTAGACCTGGTTTAGACCTGGTTTAGTCCTGGTTTAGTCCTGGTTTAGACCTGGTTTAGACCTGGTTTAGTCCTGGTTTAGACCTGGTTTAGACTTGGTTTAGTCCTGGTTTAGACCTGGTTTAGTCCTGGTTTAGACCTGGTATAGTCCTGGTTTAGTCCTGGTTTAGACCTGGTTTAGTCCTGGTTTAGACCTGGTTTAGACCTGGTTTAGTCCTGGTTTAGACCTGGTTTAGTCCTGGTTTAGTCCTGGTTTAGACCTGGTTTAGTCCTGGTTTAGTCCTGGTTTAGTCCTGGTTTAGACCTGGTTTAGACCTGGTTTAGTCCTGGTTTAGACCTGGTTTAGTCCTTGTTTAGTCCTGGTTTAGTCCTGGTTTAGCCCTGGTTTAGACCTGGTTTAGTCCTGGTTTTGGTTTGGACCTGGTTTAGTCCTGGTTTAGTCCTGGTTTAGTTCTGGTTTGGACCTGGTTTATTCCTGGTTTAGACCTGGTTTATTCCTGGTTTAGTCCTGGTTTAGTTCTGGTTTAGTCCTGGTTTAGACCTGGTTTAGACCTGGTTTAGTCCTGGTTTAGTCCTGGTTTAGACCTGGTTTAGACCTGGTTTAGACCTGGTTTAGTCCTGGTTTAGACCTGGTTTAGTCCTGGTTTAGTCCTGGTTTAGACCTGGTTTAGACCTGGTTTAGTCCTGGTTTAGACCTGGTTTAGACCTGGTTTAGTCCTGGTTTAGACCTGGTTTAGACCTGGTTTAGACCTGGTTTAGACCTGGTTTAGTCCTGGTTTAGACCTGGTTTAGTCCTGGTTTAGTCCTGGTTTAGACCTGGTTTAGTCCTGGTTTAGACCTGGTTTAGACCTGGTTTAGTCCTGGTTTAGTCCTGGTTTAGTCCTGGTTTAGTCCTGGTTTAGACCTGGTTTAGTCCTGGTTTAGTCCTGGTTTAGACCTGGTTTAGACCTGGTTTAGTCCTGGTTTAGACCTGGTTTAGTCCTTGTTTAGTCCTGGTTTAGTCCTGGTTTAGCCCTGGTTTAGACCTGGTTTAGTCCTGGTTTTGGTTTGGACCTGGTTTAGTCCTGGTTTAGACCTGGTTTAGTCCTGGTTTAGTCCTGGTTTAGACCTGGTTTAGACCTGGTTTAGTCCTGGTTTAGACCTGGTTTAGTCCTTGTTTAGTCCTGGTTTAGTCCTGGTTTAGCCCTGGTTTAGACCTGGTTTAGTCCTGGTTTTGGTTTGGACCTGGTTTATTCCTGGTTTAGACCTGGTTTATTCCTGGTTTAGTCCTGGTTTAGTTCTGGTTTAGACCAGGTTTATTCCTGGTTTAGACCTGGTTTAGACCTGGTTTAGTCCTGGTTTAGACCTGGTTTAGTCCTGGTTTAGTCCTGGTTTAGACCTGGTTTAGTCCTGGTTTAGTCCTGGTTTGGACCTGGTTTAGACCTGGTTTAGTCCTGGTTTAGACCTGGTTTAGACCTGGTTTAGACCTGGTTTAGTCCTGGTTTAGACCTGGTTTAGACCTGGTTTAGTCCTGGTTTAGACCTGGTTTAGACCTGGTTTAGTCCTGGTTTAGACCTGGTTTAGACCTGGTTTAGTCCTGGTTTAGACCTGGTTTAGTCCTGGTTTAGTCCTGGTTTAGTCCTGGTTTAGTCCTGGTTTAGACCTGGTTTAGACCTAGTTATGTCCTGGTTTAGTTCTGGTTTAGTCCTGGTTTAGACCTGGTTTATTCCTGGTTTAGTTCTGGTTTAGACCTGGTTTAGACCTGGTTTAGTCCTGGTTTAGACCTGGTTTAGTCCTGGTTTAGTCCTGGTTTAGACCTGGTTTAGACCTGGTTTAGTCCTGGTTTAGACCTGGTTTAGTCCTGGTTTAGACCTGGTTTAGTCCTGGTTTAGTCCTGGTTTAGACCTGGTTTAGTCCAGGTTTAATCCGGGTTTAGACCTGGTTTAGTCCTGGTTTAGTCCTGGTTTAGACCTGGTTTAGTCCTGGTTAAGACCTGGTTTTTGTCCTGGTTTAGTCCTGGTTCAGAACTGGTTTAGTCCTGGTTTAGTCCTGGTTTAGACCTGGTTTAGTCCGGGTTTAGACCTGGTTTAGTCCTGGTTTAGTCCTGGTTTGGACCTGGTTTAGACCTGGTTTAGACCTGGTTTAGTCCTGGTTTAGTCCTGGTTTAGACCTGGTTTAGTCCTGGTTTAGTCCTGGTTTAGACCTGGTTTAGTCCTGGTTTAGCCCTGGTTTAGACCTGGTTTAGTCCTGGTTTAGTCCTGGTTTAGACCTGGTTTAGTTCTGGTTTAGTCTTGGTTTAGTCCTGGTTTAGACCTGGTTTAGTCCTGGTTTAGACCTGGTTTAGTCCTGGTTTAGTTCTGGTATAGACCTGGTTTAGTCCTGGTTTAGACCTGGTTTAGTCCTGGTTTAGTCCTGGTTTAGTTCTGGTTTAGACCTGGTTTAGACCTGGTTTAGTCCTAATTTAGTCCTGGTTTAGTCCCGGTTTAGTCCTGGTTTAGTCCTTGTTTAGACCTGGTTTAGACCTGGTTTAGTCCTGGTTTAGTCCTGGTTTAGACCTGGTTTAGTCCTGGTTTAGACCTGGTTTAGTTCTGGTTTGGACCTGGTTTAGTCCTGGTTTTGGTTTGGACCTGGTTTAGTCCTGGTTTAGTCCTGGTTTAGTTCTGGTTTGGACCTGGTTTATTCCTGGTTTAGACCTGGTTTATTCCTGGTTTAGTCCTGGTTTAGTTCTGGTTTAGACCAGGTTTATTCCTTGTTTAGACCTGGTTTAGTCCTGGTTTAGACCTGGTTTGATCCTGGTTTAGACCTGGTTTAGACCTGGTTTAGTCCTGGTTTAGTTCTGGTTTAGACCTGGTTTAGACCTGGTTTAGTCCTGGTTTAGACCTGGTTTAGTCCTGGTTTAGACCTGGTTTAGACCTGGTTTAGTCCTGGTTTAGTCCTGGTTTGGGCCTTGTTTAGTCCTGGTTTAGTCCTGGTTTAGACCTGGTTTACTCCTGGTTTAGTCCTGGTTTAGACCTGGTTTAGACCTGGTTTAGTCCTGGTTTAGACCTGGTTTAGTCCTGGTTTAGTCCTGGTTTAGTCCTGGTTTAGACCTGGTTTAGACCTGGTTTAGACCTGGTTTAGACCTAGTTTAGTCCTGGTTTAGTCCTGGTTTAGTCCTGGTTTAGTCCTGGTTTTGGTTTGGACCTGGTTTAGTCCTGGTTTAGTTCTGGTTTAGACCTAGTTTAGACCTGGTTTTTATTACTGGTTTAGTCCTGGTTTAGTCCTGGTTTAGACCTGGTTTAGTCCTGGTTTAGACCTGGTTTAGACCTGGTTTAGTCCTGGTTTAGACCTGGTTTAGTCCTGGTTTAGACCTGGTTTAGTCCTGGTTTAGTCCTGGTTTAGTCCTGGTTTAGACCTGGTTTAGTCTTGGTTTAGACCTGGTTTAGTCCTGGTTTAGCCCTGGTTTAGACCTGGTTTAGTCCTAGTTTAGACCTGGTTTAGACCTGGTTTAGTCCTGGTTTAGACCTGGTTTAGTCCTGGTTTAGTCCTGGTTTAGTCCTGGTTTAGACCTGGTTTAGTCCTGGTTTAGACCTGGTTTAGTCCTGGTTTAGTCCTGGTTTAGACCTGGTTTAGTCCTGGTTTAGACCTGGTTTAGTCCTGGTTTAGCCCTGGTTTAGACCTGGTTTAGTCCCGGTTTAGTCCTGGTTGAGACCTGGTTTAGTCCTGGTTTAGTCCTGGTTTAGACCTGGTTTAGACTTGGTTTAGTCCTGGTTTAGTCCTGGTTTAGACCTGGTTTAGACCTGGTTTAGACCTGGTTTAGTCCTGGTTTAGACATGGTTTAGTCCTGGTTTAGTTCTGGTTTAGTCTTGGTTTAGTCCTGGTTTAGACCTGGTTTAGTCCTGGTTTAGTTCTGGTTTAGACCTGGTTTATTCCTGGTTTAGACCTGGTTTAGTCCTGGTTTAGTCTTGGTTTAGACCTGGTTTAGTCCTGGTTTAGTTCTGGTATAGACCTGGTTTAGTCCTGGTTTAGTCCTGGTTTAGACTTGGTTTAGTCCTGGTTTAGTCCTGGTTTAGTCCTGGTTTAGTCCTGGTTTAGTCCTGGTTTAGACCTGGTTTAGTCCTGGTTTAGACCTGGTTTAGACCTGGTTTAGTCCTGGTTTAGACCTGGTTTAGACCTGGTTTAGTCCTGGTTTAGACCTGGTTTAGTCCTGGTTTAGTCCTGGTTTAGACCTGGTTTAGTCCTGGTTTAGACCTGGTTTAGACCTGGTTTAGTTCTGGTTTAGACCTGGTTTATTCCTGGTTTAGTTCTGGTTTAGACCTGGTTTAGACCTGGTTTAGTCCTGGTTTAGTCCTGGTTTAGACCTGGTTTAGTCCTGGTTTAGTCCTGGTTTAGTCCTGGTTTATTCCTGGTTTAGACCTGGTTTAGTCCTGGTTTAGACCTGGTTTAGTCCTGGTTTAGTCCTGGTTTAGTTCTGGTTTGGACCCGGTTTATTCCTGGTTTAGACCTGGTTTATTCCTGGTTTAGTCCTGGTTTAGTTCTGGTTTAGACCAGGTTTATTCCTGGTTTAGACCTGGTTTAGTCCTGGTTTAGACCTGGTTTAGACCTGGTTTGGTCCTGGTTTAGACCTGGTTTAGTCCTGGTTTAGACCTGGTTTAGACCTGGTTTAGTCCTGGTTTAGACCTGGTTTAGACCTGGTTTAGTCCTGGTTTAGACCTGGTTTAGACCTGGTTTAGTCCTGGTTTAGACCTGGTTTAGTCCTGGTTTAGTCCTGGTTTAGTCCTGGTTTAGTCCTGGTTTAGACCTGGTTTAGACCTAGTTATGTCCTGGTTTAGTTCTGGTTTAGTCCTGGTTTAGACCTGGTTTATTCCTGGTTTAGTTCTGGTTTAGACCTGGTTTAGACCTGGTTTAGTCCTGGTTTAGACCTGGTTTAGTCCTGGTTTAGTCCTGGTTTAGACCTGGTTTAGACCTGGTTTAGTCCTGGTTTAGACCTGGTTTAGTCCTGGTTTAGACCTGGTTTAGTCCTGGTTTAGTCCTGGTTTAGACCTGGTTTAGTCCAGGTTTAATCCGGGTTTAGACCTGGTTTAGTCCTGGTTTAGTCCTGGTTTAGACCTGGTTTAGTCCTGGTTAAGACCTGGTTTTTGTCCTGGTTTAGTCCTGGTTCAGAACTGGTTTAGTCCTGGTTTAGTCCTGGTTTAGACCTGGTTTAGTCCGGGTTTAGACCTGGTTTAGTCCTGGTTTAGTCCTGGTTTGGACCTGGTTTAGACCTGGTTTAGACCTGGTTTAGTCCTGGTTTAGTCCTGGTTTAGACCTGGTTTAGTCCTGGTTTAGTCCTGGTTTAGACCTGGTTTAGTCCTGGTTTAGCCCTGGTTTAGACCTGGTTTAGTCCTGGTTTAGTCCTGGTTTAGACCTGGTTTAGTTCTGGTTTAGTCTTGGTTTAGTCCTGGTTTAGACCTGGTTTAGTCCTGGTTTAGACCTGGTTTAGTCCTGGTTTAGTTCTGGTATAGACCTGGTTTAGTCCTGGTTTAGACCTGGTTTAGTCCTGGTTTAGTCCTGGTTTAGTTCTGGTTTAGACCTGGTTTAGACCTGGTTTAGTCCTAATTTAGTCCTGGTTTAGTCCCGGTTTAGTCCTGGTTTAGTCCTTGTTTAGACCTGGTTTAGACCTGGTTTAGTCCTGGTTTAGTCCTGGTTTAGACCTGGTTTAGTCCTGGTTTAGACCTGGTTTAGTTCTGGTTTGGACCTGGTTTAGTCCTGGTTTTGGTTTGGACCTGGTTTAGTCCTGGTTTAGTCCTGGTTTAGTTCTGGTTTGGACCTGGTTTATTCCTGGTTTAGACCTGGTTTATTCCTGGTTTAGTCCTGGTTTAGTTCTGGTTTAGACCAGGTTTATTCCTTGTTTAGACCTGGTTTAGTCCTGGTTTAGACCTGGTTTGATCCTGGTTTAGACCTGGTTTAGACCTGGTTTAGTCCTGGTTTAGTTCTGGTTTAGACCTGGTTTAGACCTGGTTTAGTCCTGGTTTAGACCTGGTTTAGTCCTGGTTTAGACCTGGTTTAGACCTGGTTTAGTCCTGGTTTAGTCCTGGTTTGGGCCTTGTTTAGTCCTGGTTTAGTCCTGGTTTAGACCTGGTTTACTCCTGGTTTAGTCCTGGTTTAGACCTGGTTTAGACCTGGTTTAGTCCTGGTTTAGACCTGGTTTAGTCCTGGTTTAGTCCTGGTTTAGTCCTGGTTTAGACCTGGTTTAGACCTGGTTTAGACCTAGTTTAGTCCTGGTTTAGTCCTGGTTTAGTCCTGGTTTAGTCCTGGTTTTGGTTTGGACCTGGTTTAGTCCTGGTTTAGTTCTGGTTTAGACCTAGTTTAGACCTGGTTTTTATTACTGGTTTAGTCCTGGTTTAGTCCTGGTTTAGACCTGGTTTAGTCCTGGTTTAGACCTGGTTTAGACCTGGTTTAGTCCTGGTTTAGACCTGGTTTAGTCCTGGTTTAGACCTGGTTTAGTCCTGGTTTAGTCCTGGTTTAGTCCTGGTTTAGACCTGGTTTAGTCTTGGTTTAGACCTGGTTTAGTCCTGGTTTAGCCCTGGTTTAGACCTGGTTTAGTCCTAGTTTAGACCTGGTTTAGACCTGGTTTAGTCCTGGTTTAGACCTGGTTTAGTCCTGGTTTAGTCCTGGTTTAGTCCTGGTTTAGACCTGGTTTAGTCCTGGTTTAGACCTGGTTTAGTCCTGGTTTAGTCCTGGTTTAGACCTGGTTTAGTCCTGGTTTAGACCTGGTTTAGTCCTGGTTTAGCCCTGGTTTAGACCTGGTTTAGTCCCGGTTTAGTCCTGGTTGAGACCTGGTTTAGTCCTGGTTTAGTCCTGGTTTAGACCTGGTTTAGACTTGGTTTAGTCCTGGTTTAGTCCTGGTTTAGACCTGGTTTAGACCTGGTTTAGACCTGGTTTAGTCCTGGTTTAGACATGGTTTAGTCCTGGTTTAGTTCTGGTTTAGTCTTGGTTTAGTCCTGGTTTAGACCTGGTTTAGTCCTGGTTTAGTTCTGGTTTAGACCTGGTTTATTCCTGGTTTAGACCTGGTTTAGTCCTGGTTTAGTCTTGGTTTAGACCTGGTTTAGTCCTGGTTTAGTTCTGGTATAGACCTGGTTTAGTCCTGGTTTAGTCCTGGTTTAGACTTGGTTTAGTCCTGGTTTAGTCCTGGTTTAGTCCTGGTTTAGTCCTGGTTTAGTCCTGGTTTAGACCTGGTTTAGTCCTGGTTTAGACCTGGTTTAGACCTGGTTTAGTCCTGGTTTAGACCTGGTTTAGACCTGGTTTAGTCCTGGTTTAGACCTGGTTTAGTCCTGGTTTAGTCCTGGTTTAGACCTGGTTTAGTCCTGGTTTAGACCTGGTTTAGACCTGGTTTAGTTCTGGTTTAGACCTGGTTTATTCCTGGTTTAGTTCTGGTTTAGACCTGGTTTAGACCTGGTTTAGTCCTGGTTTAGTCCTGGTTTAGACCTGGTTTAGTCCTGGTTTAGTCCTGGTTTAGTCCTGGTTTATTCCTGGTTTAGACCTGGTTTAGTCCTGGTTTAGACCTGGTTTAGTCCTGGTTTAGTCCTGGTTTAGTTCTGGTTTGGACCCGGTTTATTCCTGGTTTAGACCTGGTTTATTCCTGGTTTAGTCCTGGTTTAGTTCTGGTTTAGACCAGGTTTATTCCTGGTTTAGACCTGGTTTAGTCCTGGTTTAGACCTGGTTTAGACCTGGTTTGGTCCTGGTTTAGACCTGGTTTAGACCTGGTTTAGTCCTGGTTTAGTTCTGGTTTAGACCTGGTTTAGACCTGGTTTAGTCCTGGTTTAGACCTGGTTTAGTCCTGGTTTAGACCTGGTTTAGACCTGGTTTAGACCTGGTTTGGGCCTTGTTTAGTCCTGGTTTAGTCCTGGTTTAGTCCTGGTTTAGACCTGGTTTAGACCTGGTTTAGTCCTGGTTTAGTCCTGGTTTAGACCTGGTTTAGACCTGGTTTAGACCTGGTTTAGTCCTGGTTTAGACCTGGTTTAGTCCTGGTTTAGTCCTGGTTTAGACCTGGTTTAGTCCTGGTTTAGTCCTGGTTTAGACCTGGTTTAGACCTGGTTTAGTCCTGGTTTAGTCCTGGTTTAGACCTGGTTTAGTCCTGGTTTAGACCTGGTTTAGTCCTGGTTTAGTCCTGGTTTAGTCCTGGTTTAGACCTGGTTTAGTCCTGGTTTAGTCCTGGTTTAGCCCTGGTTTTGACCTGGTTTAGTCCTGGTTTTGGTTTGGACCTGGTTTAGTCCTGGTTTAGTCCTGGTTTAGTTCTGGTTTGGACCTGGTTTATTCCTGGTTTAGACCTGGTTTATTCCTGGTTTAGTCCTGGTTTAGTTCTGGTTTAGACCAGGTTTATTCCTGGTTTAGACCTGGTTTAGACCTGGTTTAGTCCTGGTTTAGTCCTGGTTTAGACCTGGTTTAGTCCTGGTTTAGTCCTGGTTTGGACCTGGTTTAGACCTGGTTTAGACCTGGTTTAGACCTGGTTTAGTCCTGGTTTAGTCCTGGTTTAGTCCTGGTTTAGTCCTGGTTTAGACCTGGTTTAGACCTGGTTTAGACCTGGTTATGTCTGGTTTAGTCCGGGTTTAGACCTGGTTTAGTCCTGGTTTAGTCCTGGTTTAGACCTGGTTTAGTCCTGGTTAAGACCTGGTTTTTGTCCTGGTTTAGTCCTGGTTCAGAACTGGTTTAGTCCTGGTTTAGTCCTGGTTTAGACCTGGTTTAGTCCGGGTTTAGACCTGGTTTAGTCCTGGTTTAGTCCTGGTTTGGACCTGGTTTAGACCTGGTTTAGACCTGGTTTAGTCCTGGTTTAGTCCTGGTTTAGACCTGGTTTAGTCCTGGTTTAGTCCTGGTTTAGACCTGGTTTAGTCCTGGTTTAGCCCTGGTTTAGACCTGGTTTAGTCCTGGTTTAGTCCTGGTTTAGACCTGGTTTAGTTCTGGTTTAGTCTTGGTTTAGTCCTGGTTTAGACCTGGTTTAGTCCTGGTTTAGACCTGGTTTAGTCCTGGTTTAGTTCTGGTATAGACCTGGTTTAGTCCTGGTTTAGACCTGGTTTAGTCCTGGTTTAGTCCTGGTTTAGTTCTGGTTTAGACCTGGTTTAGTCCTGGTTTAGTCCTGGTTTAGTCCCGGTTTAGTCCTGGTTTAGTCCTTGTTTAGACCTGGTTTAGACCTGGTTTAGTCCTGGTTTAGTCCTGGTTTAGACCTGGTTTAGTCCTGGTTTAGACCTGGTTTAGTTCTGGTTTAGTCCTGGTTTAGACCTGGTTTAGTTCTGGTTTGGACCTGGTTTAGTCCTGGTTTAGTCCTGGTTTAGTTCTGGTTTGGACCTGGTTTATTCCTGGTTTAGACCTGGTTTATTCCTGGTTTAGTCCTGGTTTAGTTCTGGTTTAGACCAGGTTTATTCCTTGTTTAGACCTGGTTTAGTCCTGGTTTAGACCTGGTTTGGTCCTGGTTTAGACCTGGTTTAGACCTGGTTTAGTCCTGGTTTAGTTCTGGTTTAGACCTGGTTTAGACCTGGTTTAGTCCTGGTTTAGACCTGGTTTAGTCCTGGTTTAGACCTGGTTTAGACCTGGTTTAGTCCTGGTTTAGTCCTGGTTTGGGCCTTGTTTAGTCCTGGTTTAGTCCTGGTTTAGACCTGGTTTACTCCTGGTTTAGTCCTGGTTTAGACCTGGTTTAGACCTGGTTTAGTCCTGGTTTAGACCTGGTTTAGTCCTGGTTTAGTCCTGGTTTAGTCCTGGTTTAGACCTGGTTTAGACCTGGTTTAGACCTGGTTTAGACCTAGTTTAGTCCTGGTTTAGTCCTGGTTTAGTCCTGGTTTAGTCCTGGTTTTGGTTTGGACCTGGTTTAGTCCTGGTTTAGTTCTGGTTTAGACCTAGTTTAGACCTGGTTTTTATTACTGGTTTAGTCCTGGTTTAGTCCTGGTTTAGACCTGGTTTAGTCCTGGTTTAGACCTGGTTTAGACCTGGTTTAGTCCTGGTTTAGACCTGGTTTAGTCCTGGTTTAGACCTGGTTTAGTCCTGGTTTAGTCCTGGTTTAGTCCTGGTTTAGACCTGGTTTAGTCTTGGTTTAGACCTGGTTTAGTCCTGGTTTAGCCCTGGTTTAGACCTGGTTTAGTCCTAGTTTAGACCTGGTTTAGACCTGGTTTAGTCCTGGTTTAGACCTGGTTTAGTCCTGGTTTAGTCCTGGTTTAGTCCTGGTTTAGACCTGGTTTAGTCCTGGTTTAGACCTGGTTTAGACCTGGTTTAGTCCTGGTTTAGTCCTGGTTTAGACCTGGTTTAGTCCTGGTTTAGACTTGGTTTAGTCCTGGTTTAGCCCTGGTTTAGACCTGGTTTAGTCCCGGTTTAGTCCTGGTTGAGACCTGGTTTAGTCCTGGTTTAGACCTGGTTTAGACTTGGTTTAGTCCTGGTTTAGTCCTGGTTTAGACCTGGTTTAGACCTGGTTTAGACCTGGTTTAGTCCTGGTTTAGACATGGTTTAGTCCTGGTTTAGTTCTGGTTTAGTCTTGGTTTAGTCCTGGTTTAGACCTGGTTTAGTCCTGGTTTAGTTCTGGTTTAGACCTGGTTTATTCCTGGTTTAGACCTGGTTTAGTCCTGGTTTAGTCTTGGTTTAGACCTGGTTTAGTCCTGGTTTAGTTCTGGTATAGACCTGGTTTAGTCCTGGTTTAGTCCTGGTTTAGACTTGGTTTAGTCCTGGTTTAGTCCTGGTTTAGTCCTGGTTTAGTCCTGGTTTAGTCCTGGTTTAGACCTGGTTTAGTCCTGGTTTAGACCTGGTTTAGACCTGGTTTAGTCCTGGTTTAGACCTGGTTTAGACCTGGTTTAGACCTGGTTTAGTCCTGGTTTAGTCCTGGTTTAGACCTGGTTTAGTCCTGGTTTAGACCTGGTTTAGACCTGGTTTAGTTCTGGTTTAGACCTGGTTTATTCCTGGTTTAGTTCTGGTTTAGACCTGGTTTAGACCTGGTTTAGTCCTGGTTTAGTCCTGGTTTAGACCTGGTTTAGTCCTGGTTTAGTCCTGGTTTAGTCCTGGTTTATTCCTGGTTTAGACCTGGTTTAGTCCTGGTTTAGACCTGGTTTAGTCCTGGTTTAGTCCTGGTTAAGTTCTGGTTTGGACCCGGTTTATTCCTGGTTTAGACCTGGTTTATTCCTGGTTTAGTCCTGGTTTAGTTCTGGTTTAGACCAGGTTTATTCCTGGTTTAGACCTGGTTTAGTCCTGGTTTAGACCTGGTTTAGACCTGGTTTGGTCCTGGTTTAGACCTGGTTTAGACCTGGTTTAGTCCTGGTTTAGTTCTGGTTTAGACCTGGTTTAGACCTGGTTTAGTCCTGGTTTAGACCTGGTTTAGTCCTGGTTTAGACCTGGTTTAGACCTGGTTTAGACCTGGTTTGGGCCTTGTTTAGTCCTGGTTTAGTCCTGGTTTAGTCCTGGTTTAGACCTGGTTTAGACCTGGTTTAGTCCTGGTTTAGTCCTGGTTTAGACCTGGTTTAGACCTGGTTTAGTCCTGGTTTAGACCTGGTTTAGTCCTGGTTTAGACCTGGTTTAGTCCTGGTTTAGTCCTGGTTTAGACCTGGTTTAGTCCTGGTTTAGTCCTGGTTTAGACCTGGTTTAGACCTGGTTTAGTCCTGGTTTAGACCTGGTTTAGTCCTGGTTTAGACCTGGTTTAGTCCTGGTTTAGACCTGGTTTAGTCCTGGTTTAGTCCTGGTTTAGTCCTGGTTTAGACCTGGTTTAGTCCTGGTTTAGTCCTGGTTTAGCCCTGGTTTTGACCTGGTTTAGTCCTGGTTTTGGTTTGGACCTGGTTTAGTCCTGGTTTAGTCCTGGTTTAGTTCTGGTTTGGACCTGGTTTATTCCTGGTTTAGACCTGGTTTATTCCTGGTTTAGTCCTGGTTTAGTTCTGGTTTAGACCAGGTTTATTCCTGGTTTAGACCTGGTTTAGACCTGGTTTAGTCCTGGTTTAGTCCTGGTTTAGACCTGGTTTAGTCCTGGTTTAGTCCTGGTTTGGACCTGGTTTAGACCTGGTTTAGACCTGGTTTAGACCTGGTTTAGTCCTGGTTTAGTCCTGGTTTAGTCCTGGTTTAGTCCTGCTTTAGACCTGGTTTAGACCTGGTTTAGACCTGGTTTAGACCTGGTTATGTCTGGTTTAGTCCTGGTTTAGTTCTGGTTTAGACCTAGTTTAGACCTGGTTTAGTCCTGGTTTAGCCCTGGTTTAGACCTGGTTTAGACCTGGTTTAGTCCTGGTTTAGTCCTGGTTTAGACCTGGTTTAGACCTGGTTTAGTCCTGGTTTAGACCTGGTTTAGACTTGGTTTAGTCCTGGTTTAGACCTGGTTTAGTCCTGGTTTAGACCTGGTATAGTCCTGGTTTAGTCCTGGTTTAGACCTGGTTTAGTCCTGGTTTAGACCTTTTTTAGACCTGGTTTAGTCCTGGTTTAGACCTGGTTTAGTCCTGGTTTAGTCCTGGTTTAGACCTGGTTTAGTCCTGGTTTAGTCCTGGTTTAGACCTGGTTTAGACCTGGTTTAGTCCTGGTTTAGACCTGGTTTAGTCCTTGTTTAGTCCTGGTTTAGTCCTGGTTTAGCCCTGGTTTAGACCTGGTTTAGTCCTGGTTTTGGTTTGGACCTGGTTTAGTCCTGGTTTAGTCCTGGTTTAGTTCTGGTTTGGACCTGGTTTATTCCTGGTTTAGTCCTGGTTTAGTTCTGGTTTAGACCAGGTTTATTCCTGGTTTAGACCTGGTTTAGACCTGGTTTAGTCCTGGTTTAGACCTGGTTTAGTCCTGGTTTAGTCCTGGTTTAGACCTGGTTTAGTCCTGGTTTGGACCTGGTTTAGACCTGGTTTAGTCCTGGTTTAGACCTGGTTTAGACCTGGTTTAGACCTGGTTTAGTCCTGGTTTAGACCTGGTTTAGACCTGGTTTTGTCCTGGTTTAGACCTGGTTTAGTCCTGGTTTAGTCCTGGTTTAGACCTGGTTTAGACCTGGTTTAGTCCTGGTTTAGACCTGGTTTAGACCTGGTTTAGTCCTGGTTTAGACCTGGTTTAGACCTGGTTTAGTCCTGGTTTAGACCTGGTTTAGTCCTGGTTTAGTCCTGGTTTAGACCTGGTTTAGTCCTGGTTTAGTCCTGGTTTAGACCTGGTTTAGTCCTGGTTTAGACCTGGTTTAGACCTGGTTTAGTCCTGGTTTAGACCTGGTTTAGTCCTTGTTTAGTCCTGGTTTAGTCCTGGTTTAGCCCTGGTTTAGACCTGGTTTAGTCCTGGTTTTGGTTTGGACCTGGTTTAGTCCTGGTTTAGACCTGGTTTAGTCCTGGTTTAGTCCTGGTTTAGACCTGGTTTAGTCCTGGTTTAGTCCTGGTTTAGACCTGGTTTAGTCCTTGTTTAGTCCTGGTTTAGTCCTGGTTTAGCCCTGGTTTAGACCTGGTTTAGTCCTGGTTTTGGTTTGGACCTGGTTTATTCCTGGTTTAGACCTGGTTTATTCCTGGTTTAGTCCTGGTTTAGTTCTGGTTTAGACCAGGTTTATTCCTGGTTTAGACCTGGTTTATTCCTGGTTTAGTCCTGGTTTAGTTCTGGTTTAGACCTGGTTTAGTCCTGGTTTAGACCTGGTTTAGTCCTGGTTTAGTCCTGGTTTGGACCTGGTTTAGACCTGGTTTAGTCCTGGTTTAGACCTGGTTTAGACCTGGTTTAGACCTGGTTTAGTCCTGGTTTAGACCTGGTTTAGACCTGGTTTAGTCCTGGTTTAGACCTGGTTTAGTCCTGGTTTAGTCCTGGTTTAGACCTGGTTTAGACCTGGTTTAGTCCTGGTTTAGACCTGGTTTAGACCTGGTTTAGTCCTGGTTTAGACCTGGTTTAGGCCTAGTTATGTCCTGGTTTAGTTCTGGTTTAGACCTGGTTTATTCCTGGTTTAGTTCTGGTTTAGACCTGGTTTAGACCTGGTTTAGTCCTGGTTTAGACCTGGTTTAGTCCTGGTTTAGTCCTGGTTTAGTCCTGGTTTAGACCTGGTTTAGTCCTGGTTTAGACCTGGTTTAGTCCTGGTTTAGTCCTGGTTTAGACCTGGTTTAGTCCTGGTTTAGACCTGGTTTAGTCCTGGTTTAGTCCTGGTTTAGACCTGGTTTAGTCCTGGTTAAGACCTGGTTTTTGTCCTGGTTTAGTCCTGGTTCAGACCTGGTTTAGTCCTGGTTTAGTCCTGGTTTAGACCTGGTTTAGTCCTGGTTAAGACCTGGTTTAGTCCTGGTTTAGACCTGGTTTAGTCCGGGTTTAGACCTGGTTTAGTCCTGGTTTAGTCCTGGTTTGGACATGGTTTAGACCTGGTTTAGACCTGGTTTAGTCCTGGTTTAGTCCTGGTTTGGACCTGGTTTAGTCCTGGTTTAGTCCTGGTTTAGACCTGGTTTAGTCCTGGTTTAGCCCTGGTTTAGACCTGGTTTAGTCCTGGTTTAGTCCTGGTTTAGACCTGGTTTAGTCTTGGTTTAGTCCTGGTTTAGACCTGGTTTAGTCCTGGTTTAGACCTGGTTTAGTCCTGATTTAGTTCTGGTATAGACCTGGTTTAGTCCTGGTTTAGACCTGGTTTAGTCCTGGTTTAGTCCTGGTTTAGTTCTGGTTTAGACCTGGTTTAGACCTGGTTTAGTCCTGGTTTAGTCCTGGTTTAGTCCCGGTTTAGTCCTGGTTTAGTCCTTGTTTAGACCTGGTTTAGTCCTGGTTTAGTCCTGGTTTAGTCCTGGTTTAGACCTGGTTTAGTCCTGGTTTAGACCTGGTTTAGTTCTGGTTTGGACCTGGTTTAGTCCTGGTTTTGGTTTGGACCTGGTTTAGTCCTGGTTTAGTCCTGGTTTAGTTCTGGTTTGGACCTGGTTTATTCCTGGTTTAGACCTGGTTTAGTCCTGGTTTAGTCCTGGTTTAGTCCTGGTTTAGTTCTGGTTTAGACCAGGTTTATTCCTTGTTTAGACCTGGTTTAGTCCTGGTTTAGACCTGGTTTGGTCCTGGTTTAGACCTGGTTTAGACCTGGTTTAGTCCTGGTTTAGTTCTGGTTTAGACCTGGTTTAGACCTGGTTTAGTCCTGGTTTAGACCTGGTTTAGTCCTGGTTTAGACCTGGTTTAGACCTGGTTTAGTCCTGGTTTAGTCCTGGTTTGGGCCTTGTTTAGTCCTGGTTTAGTCCTGGTTTAGACCTGGTTTACTCCTGGTTTAGTCCTGGTTTAGTCCTGGTTTAGACCTGGTTTAGTCCTGGTTTAGTCCTGGTTTAGACCTGGTTTAGACCTGGTTTAGACCTGGTTTAGACCTAGTTTAGTCCTGGTTTAGTCCTGGTTTAGTCCTGGTTTAGTCCTGGTTTTGGTTTGGACCTGGTTTAGTCCTGGTTTAGTTCTGGTTTAGACCTAGTTTAGACCTGGTTTTTATTACTGGTTTAGTCCTGGTTTAGTCCTGGTTTAGACCTGGTTTAGTCCTGGTTTAGCCCTGGTTTAGACCTGGTTTAGACCTGGTTTAGTCCTGGTTTAGTCCTGGTTTAGACCTGGTTTAGTCCTGGTTTAGTCCTGGTTTATTCCCGGTTTAGTCCTGGTTTAGACCTGGTTTAGTCCTGGTTTAGTCCTGGTTTAGACCTGGTTTAGTCCTGGTTTAGTCCTGGTTTAGTCCTGGTTTAGTCCTGGTTTATTCCTGGTTTAGACCTGGTTTAGTCCTGGTTTAGACCTGGTTTAGTCCTGGTTTAGTCCTGGTTTAGTTCTGGTTTGGACCCGGTTTATTCCTGGTTTAGTCCTGGTTTAGTTCTGGTTTAGACCAGGTTTATTCCTGGTTTAGACCTGGTTTAGTCCTGGTTTAGACCTGGTTTAGACCTGGTTTGGTCCTGGTTTAGACCTGGTTTAGACCTGGTTTAGTCCTGGTTTAGTTCTGGTTTAGACCTGGTTTAGACCTGGTTTAGTCCTGGTTTAGACCTGGTTTAGTCCTGGTTTAGACCTGGTTTAGACCTGGTTTAGTCCTGGTTTGGGCCTTGTTTAGTCCTGGTTTAGTCCTGGTTTAGACCTGGTTTAGTCCTGGTTTAGACCTGGTTTAGTCCTGGTTTAGTCCTGGTTTAGTCCTGGTTTAGTCCTGGTTTAGTCCTGGTTTAGACCTGGTTTAGTCCTGGTTTAGCCCTGGTTTAGACCTGGTTTAGACCTGGTTTGGTCCTGGTTTAGTCCTGGTTTAGACCTGGTTTAGACCTGGTTTAGTCCTGGTTTAGACCTGGTTTAGACTTGGTTTAGTCCTGGTTTAGACCTGGTTAAGTCCTGGTTTAGACCTGGTTTAGTCCTGGTTTAGTCCTGGTTTAGACCTGGTTTAGTTCTGGTTTAGTCCTGGTTTAGACCTGGTTTAGACCTGGTTTAGTCCTGGTTTAGACCCGGTTTAGTCCTGGTTTAGACCTGGTTTAGTCCTGGTTTAGTCCTGGTTTAGACCTGGTTTAGACCTGGTTTAGTCCTGGTTTAGACCTGGTTTAGTCCTGGTTTAGTCCTGGTTTAGCCCTGGTTTAGACCTGGTTTAGTCCTGGTTTTGGTTTGGACCTGGTTTAGTCCTGGTTTAGTCCTGGTTTAGTTCTGGTTTGGACCTGGTTTATTCCTGGTTTAGTCCTGGTTTAGTTCTGGTTTAGACCAGGTTTATTCCTGGTTTAGACCTGTTTTAGACCTGGTTTAGTCCTGGTTTAGACCTGGTTTAGTTCTGGTTTAGTTCTGGTTTAGACCTGGTTTAGTCCTGGTTTAGTCCTGGTTTGGACCTGGTTTAGACCTGGTTTAGTCCTGGTTTAGACCTGGTTTAGTCCTGGTTTAGTCCTGGTTTAGACCTGGTTTAGTCCTGGTTTAGTCCTGGTTTAGTCCTGGTTTAGACCTGGTTTAGACCTGGTTTAGTCCTGGTTTAGTCCTGGTTTTGGTTTGGACCTGGTTTAGACCTGGTTTAGACCTGGTTATGTCTGGTTTAGTCCTGGTTTAGTTCTGGTTTAGACCTAGTTTAGACCTGTTTTTTATTACTGGTTTAGTCCTGGTTTATTCCTGGTTTAGACCTGGTTTAGTCCTGGTTTAGACCTGGTTTAGACCTGGTTTAGACCTGGTTTAGTCCTGGTTTAGTCCTGGTTTAGACCTGGTTTAGACCTGGTTTAGTCCTGGTTTAGACCTGGTTTAGACTTGGTTTAGTCCTGGTTTAGACCTGGTTTAGTCCTGGTTTAGACCTGGTATAGTCCTGGTTTAGTCCTGGTTTAGACCTGGTTTAGTCCTGGTTTAGACCTGGTTTAGACCTGGTTTAGACCTGGTTTAGTCCTGGTTTAGACCTGGTTTAGTCCTGGTTTAGTCCTGGTTTAGACCTGGTTTAGTCCCGGTTTAGTCCTGGTTGAGACCTGGTTTAGTCCTGGTTTAGACCTGGTTTAGACTTGGTTTAGTCCTGGTTTAGTCCTGGTTTAGACCTGGTTTAGACCTGGTTTAGACCTGGTTTAGTCCTGGTTTAGACATGGTTTAGTCCTGGTTTAGTTCTGGTTTAGTCTTGGTTTAGTCCTGGTTTAGACCTGGTTTAGTCCTGGTTTAGTTCTGGTTTAGACCTGGTTTATTCCTGGTTTAGACCTGGTTTAGTCCTGGTTTAGTCTTGGTTTAGACCTGGTTTAGTCCTGGTTTAGTTCTGGTATAGACCTGGTTTAGTCCTGGTTTAGTCCTGGTTTAGACTTGGTTTAGTCCTGGTTTAGTCCTGGTTTAGTCCTGGTTTAGTCCTGGTTTAGTCCTGGTTTAGACCTGGTTTAGTCCTGGTTTAGACCTGGTTTAGACCTGGTTTAGTCCTGGTTTAGACCTGGTTTAGTCCTGGTTTAGTCCTGGTTTAGACCTGGTTTAGTCCTGGTTTAGACCTGGTTTAGACCTGGTTTAGTTCTGGTTTAGACCTGGTTTATTCCTGGTTTAGTTCTGGTTTAGACCTGGTTTAGTCCTGGTTTAGTCCTGGTTTAGACCTGGTTTAGTCCTGGTTTAGTCCTGGTTTAGACCTGGTTTAGTCCTGGTTTAGACCTGGTTTAGACCTGGTTTAGTCCTGGTTTAGACCTGGTTTAGTCCTTGTTTAGTCCTGGTTTAGTCCTGGTTTAGCCCTGGTTTAGACCTGGTTTAGTCCTGGTTTTGGTTTGGACCTGGTTTAGTCCTGGTTTAGACCTGGTTTAGTCCTGGTTTAGTCCTGGTTTAGACCTGGTTTAGTCCTGGTTTAGTCCTGGTTTAGACCTGGTTTAGTCCTTGTTTAGTCCTGGTTTAGTCCTGGTTTAGCCCTGGTTTAGACCTGGTTTAGTCCTGGTTTTGGTTTGGACCTGGTTTATTCCTGGTTTAGACCTGGTTTATTCCTGGTTTAGTCCTGGTTTAGTTCTGGTTTAGACCAGGTTTATTCCTGGTTTAGACCTGGTTTATTCCTGGTTTAGTCCTGGTTTAGTTCTGGTTTAGACCTGGTTTAGTCCTGGTTTAGACCTGGTTTAGTCCTGGTTTAGTCCTGGTTTGGACCTGGTTTAGACCTGGTTTAGTCCTGGTTTAGACCTGGTTTAGACCTGGTTTAGACCTGGTTTAGTCCTGGTTTAGACCTGGTTTAGACCTGGTTTAGTCCTGGTTTAGACCTGGTTTAGTCCTGGTTTAGTCCTGGTTTAGACCTGGTTTAGACCTGGTTTAGTCCTGGTTTAGACCTGGTTTAGACCTGGTTTAGTCCTGGTTTAGACCTGGTTTAGGCCTAGTTATGTCCTGGTTTAGTTCTGGTTTAGACCTGGTTTATTCCTGGTTTAGTTCTGGTTTAGACCTGGTTTAGACCTGGTTTAGTCCTGGTTTAGACCTGGTTTAGTCCTGGTTTAGTCCTGGTTTAGTCCTGGTTTAGACCTGGTTTAGTCCTGGTTTAGACCTGGTTTAGTCCTGGTTTAGTCCTGGTTTAGACCTGGTTTAGTCCTGGTTTAGACCTGGTTTAGTCCTGGTTTAGTCCTGGTTTAGACCTGGTTTAGTCCTGGTTAAGACCTGGTTTTTGTCCTGGTTTAGTCCTGGTTCAGACCTGGTTTAGTCCTGGTTTAGTCCTGGTTTAGACCTGGTTTAGTCCTGGTTAAGACCTGGTTTAGTCCTGGTTTAGACCTGGTTTAGTCCGGGTTTAGACCTGGTTTAGTCCTGGTTTAGTCCTGGTTTGGACATGGTTTAGACCTGGTTTAGACCTGGTTTAGTCCTGGTTTAGTCCTGGTTTGGACCTGGTTTAGTCCTGGTTTAGTCCTGGTTTAGACCTGGTTTAGTCCTGGTTTAGCCCTGGTTTAGACCTGGTTTAGTCCTGGTTTAGTCCTGGTTTAGACCTGGTTTAGTCTTGGTTTAGTCCTGGTTTAGACCTGGTTTAGTCCTGGTTTAGACCTGGTTTAGTCCTGATTTAGTTCTGGTATAGACCTGGTTTAGTCCTGGTTTAGACCTGGTTTAGTCCTGGTTTAGTCCTGGTTTAGTTCTGGTTTAGACCTGGTTTAGACCTGGTTTAGTCCTGGTTTAGTCCTGGTTTAGTCCCGGTTTAGTCCTGGTTTAGTCCTTGTTTAGACCTGGTTTAGTCCTGGTTTAGTCCTGGTTTAGTCCTGGTTTAGACCTGGTTTAGTCCTGGTTTAGACCTGGTTTAGTTCTGGTTTGGACCTGGTTTAGTCCTGGTTTTGGTTTGGACCTGGTTTAGTCCTGGTTTAGTCCTGGTTTAGTTCTGGTTTGGACCTGGTTTATTCCTGGTTTAGACCTGGTTTAGTCCTGGTTTAGTCCTGGTTTAGTCCTGGTTTAGTTCTGGTTTAGACCAGGTTTATTCCTTGTTTAGACCTGGTTTAGTCCTGGTTTAGACCTGGTTTGGTCCTGGTTTAGACCTGGTTTAGACCTGGTTTAGTCCTGGTTTAGTTCTGGTTTAGACCTGGTTTAGACCTGGTTTAGTCCTGGTTTAGACCTGGTTTAGTCCTGGTTTAGACCTGGTTTAGACCTGGTTTAGTCCTGGTTTAGTCCTGGTTTGGGCCTTGTTTAGTCCTGGTTTAGTCCTGGTTTAGACCTGGTTTACTCCTGGTTTAGTCCTGGTTTAGTCCTGGTTTAGACCTGGTTTAGTCCTGGTTTAGTCCTGGTTTAGACCTGGTTTAGACCTGGTTTAGACCTGGTTTAGACCTAGTTTAGTCCTGGTTTAGTCCTGGTTTAGTCCTGGTTTAGTCCTGGTTTTGGTTTGGACCTGGTTTAGTCCTGGTTTAGTTCTGGTTTAGACCTAGTTTAGACCTGTTTTTTATTACTGGTTTAGTCCTGGTTTAGTCCTGGTTTAGACCTGGTTTAGTCCTGGTTTAGCCCTGGTTTAGACCTGGTTTAGACCTGGTTTAGTCCTGGTTTAGTCCTGGTTTAGACCTGGTTTAGTCCTGGTTTAGTCCTGGTTTATTCCCGGTTTAGTCCTGGTTTAGACCTGGTTTAGTCCTGGTTTAGTCCTGGTTTAGACCTGGTTTAGTCCTGGTTTAGTCCTGGTTTAGTCCTGGTTTAGTCCTGGTTTATTCCTGGTTTAGACCTGGTTTAGTCCTGGTTTAGACCTGGTTTAGTCCTGGTTTAGTCCTGGTTTAGTTCTGGTTTGGACCCGGTTTATTCCTGGTTTAGTCCTGGTTTAGTTCTGGTTTAGACCAGGTTTATTCCTGGTTTAGACCTGGTTTAGTCCTGGTTTAGACCTGGTTTAGACCTGGTTTGGTCCTGGTTTAGACCTGGTTTAGACCTGGTTTAGTCCTGGTTTAGTTCTGGTTTAGACCTGGTTTAGACCTGGTTTAGTCCTGGTTTAGACCTGGTTTAGTCCTGGTTTAGACCTGGTTTAGACCTGGTTTAGTCCTGGTTTGGGCCTTGTTTAGTCCTGGTTTAGTCCTGGTTTAGACCTGGTTTAGTCCTGGTTTAGACCTGGTTTAGTCCTGGTTTAGTCCTGGTTTAGTCCTGGTTTAGTCCTGGTTTAGTCCTGGTTTAGACCTGGTTTAGTCCTGGTTTAGCCCTGGTTTAGACCTGGTTTAGACCTGGTTTGGTCCTGGTTTAGTCCTGGTTTAGACCTGGTTTAGACCTGGTTTAGTCCTGGTTTAGACCTGGTTTAGACTTGGTTTAGTCCTGGTTTAGACCTGGTTAAGTCCTGGTTTAGACCTGGTTTAGTCCTGGTTTAGTCCTGGTTTAGACCTGGTTTAGTTCTGGTTTAGTCCTGGTTTAGACCTGGTTTAGACCTGGTTTAGTCCTGGTTTAGACCCGGTTTAGTCCTGGTTTAGACCTGGTTTAGTCCTGGTTTAGTCCTGGTTTAGACCTGGTTTAGACCTGGTTTAGTCCTGGTTTAGACCTGGTTTAGTCCTGGTTTAGTCCTGGTTTAGCCCTGGTTTAGACCTGGTTTAGTCCTGGTTTTGGTTTGGACCTGGTTTAGTCCTGGTTTAGTCCTGGTTTAGTTCTGGTTTGGACCTGGTTTATTCCTGGTTTAGTCCTGGTTTAGTTCTGGTTTAGACCAGGTTTATTCCTGGTTTAGACCTGTTTTAGACCTGGTTTAGTCCTGGTTTAGACCTGGTTTAGTTCTGGTTTAGTTCTGGTTTAGACCTGGTTTAGTCCTGGTTTAGTCCTGGTTTGGACCTGGTTTAGACCTGGTTTAGTCCTGGTTTAGACCTGGTTTAGTCCTGGTTTAGTCCTGGTTTAGACCTGGTTTAGTCCTGGTTTAGTCCTGGTTTAGTCCTGGTTTAGACCTGGTTTAGACCTGGTTTAGTCCTGGTTTAGTCCTGGTTTTGGTTTGGACCTGGTTTAGACCTGGTTTAGACCTGGTTATGTCTGGTTTAGTCCTGGTTTAGTTCTGGTTTAGACCTAGTTTAGACCTGTTTTTTATTACTGGTTTAGTCCTGGTTTATTCCTGGTTTAGACCTGGTTTAGTCCTGGTTTAGACCTGGTTTAGACCTGGTTTAGACCTGGTTTAGTCCTGGTTTAGTCCTGGTTTAGACCTGGTTTAGACCTGGTTTAGTCCTGGTTTAGACCTGGTTTAGACTTGGTTTAGTCCTGGTTTAGACCTGGTTTAGTCCTGGTTTAGACCTGGTATAGTCCTGGTTTAGTCCTGGTTTAGACCTGGTTTAGTCCTGGTTTAGACCTGGTTTAGACCTGGTTTAGACCTGGTTTAGTCCTGGTTTAGACCTGGTTTAGTCCTGGTTTAGTCCTGGTTTAGACCTGGTTTAGTCCCGGTTTAGTCCTGGTTGAGACCTGGTTTAGTCCTGGTTTAGACCTGGTTTAGACTTGGTTTAGTCCTGGTTTAGTCCTGGTTTAGACCTGGTTTAGACCTGGTTTAGACCTGGTTTAGTCCTGGTTTAGACATGGTTTAGTCCTGGTTTAGTTCTGGTTTAGTCTTGGTTTAGTCCTGGTTTAGACCTGGTTTAGTCCTGGTTTAGTTCTGGTTTAGACCTGGTTTATTCCTGGTTTAGACCTGGTTTAGTCCTGGTTTAGTCTTGGTTTAGACCTGGTTTAGTCCTGGTTTAGTTCTGGTATAGACCTGGTTTAGTCCTGGTTTAGTCCTGGTTTAGACTTGGTTTAGTCCTGGTTTAGTCCTGGTTTAGTCCTGGTTTAGTCCTGGTTTAGTCCTGGTTTAGACCTGGTTTAGTCCTGGTTTAGACCTGGTTTAGACCTGGTTTAGTCCTGGTTTAGACCTGGTTTAGTCCTGGTTTAGTCCTGGTTTAGACCTGGTTTAGTCCTGGTTTAGACCTGGTTTAGACCTGGTTTAGTTCTGGTTTAGACCTGGTTTATTCCTGGTTTAGTTCTGGTTTAGACCTGGTTTAGACCTGGTTTAGTCCTGGTTTAGTCCTGGTTTAGACCTGGTTTAGTCCTGGTTTAGTCCTGGTTTAGTCCTGGTTTATTCCTGGTTTAGACCTGGTTTAGTCCTGGTTTAGACCTGGTTTAGTCCTGGTTTAGTCCTGGTTTAGTTCTGGTTTGGACCCGGTTTATTCCTGGTTTAGACCTGGTTTATTCCTGGTTTAGTCCTGGTTTAGTTCTGGTTTAGACCAGGTTTATTCCTGGTTTAGACCTGGTTTAGTCCTGGTTTAGACCTGGTTTAGACCTGGTTTGGTCCTGGTTTAGACCTGGTTTAGACCTGGTTTAGTCCTGGTTTAGTTCTGGTTTAGACCTGGTTTAGACCTGGTTTAGTCCTGGTTTAGACCTGGTTTAGTCCTGGTTTAGACCTGGTTTAGACCTGGTTTAGACCTGGTTTGGGCCTTGTTTAGTCCTGGTTTAGTCCTGGTTTAGTCCTGGTTTAGACCTGGTTTAGACCTGGTTTAGTCCTGGTTTAGTCCTGGTTTAGACCTGGTTTAGACCTGGTTTAGTCCTGGTTTAGACCTGGTTTAGTCCTGGTTTAGACCTGGTTTAGTCCTGGTTTAGTCCTGGTTTAGACCTGGTTTAGTCCTGGTTTAGTCCTGGTTTAGACCTGGTTTAGACCTGGTTTAGTCCTGGTTTAGACCTGGTTTAGTCCTGGTTTAGACCTGGTTTAGTCCTGGTTTAGACCTGGTTTAGTCCTGGTTTAGTCCTGGTTTAGTCCTGGTTTAGACCTGGTTTAGTCCTGGTTTAGTCCTGGTTTAGCCCTGGTTTTGACCTGGTTTAGTCCTGGTTTTGGTTTGACCTGGTTTAGTCCTGGTTAGGTCCTGGTTTAGTTCTGGTTTGGACCTGGTTTATTCCTGGTTTAGACCTGGTTTATTCCTGGTTTAGTCCTGGTTTAGTTCTGGTTTAGACCAGGTTTATTCCTGGTTTAGACCTGGTTTAGACCTGGTTTAGTCCTGGTTTAGTCCTGGTTTAGACCTGGTTTAGTCCTGGTTTAGTCCTGGTTTGGACCTGGTTTAGACCTGGTTTAGACCTGGTTTAGACCTGGTTTAGTCCTGGTTTAGTCCTGGTTTAGTCCTGGTTTAGTCCTGGTTTAGACCTGGTTTAGACCTGGTTTAGACCTGGTTTAGACCTGGTTATGTCTGGTTTAGTCCTGGTTTAGTTCTGGTTTAGACCTAGTTTAGACCTGGTTTAGCCCTGGTTTAGACCTGGTTTAGACCTGGTTTAGTCCTGGTTTAGTCCTGGTTTAGACCTGGTTTAGACCTGGTTTAGTCCTGGTTTAGACCTGGTTTAGACTTGGTTTAGTCCTGGTTTAGACCTGGTTTAGTCCTGGTTTAGACCTGGTATAGTCCTGGTTTAGTCCTGGTTTAGACCTGGTTTAGTCCTGGTTTAGACCTTTTTTAGACCTGGTTTAGTCCTGGTTTAGACCTGGTTTAGTCCTGGTTTAGTCCTGGTTTAGACCTGGTTTAGTCCTGGTTTAGTCCTGGTTTAGACCTGGTTTAGACCTGGTTTAGTCCTGGTTTAGACCTGGTTTAGTCCTTGTTTAGTCCTGGTTTAGTCCTGGTTTAGCCCTGGTTTAGACCTGGTTTAGTCCTGGTTTTGGTTTGGACCTGGTTTAGTCCTGGTTTAGTCCTGGTTTAGTTCTGGTTTGGACCTGGTTTATTCCTGGTTTAGTCCTGGTTTAGTTCTGGTTTAGACCAGGTTTATTCCTGGTTTTTATAGACCTGGTTTAGTCCTGGTTTAGACCTGGTTTAGTCCTGGTTTAGTCCTGGTTTAGACCTGGTTTAGTCCTGGTTTGGACCTGGTTTAGACCTGGTTTAGTCCTGGTTTAGACCTGGTTTAGACCTGGTTTAGACCTGGTTTAGTCCTGGTTTAGACCTGGTTTAGACCTGGTTTTGTCCTGGTTTAGACCTGGTTTAGTCCTGGTTTAGTCCTGGTTTAGACCTGGTTTAGACCTGGTTTAGTCCTGGTTTAGACCTGGTTTAGACCTGGTTTAGTCCTGGTTTAGACCTGGTTTAGACCTGGTTTAGTCCTGGTTTAGACCTGGTTTAGTCCTGGTTTAGTCCTGGTTTAGACCTGGTTTAGTCCTGGTTTAGTCCTGGTTTAGACCTGGTTTAGTCCTGGTTTAGACCTGGTTTAGACCTGGTTTAGTCCTGGTTTAGACCTGGTTTAGTCCTTGTTTAGTCCTGGTTTAGTCCTGGTTTAGCCCTGGTTTAGACCTGGTTTAGTCCTGGTTTTGGTTTGGACCTGGTTTAGTCCTGGTTTAGACCTGGTTTAGTCCTGGTTTAGTCCTGGTTTAGACCTGGTTTAGTCCTGGTTTAGTCCTGGTTTAGACCTGGTTTAGTCCTTGTTTAGTCCTGGTTTAGTCCTGGTTTAGCCCTGGTTTAGACCTGGTTTAGTCCTGGTTTTGGTTTGGACCTGGTTTATTCCTGGTTTAGACCTGGTTTATTCCTGGTTTAGTCCTGGTTTAGTTCTGGTTTAGACCAGGTTTATTCCTGGTTTAGACCTGGTTTATTCCTGGTTTAGTCCTGGTTTAGTTCTGGTTTAGACCTGGTTTAGTCCTGGTTTAGACCTGGTTTAGTCCTGGTTTAGTCCTGGTTTGGACCTGGTTTAGACCTGGTTTAGTCCTGGTTTAGACCTGGTTTAGACCTGGTTTAGACCTGGTTTAGTCCTGGTTTAGACCTGGTTTAGACCTGGTTTAGTCCTGGTTTAGACCTGGTTTAGTCCTGGTTTAGTCCTGGTTTAGACCTGGTTTAGACCTGGTTTAGTCCTGGTTTAGACCTGGTTTAGACCTGGTTTAGTCCTGGTTTAGACCTGGTTTAGACCTAGTTATGTCCTGGTTTAGTTCTGGTTTAGACCTGGTTTATTCCTGGTTTAGTTCTGGTTTAGACCTGGTTTAGACCTGGTTTAGTCCTGGTTTAGACCTGGTTTAGTCCTGGTTTAGTCCTGGTTTAGTCCTGGTTTAGACCTGGTTTAGTCCTGGTTTAGACCTGGTTTAGTCCTGGTTTAGTCCTGGTTTAGACCTGGTTTAGTCCTGGTTTAGACCTGGTTTAGTCCTGGTTTAGTCCTGGTTTAGACCTGGTTTAGTCCTGGTTAAGACCTGGTTTTTGTCCTGGTTTAGTCCTGGTTCAGACCTGGTTTAGTCCTGGTTTAGTCCTGGTTTAGACCTGGTTTAGTCCTGGTTAAGACCTGGTTTAGTCCTGGTTTAGACCTGGTTTAGTCCGGGTTTAGACCTGGTTTAGTCCTGGTTTAGTCCTGGTTTGGACATGGTTTAGACCTGGTTTAGACCTGGTTTAGTCCTGGTTTAGTCCTGGTTTGGACCTGGTTTAGTCCTGGTTTAGCCCTGGTTTAGACCTGGTTTAGTCCTGGTTTAGTCCTGGTTTAGACCTGGTTTAGTCTTGGTTTAGTCCTGGTTTAGACCTGGTTTAGTCCTGGTTTAGCCCTGGTTTAGACCTGGTTTAGTCCTGGTTTAGTCCTGGTTTAGACCTGGTTTAGTCCTGGTTTAGCCCTGGTTTAGACCTGGTTTAGTCCTGGTTTAGTCCTGGTTTAGACCTGGTTTAGTCTTGGTTTAGTCCTGGTTTAGACCTGGTTTAGCCCTGGTTTAGACCTGGTTTAGTCCTTGTTTAGACCTGGTTTAGTCCTGGTTTAGTCCTGGTTTAGTCCTGGTTTAGACCTGGTTTAGTCCTGGTTTAGACCTGGTTTAGTTCTGGTTTGGACCTGGTTTAGTCCTGGTTTTGGTTTGGACCTGGTTTAGTCCTGGTTTAGTCCTGGTTTAGTTCTGGTTTGGACCTGGTTTATTCCTGGTTTAGACCTGGTTTAGTCCTGGTTTAGTCCTGGTTTAGTCCTGGTTTAGTTCTGGTTTAGACCAGGTTTATTCCTTGTTTAGACCTGGTTTAGTCCTGGTTTAGACCTGGTTTGGTCCTGGTTTAGACCTGGTTTAGACCTGGTTTAGTCCTGGTTTAGTTCTGGTTTAGACCTGGTTTAGACCTGGTTTAGTCCTGGTTTAGACCTGGTTTAGTCCTGGTTTAGACCTGGTTTAGACCTGGTTTAGTCCTGGTTTAGTCCTGGTTTGGGCCTTGTTTAGTCCTGGTTTAGTCCTGGTTTAGACCTGGTTTACTCCTGGTTTAGTCCTGGTTTAGTCCTGGTTTAGACCTGGTTTAGTCCTGGTTTAGTCCTGGTTTAGACCTGGTTTAGACCTGGTTTAGACCTGGTTTAGACCTAGTTTAGTCCTGGTTTAGTCCTGGTTTAGTCCTGGTTTAGTCCTGGTTTTGGTTTGGACCTGGTTTAGTCCTGGTTTAGTTCTGGTTTAGACCTAGTTTAGACCTGGTTTTTATTACTGGTTTAGTCCTGGTTTAGTCCTGGTTTAGACCTGGTTTAGTCCTGGTTTAGCCCTGGTTTAGACCTGGTTTAGACCTGGTTTAGTCCTGGTTTAGTC
>NW_027315945.1:39789973-39852377 GCF_026437365.1 Eucyclogobius newberryi | reverse complement strand
ATTATTACAGAGAAATGAGCCAAACATCTGACCTCTGACCCTGAGAGTTCACCTGATACTGACACTGAGAGTTCATCTGACCTCTGACCCTGAGAGTTCACCTGATACTGACACTGAGAGTTCATCTGACCTCTGACCCTGAGAGTTCACCTGATACTGACACTGAGAGTTCATCTGACCTCTGACCCTGAGAGTTCACCTGATACTGACACTGAGAGTTCATCTGACCTCTGA
The DNA here is from genome assembly GCF_026437365.1 of Eucyclogobius newberryi. NCBI lineage: Eukaryota > Metazoa > Chordata > Actinopteri > Gobiiformes > Gobiidae > Eucyclogobius > Eucyclogobius newberryi. Next base: position 39,852,143 of record NW_027315945.1, on the reverse strand, counting down.
CCCTGAGAGTTCACCTGATACTGACACTGAGAGTTCATCTGACCTCTGACCCTGAGAGTTCACCTGACCTCTGACCCTGAGAGTTCATCTGACCTCTGACACTGAGAGTTCACCTGACACTAAGAATTCACCTGACACTGAGAGTTCACCTGACACTGACACTGAGAGTTCACCTGACACTGAGAGTTCACCTGACACTGAGAGTTCACCTGACACTGACACTGAGAGTTCACCTGACACTGAGAGTTCACCTGACACTGAGAGTTCACCTGACACTGACACTGAGAGTTCACCTGACACTGAGAGTTCACCTGACCCTGACACTGAGAGTTTACCTGACACTGAGAGTTCACCTGACACTGAGAGTTCACCTGACACTGACACTGAGAGTTCACCTAACACTGAGAGTTCACCTGACCCTGACACTGAGAGTTCACCTGACCCTGACACTGAGAGTTCACCTGACCCTGACACTGAGGGTTCACCTGACACTGAGAGTTCACCTGACCCTGACCCTGACACTGAGGGTTCACCTGACACTGAGAGTTCACCTGACCCTGACACTGAGGGTTCACCTGACACTGAGAGTTCACCTGACCCTGACACTGAGGGTTCACCTGACACTGAGAGTTCACCTGACACTGACACTGAGAGTTCACCTGACACTGAGAGTTCACCTGACCCTGACCCTGACACCGAGGGTTAACCTGACACTGAGAGTTCACCTGACCCTGACACTGAGGGTTCACCTGACACTGAGAGTTCACCTGACCCTGACCCTGACACTGAGGGTTAACCTGACACTGAGAGTTCACCTGACCCTGACACTGAGGGTTCACCTGACACTGAGAGTTCACCTGACCCTGACCCTGACACTGAGGGTTCACCTGACACTGAGAGTTCACCTGACCCTGACACTGAGGGTTCACCTGACACTGAGAGTTCACCTGACCCTGACACTGAGGGTTCACCTGACACTGAGAGTTCACCTGACACTGAGAGTTCTTTTCAAGCAAAAGGACCAAAACAACTCAATCAAAGCAGAAAGTGTCCCGTTGCCAGGCGGCTCGTCTCCATGGAAACGCTCTGTTTATTCCAGTGATGTACATTTAATCCCAAACAAACCAATGCCATTTATTTATTTCTTACTTTTATTGCAGTAACATTTTCATCCAAACTAAAGCGAATCTCGAGCTGAAAACTTCTTTTATTTTATTTATTTGTCGTTTGAGGCATAAAAAGTACAAATAACATGAAACTTTCCGTGTGTACTGCGTCGCTTGTACTTAGTGACAGACTAAATACTCCTGTGTACTTCCTAAATACTCCTGAGTACTTCCTTATTTACGGCCGGTGTGTTTACGACGCTGCGGTTTGGAAACTGCAGAGTCGGCCTCAGATGTCGGCCATGTTGGCTCCTGCAGTGTGGGGTCCGGGGCCCGCGCATCCATCCGTCACGACGGCTCAAACAAACACGAGCGCGGCCCCCGGGGGCAGGCACCGGGGTGGTCTCCGGGGGCTCCTGGAGGGATTAAAGCTGCAGTACGGGACAAAGCGACACCACGAGAGGGAAAGTCCAGTGTCACGTCCAGAAAGAATAGTAGTCCTGGTTTAGTCCTGGTTTAGTCCTGGTTTAAACCTGGTTTAGGCTTGGTTTATTCCTAGTTTAGTCCTGGTCTAGACCTGGTTTAGTCCTGGTTTAGTCCTGGTTTAGTCCTGGTTTAGTCCTGGTTTGGACCTGGTTTAGACCTGGATTAGTCCTGATTTAGAACTGGTTTAGTCCTGGTTTAGTCCTGGTTTAGTCCTGGTTTAGTCCTGGTTTAGTCATAGTTTAGTCCTGGTTTAGTCCTGGTTTAGTCCTGGTTTAGTCCTGGTTTAGTCATAGTTTAGTCCTGGTTTAGTCATAGTTTAGTCCTGGTTTAGTCCTGGTTTAGTCCTGGTTTAGTCCTGGTTCAGTCCTTGAGCAGAGCTGTGTTTAATGTGAGCGAGGGGCCGGTCTAACACCTGGATTGATAATGACACAGTCAGATAAAAGGATCAGGCTAAATACAGTTTAAGTGCTGTTTACACTGGACTCTGCTCCGGAAACTCCAGGTCTAAACCAGGTCTAAACCAGGACTAAACCAAGTCTAAACCAGGACTAAACCAGGACTAAATCAGGTCTAAACCAGGACTAAACCAGGTCTAAACTATGACTAAACCAGGTCTAAACCTTGTACACGTTCAGTACTTGTACACGGTCAGTACTTGTACACGGTCAGTACTTGTACACGTGCAGTACTTGTACACGGTCAGTACTTGTACACATGCAGTACTTGTACACGTGCAGTACTTGTACACGTGCAGTAGTTGTACACGTTCAGTACTTGTACACGTGCAGTACTTGTACACGTGCAGTACTTGTACACGGTCAGTACTTGTACACGTGCAGTACTTGTACACGTGCAGTACTTGTACACGTGCAGTACTTGTACACGTGCAGTACTTGTACACGTTCAGTACTTGTACACGTGCAGTACTTGTACACGTGCAGTAGTTGTACACGGTCAGTACTTGTACATGGTCAGTACTTGTACACGTGCAGTACTTGTACACGTGCAGTACTTGAACACGGTCAGTACTTGTACACGTTTAGTACTTGTACACGTGCAGTACTTGTACACGTGCAGTACTTGTACACGTGCAGTAGTTGTACACGTTCAGTACTTGTACACGGTCAGTACTTGTACACGTGCAGTACTTGTACACGTGCAGTACTTGTACACGTGCAGTACTTGTACACGTGCAGTACTTGTACACGGTCAGTACTTGTACACGGTCAGTACTTGTACACGTGCAGTACTTGTACATGGTCAGTACTTGTACACGGTCAGTACTTGTACACGGTCAGTACTTGTACACGGTCAGTACTTGTACACGTGCAGTACTTGTACACGTGCAGTACTTGTACACGTGCAGTACTTGTACACGGTCAGTACTTGTACACGTGCAGTACTTGTACACGTGCAGTACTTGTACACGTGCAGTAGTTGTACACGTTCAGTAGTTGTACACGGTCAGTACTTGTACACGTGCAGTACTTGTACACGTGCAGTACTTGTACACGGTCAGTACTTGTACACGTTTAGTACTTGTACACGTGCATTACTTGTACACGTGCAGTACTTGTACACGTGCAGTAGTTGTACACGTTCAGTACTTGTACACGGTCAGTACTTGTACACGTGCAGTACTTGTACACGTGCAGTACTTGTACACGTTCAGTACTTGTACACGGTCAGTACTTGTACACGTGCAGTACTTGTACACGTGCAGTACTTGTACACGTGCAGTACTTGTACACGGTCAGTACTTGTACACGTGCAGTACTTGTACACGTGCAGTACTTGTACACGTGCAGTACTTGTACACGGTCAGTACTTGTACACGTGCAGTACTTGTACACGTGCAGTACTTGTACACGGTCAGTACTTGTACACGGTCAGTACTTGTACACGTGCAGTACTTGTACACGTGCAGTACTTGTACACGTGCAGTACTTGTACACGGTCAGTACTTGTACACGGTCAGTACTTGTACACGTGCAGTACTTGTACACGTGCAGTACTTGTACACGTGCAGTAGTTGTACACGTTCAGTAGTTGTACACGGTCAGTACTTGTACACGTGCAGTACTTGTACACGGTCAGTACTTGTACACGTTTAGTACTTGTACACGTGCATTACTTGTACACGTGCAGTACTTGTACACGTGCAGTAGTTGTACACGTTCAGTACTTGTACACGGTCAGTACTTGTACACGTGCAGTACTTGTACACGTGCAGTACTTGTACACGTTCAGTACTTGTACACGGTCAGTACTTGTACACGTGCAGTACTTGTACACGTGCAGTACTTGTACACGTGCAGTACTTGTACACGGTCAGTACTTTTACACGTGCAGTACTTGTACACGTGCAGTACTTGTACACGTGCAGTACTTGTACACGGTCAGTACTTGTACACGTGCAGTACTTGTACACGTGCAGTACTTGTACACGGTCAGTACTTGTACACGGTCAGTACTTGTACACGGTCAGTACTTGTACACGGTCAGTACTTGTACACGTGCAGTACTTGTACACGTGCAGTACTTGTACACGGTCAGTACTTGTACACGGTCAGTACTTGTACACGTGCAGTACTTGTACACGTGCAGTACTTGTACACGTGCAGTACTTGTACACGGTCAGTACTTGTACACGTGCAGTACTTGTACACGTGCAGTACTTGTACACGTGCAGTACTTGTACACGGTCAGTACTTGTACACGTGCAGTACTTGTACACGTGCAGTACTTGTACACGTGCAGTACTTGTACACGGTCAGTACTTGTACACGTGCAGTACTTGTACACGTGCAGTACTTGTACACGGTCAGTACTTGTACACGTGCAGTACTTGTACACGTGCAGTACTTGTACACGTGCAGTACTTGTACACGGTCAGTACTTGTACACGTGCAGTACTTGTACACGTGCAGTACTTGTACATGTGCAGTACTTGTACACGTGCAGTACTTGTACACGGTCAGAGTGAGACTCCTCCAAAGTAAAAGCACAAACGTGAGTCAGAGCGTTTTATGTTGAAAACACAAACTGTGGAATGTTAGAAAAGGACGGAAACTTTTTAAGATTTAGTTTCTGCTTTTTCCTTCTGCTTCCTCTTTTAAAAATACTTTATAGTTTAAAAATATGATGTAGTTTAAAAATATGATGTAGTTTAAAAATATGTATCATAGTTTTTCCCTGGATCAGGTAAAAACACAGAAGAAGTGAATAAAAGAGGAACAAAGAAGAACATTTATGTCGTGTTGGCTTCTTTATGTCCTTGTTTTTATTGTTATATATAAACTTATTTAATGTCATATTTTACCTGTAATTCTCTGATTGTTTCTTATTCTTTATAGTTATGAATAAAACTGAAGTTATTACAGTTTTTGAAAAGGAAGCGAAAAGTTAAGTTATGTTTTTTTAATAAAAGACGAAATAAGGAAATGTAAGTATTTATTATATTTGATGCCATTGAATATAAAGAGCGGGAGTGTTTGTTGGAACAGCTTTCATGGCCCCGCCTCCTCCCCCCGGCTCCTCCCCCCGCCTCCTCCCCCGGCTCCTCCTCCCGGCTCCTCCCCCCGCCTCCTCCCCCCGGCTCCTCCCCCCGGCTCCTCCCCCCGCCTCCTCCCGTGTTGACTCCATAGCCGCGCGGTGATGTCACCTGTCGCCGTCAGGTGCCGCGCAGTCTGCTCGCTCACCTGTCAATCACGCCTCACCTGTGTCACTGCCCCCACCCCCTCAGGTAAATGACAGGGAGGAAGAACGCCATGACGACCAGCCGCCTGCAGGGGACAAGAGCGCCACCTGCAGGAGACAAGAGCGTCACCTGCAGGCGACGAGAGCGTCAGAGAGCGCCACCTGCAGGAGACGAGCTGCAGGAGACGAGAGCGTCACCTGCAGGAGACGAGAGCGCCACCTGCAGGAGACAAGAGCGTCACAAGAGCGCCACCTGCTGGAGACGAGAGCGCCACCTGCAGGAGACAAGAGCGTCACAAGAGCGCCACCTGCTGGAGACGAGAGCGCCACCTGCAGGAGACAAGAGCGCCACCTGCAGGAGACGAGAGCGCCACCTGCAGGAGACAAGAGCGCCACCTGCAGGAGACAAGAGCGCCACCTGCAGGAGACGAGAGCGCCACCTGCAGGAGACAAGAGCGTCACCTGCAGGCGATGAGAGCGTCAGAGAGCGCCACCTGCAGGAGACGAGCTGCAGGAGACGAGAGCGTCACCTGCAGGAGACAAGAGCGTCACAAGAGCGCCACCTGCTGGAGACGAGAGCGCCACCTGCAGGAGACGAGAGCGCCACCTGCAGGAGACGAGAGCGCCACCTGCAGGAGACGAGAGCGCCACCTGCAGGAGACAAGAGCGTCACAAGAGCGCCACCTGCTGGAGACGAGAGCGCCACCTGCAGGAGACGAGAGCGCCACCTGCAGGAGACAAGAGCGCCACCTGCAGGAGACAAGAGCGTCACCTGCAGGCGATGAGAGCGTCAGAGAGCGCCACCTGCAGGAGACGAGCTGCAGGAGACGAGAGCGTCACCTGCAGGAGACGAGAGCGCCACCTGCAGGAGACAAGAGCGTCACAAGAGCGCCACCTGCTGGAGACGAGAGCGCCACCTGCAGGAGACGAGAGCGCCACCTGCAGGAGACGAGAGCGCCACCTGCAGGAGACGAGAGCGCCACCTGCAGGAGACAAGAGCGTCACAAGAGCGCCACCTGCTGGAGACGAGAGCGCCACCTGCAGGAGACGAGAGCGCCACCTGCAGGAGACAAGAGCGCCACCTGCAGGAGACAAGAGCGCCACCTGCAGGAGACAAGAGCGTCACAAGAGCGCCACCTGCTGGAGACGAGAGCGCCACCTGCAGGAGAGGAAAGCGCCACCTGCAGGAGACGAGCTGCAGGAGACGAGAGCGACACCTGCAGGAGACGAGAGCGCCACCTGCAGGAGACGAGAGCTCCACCTGCAGGAGACAACAGCGCCACCTGCAGGAGACAACAGCGCCAGCTGAAGAGGACGAGAGCGCCACCTGCAGGAGACGAGAGCGCCACCTGCAGGAGACGAGAGCGTCACCTGCAGGAGACGAGAGCTCCACCTGCAGGAGACAACAGCGCCACCTGCAGGAGACAAGAGCGTCAACTGCAGGAGACGAGAGCGCCACCTGCAGGAGACGAGAGCGTCACCTGCAGGGGACGAGAGCGCCACCTGCTGGAGACGAGAGCGTCACCTGCAGGAGACGAGAGCGCCACCTGCAGGAGACGAGAGCGTCACCTGCAGGGGACGAGAGCGCCACCTGCAGGAGACGAGAGCGTCACCTGCAGGAGACGAGAGCGCCACCTGCAGGAGACGAGAGCGTCACCTGCAGGAGACGAGAGCGCCACCTGCAGGAGACGAGAGCTCCACCTGCAGGAGACGACAGCGCCACCTGCAGGAGACGAGAGCGTCACCTGCAGGAGACGAGAGCGCCACCTGCAGGAGACGAGAGCTCCACCTGCAGGAGACGACAGCGCCACCTGCAGGAGACGAGAGCGTCACCTGCAGGAGACGAGAGCGCCACCTGCAGGAGACAACAGCGCCGCCTGCAGGAGACGAGAGCGCCACCTGCAGGAGACGAGAGCGTCACCTGCAGGCGACGAGAGCGCCACCTAAAGGCGACGAGAGCGCCGCCTGCAGGAGACGAGAGCGCCACCTGCAGGCGACGAGAGCGCCACCTGCAGGAGACGAGAGCGTCACCTGCAGGAGACGAGAGCGCCACCTGCAGGAGACGAGAGCGTCACCTGCCGGAGACGAGAGCTCCACCTGCAGGAGACGACAGCGCCACCTGCAGGAGACGACAGCGCCGCCTGCAGGAGACGAGAGCACCACCTGCAGGAGACGAGAGCGTCACCTGCAGGAGACGAGAGCGCCACCTGCAGGAGACGAGAGTGTCACCTGCAGGAGACGAGAGCTCCACCTGCAGGAGACAACAGCGCCACCTGCAGGAGACAACAGCGCCACCTGCAGGAGACGAGAGCGTCAACTGCAGGAGACGAGAGCGCCACCTGCAGGAGACGAGAGCGTCACCTGCAGGAGACGAGAGCTCCACCTGCAGGAGACAACAGCGCCACCTGCAGGAGACAACAGCGCCACCTGCAGGAGACGAGAGCGTCAACTGCAGGAGACGAGAGCGCCACCTGCAGGAGACGAGAGCGTCACCTGCAGGCGACGAGAGCGCCACCTGCAGGAGACGAGAGCGTCACCTGCAGGAGACGAGAGTGCCACCTGCAGGAGACGAGAGCGCCACCTGCAGGAGACGAGAGCTCCACCTGCAGGAGACAACAGCGCCACCTGCAGGAGACGAGAGCGCCAGCTGAAGAGGACGAGAGCGCCACCTGCAGGAGACTAGAGCGCCACCTGCAGGAGACGAGAGCGCCAGCTGCAGAGGACGAGAGCGCCACCTGCAGGAGACTAGAGCGCCACCTGCAAGAGACGAGAACGCTACCTGCAGGAGACGAGAGCGCCACCTGCAGGAGACAACAGCGCCACCTGCAGGAGACGAGAGCGCCAGCTGCAGAGGACGAGAGCGCCACCTGCAGGAGACTAGAGCGCCACCTGCAAGAGACAAGAGCGCCACCTGCAGGAGACGAGAGCGCCACCTGCAGGAGACAAGAGCTCCACCTGCAGGGGACGAGAGAGCCACCTGCAGGAGACGATAGCTCCACCTGCAGGGGACGAGAGCGCCACCTGCAGGCGACGAGAGCGCCACCTGCAGGAGACGAGAGCGCCACCTGCAGGAGACGAGAGCGTCACCTGCAGGAGACGAGAGCGCCACCTGCAGGAGACAAGAGCGTCACAAGAGCGTCACCTGCAGGAGACGAGAACGCTACCTGCAGGAGACGAGAACGCTACCTGCAGGAGACGAGAGCGCCACCTGCAGGAGACGAGAGCGCCACCTGCAGGGGACGAGAGCGCCACCTGCAGGAGACGAGAACGCTACCTGCAGGAGACGAGAGCGCCACCTGCAGGAGACGAGAGCGTCACCTGCAGGAGACGAGAACGCCACCTGCAGGAGACGAGAACGCTACCTGCAGGAGACGAGAGCGTCACCTGCAGGAGACGAGAGAGCCACCTGCAGGAGACGAGAGCGCCACCTGCAGGAGACGAGAGCGCCACCTGCAGGAGACGAGAGCGCCACCTGCAGGAGACGAGAGCGTCACCTGCAGGAGACGAGAGCGCCACCTGCAGGAGACGAGAGCGTCACCTGCAGGAGACGAGAACGCTACCTGCAGGAGACGAGAACGCTACCTGCAGGAGACGAGAGCGCCACCTGCAGGAGACGAGAGCGCCACCTGCAGGGGACGAGAGCGCCACCTGCAGGAGACGAGAACGCTACCTGCAGGAGACGAGAGCGCCACCTGCAGGAGACGAGAGCGTCACCTGCAGGAGACGAGAACGCCACCTGCAGGAGACGAGAACGCTACCTGCAGGAGACGAGAGCGCCACCTGCAGCGGACGAGAGCGCCACCTGCAGGAGACAAGAGCGCCACCTGCAGGAGACGAGAGCGCCACCTGCAGGAGACGAGAGCGCCACCTGCAGGAGACAAGAGCTCCACCTGCAGAAGACGAGAGCGCCACCTGCAGGAGACGAGAGCGCCACCTGCAGGAGACAAGAGCTCCACCTGCAGAAGACGAGAGCGCCACCTGCAGGAGACAAGAGCGTCACCTGCAGGAGACAAGAGCGCCACCTGCAGGAGACAAGAGCTCCACCTGCAGAAGACGAGAGCGCCACCTGCAGGAGACGAGAGCGTCACCTGCAGGAGACAAGAGCGCCACCTGCAGGAGACGAGAGCGCCACCTTCAGGAGAGGAGAGCGTCACCTGCAGGAGACGAGAGCGCCACCTGCAGGAGACGAGAGCGCCACCTGCAGGAGACGAGAGCGCTACCTGAAGGAGACGAGAGCGTCACCTGCAGGAGACGAGAGCAACACTTGCAGAAGACGAGAGCTCCACCTGCAGGAGACGATAGCTCCACCTGCAGGAGACAAGAGCGCCACCTGCAGGCGACGAGAGCGCCACCTGCAGGAGACGAGAGCGCCACCTGCAGGAGACAACAGCGCCACCTGCAGGAGACGAGAGCGCCAGCTGCAGAGGACGAGAGCGCCACCTGCAGGAGACTAGAGCGCCACCTGCAGGAGACGAGAGCGCCACCTGCAGGAGACGAGAGCAACACTTGCAGAAGACTAGAGCTCCACCTGCAGGAGACGAGAACGCTACCTGCAGGAGACGAGAGCGCCACCTGCAGGAGACGAGAGCGCCAGCTGAAGAGGACGAGAGCGCCACCTGCAGGAGACGAGAGCGCCACCTGCAGGAGACGAGAGCGCCACCTGCAGGAGACGAGAGCAACACTTGCAGAAGACTAGAGCTCCACCTGCAGGAGACGAGAACGCTACCTGCAGGAGACGAGAGCTCCACCTGCAGGAGACGAGAGCGCCACCTGCAGGAGATGAGAGCGCCACCTGCAGGAGAAAAGAGCGCCACCTGCAGGAGACGAGAGCGCCACCAACAGGAGACGAGAGCGCCACCTGCAGGAGAAAAGAGCGCCACCTGCAGGAGACGAGAGCGCCACCAACAGGAGACGAGAGCGCCACCTGCAGGAGACGAGAGCTCCACCTGCAGGAGACTAGAGCGCCACCTGCAGGAGACGAGAGCTCCACCTGCAGGAGACTAGAGCGCCACCTGCAGGAGACGAGAGCGGTGTGTGGTCAGAGTGTGTGGTCAGAGTGTGTGGTCAGAGTGTGTGGTCAGAGTGTGTGGTCAGAGTGTGTGGTCAGAGTGTGCGGTCAGCGGCAGGTTGCAGGTTAAACTCCTGCCTCTGCACCTGATTGGTCGGCTGCAGATTGATGCTTCCTCTGCGTCAGCTCGGACCTTGGACAATGAGTTGTGGTTTAGAAAAGATGAAATTTTGACCCATTTGTCCGGCGGCCGCGGCTTTAAATCACTGCGGCGCGACCCCGGGGTCAGGGTGAGGCCCCACAGGGCCCCCACACGGCCCCCACACTGCCCCTACAGGACACTGATTACACTGCAGAGCTTTATGGTGATGGATGGAGGCGTTCAGGGCGGGGCCAGCGAGAGAGAGACGTCTGGAAGGGAAATAAGACCGAGAGGAGCAGAATGTGTTCATCTATTGTTTGGTCAGTTTTACAAGTTTTTCTCGTGTTGACCCTGTGACGAGTTGGCCACTGTCCAGGGTGCACCCCGCCTAAGGCCCGAAGTCACCGGGATAGGCTCCAGTCACCCACGACCCTGAAAGGGAACAAGAGGTGGAAAATGGATGGGTCAGTTTTACATTTACACAAAATACATTTAATCCAAAGCTCGTGAATTTCTAATTTTAACCCTGAATTATTTTTATTTTTGCTTTTTAATGCTTAGATTTCAAGCCCTCGAATTCAACCGTTTAAATTCAGATTGTGAGAATTATTATTACACGTTTTACAGCAAATATTCAAGATTCTCTCCCTTTAAATTCATTGTGAATTTTACACTCTGAAAATCCATGTTTTTAATTTGACAAATTTTAAACTGAGAAAAACACAAAAAATCACGAGTGGAAAAATGGCAAAAATCCCGAGCACGAACAAAATTAAATCTGAAACAAATGATCTTTTATATCATTGTACAAACCCTTTAACAAGAAACTAAATATTCCAATAGTTCCAATCATCATTAAAAAAAAAAAACATTTTTAGTAGATACAGAATTTTGTCATAATTAAAATAATTAAAATGAGACTGGATCAAAAAACATCATTTTCTTTGGTGGAAAATGATTAAACTTTCCACTTTCTTAACGACTTAACGATGTCTTCATTAGAATCTGGTCATGTCGAAAACAAGGCAGCCGCAGGTATGTGGGCGTGTCACGTGTGGGCGTGTCACGTGTGGGCGTGTCACGTGTGGGCGTGTCACGTGTGGAATGTGTCTGGATCATTATTGCTCTGATTATGACACGATTCTGTTTGTTTTGGATGTTTCAGATCCAGACAGAATGTAATGAGTCAGAACGAGGGCTCAAGCAGGGCCCCGACACGGCCACGCCCAGAAACGAGCTACAGGATGGCCACGCCCAGAAACGAGCTACAGGATGGCCACGCCCAGAAACGAGCTACAGGATGGCCACGCCCAGAAACGAGCTACAGGACGGCCACGCCCATAAACGAGCTACAGGACGGCCACGCCCAGAAACGAGCTACACGACGTACGCTAGGACTCGCTCTAACAACAGGCTACACAACGTACGCTAGGACTCGCTCTAACAACAGACTACACAACGTACGCTAGGACTCACTATAACAACAAGCTACACAACGTACGCTAGGACTCGCTATAAGAACAGGCTACACAACGTACGCTAGGACTCGCTCTAACAACAGGCTACACAACGTACGCTAGGACTCGCTCTAACAACAGGCTACACAACGTACGCTAGGACTCGCTATAAGAACAGGCTACACAACGTACGCTAGGACTCGCTCTAACAACAGGCTACACAACGTACGCTAGGACTCGCTCTAACAACAGGCTACACAACGTACGCTAGGACTCGCTCTAACAACAGGCTACACAACGTACGCTAGGACTCGCTATAACAACAGGCTACACAACGTATGCTAGGACTCACTATAACAACAGGCTACACAACGTACGCTAGGACTCGCTATATGTGGCAGGTAAAAGTGTTTGTTGTGCTGCACACTGTTGTGTGTCTGTAGCGTGCAGGTAAAAGTGTTTGTTGTGCTGCACACTGTTGTGCGTCTGTGGCAGGTAAAAGTGTTTGTTGTGTTGCACACTGTTGTGCGTCTGTGGCAGGTAAAAGTGTTTGTTGTGCTGCACACTGTTGTGCGTCTGAGCAGAGGACTCTGGGCGTGAGTCACCGTCTGAGCGGCGAGCGCTGGAATGTAAACACACGCGGAGGAGGTTGCCGGTTCAAATCCCGGCCGCGCCCTGCCTCGGCCCAGACGCGCTTTCATCACGGTTTCTTCACAGTCGGATCAGTCGCAGTGAAAACACGACGCAAACAAACAACCGCACGCTCCGATCACAGGTGAGACGGAAAGTGTGAAGAAACCAAACGGACCAAACCATTTCCCAAAGATGGCACAATTCTGTCAACATCATAAAATACTTTAATACTTTGCCAGATTTGCTTTTTTATTACTTTTTATGGCCAAATTACTCAAAAAATGCTTCAATTTCTGTAGATATTTCATGAAATAATTGCGCTTTATGCCGTTTTAAGCCCTCGTTTTGTCCTAATTTTGTCCTTTTTTATATTTCAGTCCCGATTTTGTTGCAGGTTTTGCCTCATTCATATTTCTTTTCGACCTTTGATCCCGTGACCTGGCCCGTCGTTGCATCGCCGGCGTTGGCTCCGTGTTGTTTGCGGCGTGAACTTCCTTCAGCTGCTCGGACACCTGCGCGCGCTCGGGACCCTGCAGGTGCTCAGTTCATTCATAAAACCGTGAGTAAAAACAGAGGAAGGATGTGGAGCAGAAGAATGGAGCATTGAAACATGGCCACGCCCACGGGACACGCCGCACTTTCATTTACACGGGACAATGTTGGGAACCGACGCCCGGGTCTTTTCCACAGAGGGACGAGTGCTGGGACAGTCCCGCCTGGAGTGTCCAACGTGAGGGACAGGACCAGGACCAGGGCCAGGACCAGAACCAGAACCAGAACCAGAACCAGAACCAGAACCAGAACCAGAACCAGGACCAGGACCAGGGACAGGACCAGGGACAGGACCAGGGACAGGACCAGGGCCAGAACCAGGACCAGGACCAGAACCAGGACCAGGACCAGGGACAGGGCCAGGACCAGGGCCAGGACCAGGACCAGGACCAGAACCAGGACCAGGACCAGGGACAGGGACAGGGACTGGGACAGGGACAGGGACAGGGACTGGGACAGGGACAGGGACAGGGACAGGACTCTGGACCTTTGCTGGTCCATTTCCTGCTTCTCTTTTGACTTTATTATTGAACTAAAGGTTTGGTTTTCTGGCGTAAGAACGATGTATTTTATACATTTATTTCATGTACGTTTATTGAACCTAAACTAAGGCAAGGCAAGTTTATTTGTAGAGCACATTTCATACAGAAGGCAATTCAAAGTGCTTCACAGCAGGAAAAAGGCATTCAAATCACAAAGAAATTACAGAAACAGAAATACAATAAAATTAACTAAATTAAAAATTATCAATCCAACTGATTTTCTAAACTAATAAAATCACAAACAAAAGAGAAGAGTGCAAAGAAAAAAATCCTTTCAGTCATATGCACAGCTAAACAAAACTGTTTTTAGCTTAGATTTGAACATTGTCAGAGTAGAAGCCTGTCTCACATCTTCAGGAAGAATGTTCCAGATTTTAGCTGCACAAAACTGAAACGCAGATTCCCCATGTTTAGTCCTGACTCTGGCACCAGCAGGAGGCCGGTCCATGTTTAGTCCTGACTCTGGCACCAGCAGGAGGCCGGTCCATGTTTAGTCCTGACTCTGTCACCAGCAGGAGGCCGGTCCATGTTTAGTCCTGACTCTGGCACCAGCAGGAGGCCGGTCCATGTTTAGTCCTGACTCTGGCACCAGCAGGAGGCCGGTCCATGTTTAGTCCTGACTCTGGCACCAGCAGGAGGCCGGTCCATGTTTAGTCCTGACTCTGTCACCAGCAGGAGGCCGGTCCATGTTTAGTCCTGACTCTGGCACCAGCAGGAGGCCGGTCCATGTTTAGTCCTGACTCTGGCACCAGCAGGAGGCCGGTCCATGTTTAGTCCTGACTCTGGGCACCAGCAGGAGGCCGGTCCATGTTTAGTCCTGACTCTGGCACCAGCAGGAGGCCGGTCCATGTTTAGTCCTGACTCTGGCACCAGCAGGAGGCCGGTCCATGTTTAGTCCTGACTCTGGCACCAGCAGGAGGCCGCTCCATGTTTAGTCCTGACTCTGGCACCAGCAGGAGGCCGGTCCATGTTTAGTCCTGACTCTGGCACCAGCAGGAGGCCGGTCCATGTTTAGTCCTGACTCTGGCACCAGCAGGAGGCCGGTCCATGGTTAGTCCTGACTCTGGCACCAGCAGGAGGCCGGTCCATGTTTAGTCCTGACTCTGGCACCAGCAGGAGGCCGGTCCATGTTTAGTCCTGACTCTGGCACCAGCAGGAGGCCGGTCCATGTTTAGTCCTGACTCTGGGCACCAGCAGGAGGCCGGTCCATGTTTAGTCCTGACTCTGGCACCAGCAGGAGGCCGGTCCCTGAGGTCCTCAGAGTCCGAGATGGTTCATATGGCACTAACATATCCAAGATGTACTTTGGTGCTAGGCCATGGAGAGACTTGTACACAAGCAGAGCTGCTTTAAAGTCTATTCTCTGAGCCACAGGGGCCAGTGCAGAGACCTGAGAACAGGACTAATGTGATGGTACTTCCTGGTTCTAGTCAGGACCCGAGCAGCAGTGTTCTGGATGTACTGCAGCTGTTTTACAGCTCGTTTGGAGAGACCAGTGAGCGGCCGTTACAGTCTAATCTACTGGAGACAAACGCATGGATACGTCTCTCTAAATCTGGTTTTGACACTATATCTTTGATTTTGGACATGTTTTTTAGATGGTAAAAAGCTGCTGATGTTATTGATTTGACGTGGCTATTAAAGTTCAAGTCTGAGTCCATTATTACCCCCAGATTTCTAATTTGGTTTGTAAGTTTTAGAGCGAGACTCTGGAGGAGACCGCTAACACTTTCTCTTTGTTTCTTTGGGCCAAAAACGATTATTTCAGTCTTGTCTGAGTTCAGCTGGAGAAAGTTGTTTTGCATCCACAAACTGATCTGTTGGATGCAGTGACAGAGTGAATCTACTGGTCCATAGTCACCTGCCGATAGTGAAACATAGATCTGAGTGTCGTCTGCATCATTGTGATAGGACACATTTTCACTGCGTATCAACTGACCTAACGGCAGCATGTAGAGGTTGAACAGAAGGGGACACAGGACTGACCCTGAAACTAAGTCTCTGACCCTTTTGCCCCGCCCACATCAAAGGTCTGGCCCCGCCCCTTCATCTCGGTGGGACTAAATAAAGATTATTATTTCATTCTGACTTATTGTGATTCAAGCTTTTTCTCCTTTAACGACCGGAATCCTGAAACGCTGCAGTTTTACAAGAAAAACATCATAATCTTCTTATATAATAATAATATTAATATAATAATATGTTATAGAAAAGTAATTATTAAACATGATTAAAATACTTTACACTCTATTTCCTTCATCACAAACCGTCTGTCCAACACCACTTACACCGACCACGCCCACATCCTTACACTTACCACGCCCACGTCCTTACACTGACCACGCCCACGTCCTTACACTGACCACGCCCACGTCCTTACACTGACCACGCCCGCGTCCTTACACTGACCACGCCCACGTCCTTACACTGACCACGCCCGCGTCCTTACACTGACCACGCCCACGTCCTTACACTGACCACGCCCACGTCCTTACACTGACCACGCCCACGTCCTTTGTGCTGTTTTATGCTGAATGTGCAGATTTATACGAAAGAAGTTTGATGCCTTTAGTTTCATATAAATAAATAGTCATTGTCATGTGATGCATCAAGTTCATGTTCAGACACGACATGAGACTCAGGCTATAAAAGACATTCAGCAAAAACAGTGACTAAACGTTTGGAAAGTAAACTTCTGTTCAACTAATCGCTCCTGAGTGTCACTGGTCACTTCTGGTCAGTTTGGTCACTTCTGGTCAGTTTGGTCACTTCTGGTCAGTTTGGTCACTTCTCGTTGTGAATCAGGAAAGGTCACGACCCTCAGAGATGTTGAAATGTGGGCGTGGCCTGATCCTGTGGCGCGTCTCAATCTGAAGTCTGAACCTCATGATCCGTGTTTATCACAAACACGCTCCTGAAATAGTGTCGTGAGTCAGCGCGTGTCATCTGAGGCGAACAGCCGCTAACGCGCGCTAATGTGTGCTAATGTGCGCTAACGTGTGCTAACGTCCGCGCGTCACTGCATTCCACCGGAGACCACACAATGGCTGCTGCTAATGCTAGTGCTAATGCCCAGGACCGCAGCGCTGCAGGTTTCCACAGGCGCTAAGCCCGCGGCGCTGCTCGAGGCCGGAGGGGATTAGCATCTGTGCGGCTGCGGGAGAGAGTCATGAGTCTGACTCTGAGCGAGAAAACATGAAGCAAAGTCAAGTGTTCAGTGAGCGGAACATTCCACTGCAAAAGATTTAGATGTGAAACAAGTGGATATAAACCAGGTCTAAACCAGGACTAAACCAGGTCTAAACCAGGACTAAACCAGGACTAAACCAGGTCTAAACCAGGACTAAACCAGGACTAAACCAGGTCTAAACCAGGTCTAAACCAGGACTAAACCAGGTCTAAACCAGGACTAAACCAGGTCTAAACCAGGACTAAACCAGGACTAAACCAGGTCTAAACCAGGACTAAACCAGGACTAAACCAGGTCTAAACCAGGTCTAAACCAGGACTAAACCAGGTCTAAACCAGGACTAAACCAGGTCTAAACCAGGACTAAACCAGGACTAAACCAGGACTAAACCAGGTCTAAACCAGGACTAAACCAGGACTAAACCAGGACTAAACCAGGACTAAACCAGGTCTAAACCAGGTCTAAACCAGGACTGGGTCAGTTTGAGTCCGGAGCAGGTGTGAAACAGGAGGATGTTAAAGTGACATAAAGAACGTTCAGCTTGAATTGGCTTTCGCTTTGACATCAGGATTTCACATTCTTGACTTAAATAAAGTTTACATTTCCGTCGTCCGTGGTAACGAAGCCCTTAACGAAGGAGTGTCCAAACTGAGGGCCGCATTTTGAAACGTATACGAGGGCCTCAGGTATCAGAGGGCCTCAGGTATCAGAGGGCCTCAGGTATCAGAGGGCCTCGGGTATCAGAGGGCCTCAGGTATCAGAGGGCCTCGGGTATCAGAGGGCCTCAGGTATCAGAGGGCCTCAGGTATCAGAGGGCCTCAGGTATCAGAGGGCCTCGGGTATCAGAGGGCCTCAGGTATCAGAGGGCCTCGGGTATCAGAGGGCCTCAGGTATCAGAGGGCCTCAGGTATCAGAGGGCCTCGGGTATCAGAGGGCCTCGGGTATCAGAGGGCCTCGGGTATCAGAGGGCCTCAGGTATCAGAGGGCCTCAGGTATCAGAGGGCCTCAGGTATCAGAGGGCCTCAGGTATCAGAGGGCCTCGGGTATCAGAGGGCCTCGGGTATCAGAGGGCCTCGGGTATCAGAGGGCCTCAGGTATCAGAGGGCCTCAGGTATCAGAGGGCCTCGGGTATCAGAGGGCCTCGGGTATCAGAGGGCCTCGGGTATCAGAGGGCCTCAGGTATCAGAGGGCCTCAGGTATCAGAGGGCCTCGGGTATCAGAGGGCCTCGGGTATCAGAGGGCCTCGGGTATCAGAGGGCCTCAGGTATCAGAGGGCCTCAGGTATCAGAGGGCCTCGGGTATCAGAGGGCCTCGGGTATCAGAGGGCCTCAGGTATCAGAGGGCCTCAGGTATCAGAGGGCCTCGGGTATCAGAGGGCCTCGGGTATCAGAGGGCCTCAGGTATCAGAGGGCCTCGGGTATCAGAGGGCCTCGGGTATCAGAGGGCCTCGGGTATCAGAGGGCCTCGGGTATCAGAGGGCCTCGGGTATCAGAGGGCCTCGGGTATCAGAGGGCCTCGGGTATCAGAGGGCCTCGGGTATCAGAGGGCCTCGGGTATCAGAGGGCCTCGGGTATCAGAGGGCCTCGGGTATCAGAGGGCCTCGGGTATCAGAGGGCCTCGGGTATCAGAGGGCCTCGGGTATCAGAGGGCCTCGGGTATCAGAGGGCCTCGGGTATCAGAGGGCCTCGGGTATCAGAGGGCCTCGGGTATCAGAGGGCCTCGGGTATCAGAGGGCCTCGGGTATCAGAGGGCCTCGGGTATCAGAGGGCCTCAGGTATCAGAGGGCCTCGGGTATCAGAGGGCCTCAGGTATCAGAGGGCCTCAGGTATCAGAGGGCCTCAGGTATCAGAGGGCCTCGGGTATCAGAGGGCCTCAGGTATCAGAGGGCCTCAGGTATCAGAGGGCCTCAGGTATCAGAGGGCCTCAGGTATCAGAGGGCCTCGGGTATCAGAGGGCCTCAGGTATCAGAGGGCCTCGGGTATCAGAGGGCCTCAGGTATCAGAGGGCCTCAGGTATCAGAGGGCCTCAGGTATCAGAGGGCCTCGGGTATCAGAGGGCCTCAGGTATCAGAGGGCCTCAGGTATCAGAGGGCCTCAAACAAATGTTGCATTTGACATAGATTTAAAGCCACTTTTAATAAGACTTGGAACATGATTGAATTTTTCCAATTTTAAAATGTTCAAAAAATACTGGACAAACTGAGCAGGAAGACAGAGGGACAAGAAGCACTGGTCTGAGGGCCGCATTAGGCCCGCGGGCCGCAGTTTGGACATGCCTGACTCAACGTGAAGCTTTGTGTCAGTCTGAGGGTCAGAGGTCAAGGTCGAGTGAAGTGTCTCTCCCTCAGGGTCAGTCTGAGGGTCAGAGGTCAAGGTCGAGTGAAGTGTCTTTCTCTCAGATTCAGTCTGAGGGTCAGAGGTCAAGGTCGAGTGAAGTGTCTCTCTCTCAGGGTCAGTCTGAGGGTCAGAGGTCAAGGTCGAGTGAAGTGTCTCTCTCTCTCAGGGTCAGTCTGAGGGTCAGAGGTCAAGGTCGAGTGAAGTGTCTCTCTCTCTCAGGGTCAGTCTGAGGGTCAGAGGTCAAGGTTGTGTGAAGTGTCTCTCAGCGTCAGTCTGAGGGTCAGAGGTCGAGTGAAGTGTCTCTCTCTCAGGGTCAGTCTGAGGGTCAGAGGTCAAGGTCGAGTGAAGTGTCTCTCTCTCAGCGTCAGTCTGAGGGTCAGAGGTCAAGGTCGAGTGAAGTGTCTCTTTCTCTCAGGGTCAGTCTGAGGGTCAGAGGTCAAGGTCGTGTGAACTGTCTCTCTCTCAGGGTCAGTCTGAGGGTCAGAGGTCAAGGTCGATTGAAGTGTCTTTCTCTCAGGGTCAGTCTGAGGGTCAAAGGTCAAGGTCGAGTGAAGTGTCTCTCTCTCAGATTCAGTCTGAGGGTCACAGGTCAAGGTCGAGTGAAGTGTCTCTCTCTCAGATTCAGTCTGAGGGTCAGAGGTCAAGGTCGATTGAAGTGTCTTTCTCTCAGGGTCAGTCTGAGGGTCAGAGGTCAAGGTCGAGTGAAGTGTCTCTCTCTCAGATTCAGTCTGAGGGTCAGAGGTCAAGGTCGATTGAAGTGTCTTTCTCTCAGCGTCAGTCTGAGGGTCAGAGGTCAAGGTCGTGTGAAGTGTCTCTCTCTCTCAGGGTCAGTCTAAGGGTCAGAGGTCAAGGTCGTGTGGTCACATGTGACTTTACCTGCGACGCAACAAAAGAGCTTGAGTTTGTGAAGCTCAAAAAAGAAGTGAAACAACATTAAACAAAAGTTACAGTCTTTTTGTTTAATGAGGCCAAAGTGACTTTCACCTAAAAACATTAAATATTATATTTATTCTATTTTATTCCACGTGTTTTAGAGGTTTAAATGTGAATAAACGTGAATAAACGTGTCTTTGGGTTTGTGCGTCTGCAGCTCCAGGAATAAAAAACGATTTTCACATTTCACTGTTTGTTGTCGCACAAATGTCATGTTTGTGCTGTTTGTGTGTTGTTTATGTGTTGTTTATGTGTTGTTTATGGTGTTTATGTGTTGTTTATGTGTTGTTTATTAAAGCTCCGTGGACATAAATCCTCTTGTTTACGCCTGGTGTGTTGGTCACTTCCTGCTGCGTCGCTCTGTTTGGACCTGAGGCTAAATGTGGATCACAAGAAGCAAAAGCAGAAGAGTTTCCTGCCACTTCACAGACGCCAGCTGCTCAGTGACGCATCATCAGAGCGCTGCACGGGCACGAGCAGCGCTGCACGGGCACGAGCAGCGCTGCACGGGCACGAGCAGCGCTGCACGGGCACGAGCAGCGCTCTAATAAACAGAGACGTAAATTTGAAAAAAAGGAAAACGCTCTGTTGTGGCCGAGATCCAGACTCCAAAACATCCTCCTGATAATGACTGTTTCCCCCGGCAACGATGAGTGACGAGCGACAGGACATGGCCAATCACAGAGAGGAGAGGAGGACGAGCCCCGCCCACTGGGAGGAGGAAGAGGAGGCAGGAGACGAGGGGAAGAGGAGGAGACGAGGGGGAGACGAGTGGAAGAGGAGACGAGGGGGAGAAGAGGGGACGAGGGGAAGAGGAGGAGACGAGGAGAAGAGGAGACGAGGGGGAGAAGAGGGGAAAAGGAGGAGACGAGGAGACGAGGGGGAGAGAGGGGACGAGGGGAAGAGGAGGAGAAGAGGAGAAGAGGAGACGAGGGGGAGAAGAGGGGAAAAGGAGGAGACGAGGAGACGAGGGGGAGAGAGGGGACGAGGGGAAGAGGAGACGAGGAGACGAGGGGGAGAGAGGGGACGAGGGGAAGAGGAGGAGACGAGGAGAAGAGGAGACGAGGGGGAGAAGAGGGGAAAAGGAGGAGACGAGGAGACGAGGGGGAGAGAGGGGACGAGGGGAAGAGGAGACGAGGGGGAGAAGAGGGGAAAAGGAAGAGACGAGGAGACGAGGGGGAGAGGAGGAGAAGAGGAGACGAGGAGACGAGGAGACGAGGGGGAGAAGAGGGGAAGAGGAGGAGACGAGGAGGAGACGAGGAGGAGGACAAACATGATGAGACAAATGTCCAAAAGAAAACGTCACAAACGTTTTCCCAGATCATTTCTGTGAGAAAAAAATCCTTGAAGAGAATCGACACAAACAGAAACTTCTTCTGAACATTCATATTTATTGTTTACATTCATATTTATTGTTTACATTCATATTTATTGTTTACATTCATATTTATTGTTTACATTCATATTTATTGTTTACATTAATATTTATTGTTGACATTCATATTTATTGTTGACATTCATATTTATTGTTTACATTCATATTTATTGTTTACATTAATATTTATTGTTTACATTCATATTTATTGTTTACATTCATATTTATTGTTTACATTAATATTTATTGTTTACATTCATATTTATTGTTGACATTCATATTTATTGTTGACATTCATATTTATTGTTTACATTCATATTTATTGTTTACATTCATGTTTATTGTTGACATTCATATTTATTGTTGACATTCATATTTATTGTTTACATTCATGTTTATTGTTGACATTCATATTTATTGTTTACATTCATGTTTATTGTTTACATTCATGTTTATTGTTTAACTTCATATTTATTGTTTACATTCATATTTATTGTTTACATTCATATTTATTGTTGACATTCATATTTATTGTTTACATTCATGTTTATTGTTTACATTCATATTTATTGTTGACATTCATATTTATTGTTTACATTCATATTTATTGTTGACATTCATATTTATTGTTGACATTCATATTTATTGTTTACATTCATATTTATTGTTTACATTCATGTTTATTGTTTACATTCATGTTTATTGTTTACATTCATATTTATTGTTTACATTCATATTTATTGTTGACATTCATATTTATTGTTTACATTCATGTTTATTGTTTACATTCATATTTATTGTTGACATTCATATTTATTGTTTACATTCATATTTATTGTTGACATTCATATTTATTGTTGACATTCATATTTATTGTTGACATTCATATTTATTGTTTACATTCATGTTTATTGTTGACATTCATATTTATTGTTTACATTCATGTTTATTGTTTAACTTCATATTTATTGTTTACATTCATATTTATTGTTTACATTCATATTTATTGTTGACATTCATATTTATTGTTTACATTCATATTTATTGTTGACATTCATATTTATTGTTTACATTCATGTTTATTGTTTACATTCTGTCGTTACTGAAGATCTTAAAAAAGCTAATGTTCTTCACCTTCTTTGCGCTGGAGCATCAGGCGTGACCTCCTCGTTTGAAGGTCAGAACTCTGCACAATGATGACATCATCAGTAATAAACTGTTGTGATCGATTCTCGGGCGTTTCCGTGACGACGGCTCAAACTTCCTCCAGTTCGAGCGTCAGACTCGTTTGTGCCACTCGCTCTGCATCATGGGCCAGAGTGAACCAAGAGTGGCCCAAGAGTGAGCCAAGAGTGGCCCAAGAGTGACTCAAGAGTGAATCAAGAGTGAGCCAAGAGTGAGCCAAGAGTGAGCCAAGAGTGAGCCAAGAATGACCCAAGAGTGGCCCAAGAGTGAGCCAAGAGTGACCCAAGAGTGACCAAAGAGTGACCAAAGAGTGACCAAAGAGTGGCCCAAGAGTGACCCAAGAGTGGCCCAAGAGTGACCCAAGAGTGGCCCAAGAGTGACCCAAGAGTGACCAAAGAGTGGCCCAAGAGTGACCAAAGAGTGACTCAAGAGTGGCCCAAGAGTGGCCCAAGAGTGACCCAAGAGTGGCCCAAGAGTGACTCAAGAGTGAGCCAAGAGTGGCCCAAGAGTGGCCCAAGAGTGAGCCAAGAGTGGCCCAAGAGTGAGCCAAGAGTGGCCCAAGAGTGGCCCAAGAGTGAGCCAAGAGTGGCCCAAGAGTGAGCCAAGAGTGGCCCAAGAGTGGCCCAAGAGTGAGCCAAGAGTGGCCCAAGAGTGAGCCAAGAGTGGCCCAAGAGTGACCCAAGAGTGAGCCAAGAGTGGCCCAAGAGTGGCCCAAGAGTGGCCCAAGAGTGACCCAAGAGTGACCCAAGAGTGAGCCAAGAGTGGCCCAAGAGTGAGCCAAGAGTGGCCCAAGAGTGGCCCAAGAGTGACCCAAGAGTGACCCAAGAGTGAGCCAAGAGTGGCCCAAGAGTGGCCCAAGAGTGACCCAAGAGTGAGCCAAGAGTGACCCAAGAGTGAGCCAAGAGTGACCCAAGAGTGAGCCAAGAGTGACCCAAGAGTGGCCCAAGAGTGACCCAAGAGTGAGCCAAGAGTGGCCCAAGAGTGGCCCAAGAGTGACCCAAGAGTGAGCCAAGAGTGAGCCAAGAGTGAGCCAAGAGTGACCCAAGAGTGAGCCAAGAGTGGCCCAAGAGTGGCCCAAGAGTGACCCAAGAGTGAGCCAAGAGTGGCCCAAGAGTGGCCCAAGAGTGACCCAAGAGTGACCCAAGAGTGAGCCAAGAGTGAGCCAAGAGTGGCCCAAGAGTGGCCCAAGAGTGGCCCAAGAGTGAGCCAAGAGTGGCCCAAGAGTGAGCCAAGAGTGGCCCAAGAGTGAGCCAAGAGTGAGCCAAGAGTGGCCCAAGAGTGAGCCAAGAGTGGCCCAAGAGTGAGCCAAGAGTGAGCCAAGAGTGGCAAAAGAGTGGCCCAAGAGTGGCCCAAGAGTGACCCAAGAGTGACCCAAGAGTGAGCCAAGAGTGGCCCAAGAGTGGCCCAAGAGTGACCCAAGAGTGAGCCAAGAGTGAGCCAAGAGTGGCCCAAGAGTGGCCCAAGAGTGACCCAAGAGTGAGCCAAGAGTGGCCCAAGAGTGGCCCAAGAGTGACCCAAGAGTGAGCCAAGAGTGGCCCAAGAGTGGCCCAAGAGTGACCCAAGAGTGACCCAAGAGTGAGCCAAGAGTGAGCCAAGAGTGGCCCAAGAGTGGCCCAAGAGTGGCCCAAGAGTGAGCCAAGAGTGGCCCAAGAGTGAGCCAAGAGTGGCCCAAGAGTGACCCAAGAGTGGCCCAAGAGTGACCCAAGAGTGAGCCAAGAGTGACCCAAGAGTGACCAAAGAGTGAGCCAAGAGTTACCCAAGAGTGGCCCAAGAGTGGCCCAAGAGTGACCAAAGAGTGGCCCGAGAGTGACCCAAGAGTGACCCAAGAGTGACCCAAGAGTGGCCCAAGAGTGACCCAGGAGTGACCCAAGAGTGACCCAAGAGTGGCCCAAGAGTGGCCCAAGAGTGACCAAAGAGTGGCCCGAGAGTGACCCAAGAGTGACCCAAGAGTGACCCAAGAGTGGCCCAAGAGTGACCAAAGAGTGGCCCGAGAGTGACCCAAGAGTGACCCAAGAGTGACCCAAAAGTGACCAAAGAGTGGCCCAAGAGTGGCTCAATAGTGACCCAAGAGTGACCCAAGAGTGGCCCAAGAGTTGTTCGAGAGTGGCCCAAGTGATAACCACTCTGCCGCGCTCACACGTCACGAGCGTCTGAGAATAGAAGGAACAGGAAGTCCAGAAGCGGCGGCGGTGAATCAGGAGCTGCACTTCCTGTGTCTGCGGCCGGTGCGTTTCCTCTTCTTCCTTCTTTTCTTTTGTTTGTGCCGTTTGTCAAGCCGCAGCTCCCGTCGCCGCAGCAACGCACAAAAGTAAAAGTAACAAGTGAGTAGTAGAAGTACAAGTGCAGAGACCTGAACGCCGCAGAGACCTGAACGATGCAGAGACCTGAACGTTGCAGATACCCGAACGCCGCAGAGACTTGACCGCCGCAGAGACCTGAACGCCGCAGAGACCCGAACGCCGCAGAGACCCGAACACCACAGATACCCGAACGCCGCAGAGACCTGAACGCCGCAGAGACCCGAACACCACAGAGACCCGAACGCCGCAGAGACTTGAACACCACAGAGACCTGAACGCCGCAGAGACTTGAACGCCACAGAGACCTGAACGCCACAGAGACCTGAACGCTGCAGAGACCTGAACGATGCAGAGATCTGAACGTTGCAGAGACTTGAACACCACAGAGACGTGAACGCCGCAAATACCTGAACGCTGCAGAGACCTGAACGTGGCTCTCGCTGCAGTTCCTCGTCCGTCCACCGTGTGTCCAGAGCTTTCCTCTTCTTCTTTCCAGAGGCAGAAGAACCAAACATCCTGAGATCATTCGTTTGTCCAGAAAAACATCCTGTGGCTTCAGCCTTGTTTTAGTTCAAATGTCTGTTTTTTACGGTCGTGTGTCGCCCCCTAGTGACAGGTCGTCACACTTGATCCACATTCTACATCACAAGTTCCACGGAGGCTTTAGAAACGGGGAGGAGTTCATCATGTTTTTATCAGAGACAAACTGTTCATGAAAAATCCCCCAAAAAACTGAACGGGAAACAATGGACTACACTTCCCATCAGCCCCTGGGGCACGTGTGGGCGGGGCCAATGCCAGGAAACTGTGATTCAACCAGACTCAGCAACCAGGTCTAAACCAGGTCTAAACCAGGTCTAAACCAGGACCAAACCAGGACCAAACCAGGTCTAAACCAGGTCTAAACCAGGTCTAAACCAGGTCTAAACCAGATCTAAACCAAGACAAAACCAGACTCAGCAACTAGGACTAAACCAGGTCTAAACCAGGTCCAAACCAGGACTAAACCAGGTCTAAACCAGGTCTAAACCAGGTCTAAACCAGGTCTAAACCAGGACCAAACCAGGACCAAACCAGGTCTAAACCAGGTCTAAACCAGGTCTAAACCAGGTCTAAACCAGGACCAAACCAGGACCAAACCAGGTCTAAACCAGGTCTAAACCAGGTCTAAACCAGGACCAAACCAGGACCAAACCAGGTCTAAACCAGGTCTAAACCAGGTCTAAACCAAGACAAAACCAGACTCAGCAACTAGGACTAAACCTGGTCCAAACCAGGACTAAACCTGGTCCAAACCAGGACTAAACCGGGTCTAAACCGGATCTAAACCGGGACTAAACCGGGACTAAACCAGGTCTATACCGGGACTAAACCGGGTCTAAACCGGGACTAAACCGGGTCTAAACCGGGACTAAACCGGGACCAAACCGGGACCAAACCGGGACAAAACCGGGTCAAAACCGGGTCTAAACCGGGTCTAAACCGGGACTAAACCAGGACCAAACCAAGACAAAACCAGGTCTAAACCAAGACAAAATCAGGACTAAACCTGGTCTAAACCAGCACTAAACGGGGTCTAAACCGGGTCTATACCGGGTCTAAACCGGGACTAACCCGGGACTAAACCGGGTCTAAACCGGGTTTAAACCGGGACTAAACCGGGTCTAAACCGGGACTAAACCGGGTTTAAACCGGGTCTAAACCGGGACTAAACCGGGTTTAAACCAGGACTAAACCGGGACCAAACCGGGACAAAACTGGGTCTAAACCGGGTCTAAACCGGGTCTAAACCGGGTCTAAACCGGGACTAAACCGGGTTTAAACCAGGACTAAACCGGGACCAAACCGGGACAAAACTGGGTCTAAACCGGGTCTAAACCGGGTCTAAACCGGGACTAAACCGGGACTAAACCTGGTCTGAACCAGGTCTAACTCTCTTAAACTGATGTCAGATTTGACATTAGGACAGAAGTACTAGTTTTTGTCTCTCGTCCTAAAACGTCTTCGTCGTCTGTAAAAGTCGTGGTTGTTTCGTTCGTTCCTCCTCCGTTATTTGGAGGAGGAAGTCATTACAGCGACCCAGCCTTGACCCACGACCTCTGACCTGTGAGGGGCCGGGGCGGGGACAGGGGGCGGGGCTGGCGTGGGGTTGGGCCAATGGCAGACGAGCGGCAGGGCCAGACTTAACGAGTGCTTCTCACAGCGACAGGTGGAGATGTTTAAGGCAGAAGAAGAAGAAGACGTGTTCTGAGCTGGAGAGAACCTCCCACCACCTGGTTTACGGTTCTGATCCCAGAAAACACATGGAACAAGAGCATCTTCTCCATTGTGAGGATCTCGTCACTTTTCCATTAAACTAAAAAGACTTTAAAGACACGAACAGCTCTGAGGAAACGTCATGTTCATGAGACTCTTCTTCTTCTGGCTCCGCCCTCCGTCTGAGATGATGATGTCATCGTTTTGTGGGAGAGAAAATGAGTTTTTAAAGAGTTTTTAGCTCGAGGCTGAAGGTCTTTGTCTCTGTGAGTGACAGAAGCTAATGTGGCGCCGCTGAGCCTCCTGAACTGACCCTCACCCCAGGACTGGACCAGGACCTGGACCAGGACCAGGACCAGGACCAGGACCAGGACCAGGACCAGGACCAGGAACAGGAACAGGACCAGGACTGGACCAGGACCAGGACCAGGACCAGGACCAGGACCAGGAACAGGACCAGGACCAGGACTGAGAGAAGGAGGACTCTTCACCCTCCTGAGCTTCCTGTGCAGAGATCAGAGATCAGAGGTCAGAGGTCAGAGGTCAGAGGTCTTGGATCCTGCAGCAGCTTCTTTTTTCACACATTTACAAATCAAACTCCAGAATATTTAATCAGACTCTGACTCAGTTCATCAGGAGAATTAATTATAGAAAATAAAATACACAGACTTTGGGTGAATTATGGGTGAATATTGTAATATTGTGACTCTTAATGTTTAAAACACAAAACTGTTACAAATTGATTCAGTCAAAACTCAAACAAATCTTGTTCCTCATTCTCTGTGTCTCCGCTTCAACTTAAACCATGCCTCCTGAAGGTTACACGCCTCCTGAAGGTTACCCCGCCTCCTGAAGGTTACCACGCCTCCTGAAGGTTACACGCCTCCTGAAGGTTACCCCGCCTCCTGAAGGTCACCACGCCTCCTGAAGGTTACACGCCTCCTGAAGGTTACCACGCCTCCTGAAGGTTACACGCCTCCTGAAGGTTACCACGCCTCCTGAAGGTTACACGCCTCCTGAAGGTTACACGCCTCCTGAAGGTTACCCCGCCTCCTGAAGGTTACCCCGCCTCCTGAAGGTTACACGCCTCCTGAAGGTTACACGCCTCCTGAAGGTTACACGCCTCCTGAAGGTTACACGCCTCCTGAAGGTTACCACGCCTCCTGAAGGTTACCACGCCTCCTGAAGGTTACCACGCCTCCTGAAGGTTACACGCCTCCTGAAGGTTACCACGCCTCCTGAAGGTTGCACGCCTCCTGAAGGTTACCACGCCTCCTGAAGGTTACCACGCCTCCTGAAGGTTACCACGCCTCCTGAAGGTTACACGCCTCCTGAAGGTTACCACGCCTCCTGAAGGTTACACGCCTCCTGAAGGTTACCCCGCCTCCTGAAGGTTACCACACCTCCTGAAGGTTACCACGCCTCCTGAAGGTTACACGCCTCCTGAAGGTTACACGCCTCCTGAAGGTTACCCCGCCTCCTGAAGGTTACCACGCCTCCTGAAGGTTACCACGCCTCCTGAAGGCTACCACGCCTCCTGAAGGTTACACGCCTCCTGAAGGTTACCCCGCCTCCTGAAGGTTACCACGCCTCCTGAAGGTTACCCCGCCTCCTGAAGGATACCACGCCTCCTGAAGGTTACCACGCCTCCTGAAGGCTACCACGCCTCCTGAAGGTTACACGCCTCCTGAAGGTTACACGCCTCCTGAAGGTTACACGCCTCCTGAAGGTTACCCCGCCTCCTGAAGGTTACCACGCCTCCTGAAGGTTACCACGCCTCCTGAAGGCTACCACGCCTCCTGAAGGTCACCACGCCTCCTGAAGGTTACACGCCTCCTGAAGGTTACCACGCCTCCTGAAGGCTACCACGCCTCCTGAAGGTCACCACGCCTCCTGAAGGTTACACGCCTCCTGAAGGTTACCACGCCTCCTGAAGGTTACACGCCTCCTGAAGGTTACACGCCTCCTGAAGGTTACACGCCTCCTGAAGGTTACCACGCCTCCTGAAGGTTACACGCCTCCTGAAGGTTACACGCCTCCTGAAGGTTACACACCTCCTGAAGGTCACCACGCCTCCTGAAGGTTACACGCCTCCTGAAGGTTACACGCCTCCTGAAGGTTACACGCCTCCTGAAGGTTACCACGCCTCCTGAAGGTTACCACGCCTCCTGAAGGTTACCACGCCTCCTGAAGGTTACCACACCTCCTGAAGGTTACTACGCCTCCTGAAGGTTTCACGCCTCCTGAAGGTTACTACGCCTCCTGAAGGTTACACGCCTCCTGAAGGTTACCACGCCTCCTGAAGGTTACCACGCCTCCTGAAGGTTACCACGCCTCCTGAAGGTTACCACACCTCCTGAAGGTTACTACGCCTCCTGAAGGTTTCACGCCTCCTGAAGGTTACTACGCCTCCTGAAGGTTACCACGCCTCCTGAAGGTCACCACGCCTCCTGAAGGTTACCCCGCCTCCTGAAGGTTACCACGCCTCCTGAAGGTTACCACGCCTCCTGAATGTTACCACACCTCCTGAAGGTTACTACGCCTCCTGAAGGTTTCACGCCTCCTGAAGGTTAATACGCCTCCTGAAGGTTACACGCCTCCTGAAGGTTACACGCCTCCTGAAGGTTACCACGCCTCCTGAAGGTTACCACGCCTCCTGAAGGTTACCACACCTCCTGAAGGTTACTACGCCTCCTGAAGGTTTCACGCCTCCTGAAGGTTACTACGCCTCCTGAAGGTTACCACGCCTCCTGAAGGTCACCACGCCTCCTGAAGGTTACCCCGCCTCCTGAAGGTTACCACGCCTCCTGAAGGTTACCCCGCCTCCTGAAGGTTACCCCGCCTCCTGAAGGTTACACGCCTCCTGAAGGTTACACGCCTCCTGAAGGTTACACGCCTCCTGAAGGTTACACGCCTCCTGAAGGTTACACGCCTCCTGAAGGTTACCACGCCTCCTGAAGGTTACCACGCCTCCTGAAGGTTACACGCCTCCTGAAGGTTACCACGCCTCCTGAAGGTTACACGCCTCCTGAAGGTTACACGCCTCCTGAAGGTTACCACGCCTCCTGAAGGTTACACGCCTCCTGAAGGTTACCCCGCCTCCTGAAGGTTACCACACCTCCTGAAGGTTTACCACGCCTCCTGAAGGTTACACGCCTCCTGAAGGTTACACGCCTCCTGAAGGTTACACGCCTCCTGAAGGTTACCCCGCCTCCTGAAGGTTACCACGCCTCCTGAAGGTTACCACGCCTCCTGAAGGCTACCACGCCTCCTGAAGGTTACACGCCTCCTGAAGGTTACCCCGCCTCCTGAAGGTTACCACGCCTCCTGAAGGTTACCCCGCCTCCTGAAGGATACCACGCCTCCTGAAGGTTACCACGCCTCCTGAAGGCTACCACGCCTCCTGAAGGTTACACGCCTCCTGAAGGTTACCCCGCCTCCTGAAGGTTACCACGCCTCCTGAAGGTTACCACGCCTCCTGAAGGCTACCACGCCTCCTGAAGGTCACCACGCCTCCTGAAGGTTACACGCCTCCTGAAGGTTACCACGCCTCCTGAAGGTTACACGCCTCCTGAAGGTTACACGCCTCCTGAAGGTTACACGCCTCCTGAAGGTTACCACGCCTCCTGAAGGTTACACGCCTCCTGAAGGTTACACGCCTCCTGAAGGTTACACACCTCCTGAAGGTAACTACGCCTCCTGAAGGTTACACGCCTCCTGAAGGTTACACGCCTCCTGAAGGTTACCACGCCTCCTGAAGGTCACCACGCCTCCTGAAGGTTACACGCCTCCTGAAGGTTACACGCCTCCTGAAGGTTACCACGCCTCCTGAAGGTCACCACGCCTCCTGAAGGTTACACGCCTCCTGAAGTTTACACGCCTCCTGAAGGTTACACGCCTCCTGAAGGTTACCACGCCTCCTGAAGGTTACCACGCCTCCTGAAGGTTACCACGCCTCCTGAAGGTTACCACGCCTCCTGAAGGTTACTACGCCTCCTGAAGGTTTCACGCCTCCTGAAGGTTACTACGCCTCCTGAAGGTTACCACGCCTCCTGAAGGTCACCACGCCTCCTGAAGGTTACCCCGCCTCCTGAAGGTTACCACGCCTCCTGAAGGTTACCACGCCTCCTGAATGTTACCACACATCCTGAAGGTTACTACGCCTCCTGAAGGTTTCACGCCTCCTGAAGGTTACTACGCCTCCTGAAGGTTACACGCCTCCTGAAGGTTACACGCCTCCTGAAGGTTACCACGCCTCCTGAAGGTTACCACGCCTCCTGAAGGTTACCACACCTCCTGAAGGTTACTACGCCTCCTGAAGGTTTCACGCCTCCTGAAGGTTACTACGCCTCCTGAAGGTTACCACGCCTCCTGAAGGTCACCACGCCTCCTGAAGGTTACCCCGCCTCCTGAAGGTTACCACGCCTCCTGAAGGTTACCCCGCCTCCTGAAGGTTACCACGCCTCCTGAAGGTTACACGCCTCCTGAAGGTTACCACGCCTCCTGAAGGTTACCCCGCCTCCTGAAGGTTACCACACCTCCTGAAGGTTACCACGCCTCCTGAAGGTTACCACGCCTCCTGAAGGTTACCACGCCTCCTGAAGGTTACCACGCCTCCTGAAGGTTACCACGCCTCCTGAAGGTTACCACGCCTCCTGAAGGTTACACGCCTCCTGAAGGTTACCACGCCTCCTGAAGGTTACCACGCCTCCTGAAGGTTACCACGCCTCCTGAAGGTTACACGCCTCCTGAAGGTTACCACGCCTCCTGAAGGTTACACGCCTCCTGAAGGTTACCACGCCTCCTGAAGGTTACCACGCCTCCTGAAGGTTACCACGCCTCCTGAAGGTTACACGCCTCCTGAAGGTTACCAAGCCTGCTGAAGGTTACCACGCCTCCTGAAGGTTACCACGCCTCCTGAAGGTTACCACGCCTCCTGAAGGTTAACACGCCTACTGAAGGTTACACACCTCCTGAAGGTTACCACGCCTCCTGAAGGTTACCACGCCTCCTGAAGGTCACCACGCCTCCTGAAGGTTACACGCCTCCTGAAGGTTTCCCCGTCTCCTGAAGGTTACACGCCTCCTGAAGGTTACACGCCTCCTGAAGGTTACCACGCCTCCTGAAGGTTACCCCGCCTCCTGAAGGTTACCACACCTCCTGAAGGTTACACGCCTCCTGAAGGTTACACGCCTCCTGAAGGTCACCACGCCTCCTGAAGGTTACACGCCTCCTGAAGGTTACCACGCCTCCTGAAGGTTACCCCGCCTCCTGAAGTTTACCACACCTCCTGAAGGTTACACACCTCCTGAAGGTCACCACGCCTCCTGAAGGTTACACGCCTCCTGA
This sequence comes from Eucyclogobius newberryi, assembly GCF_026437365.1. NCBI lineage: Eukaryota > Metazoa > Chordata > Actinopteri > Gobiiformes > Gobiidae > Eucyclogobius > Eucyclogobius newberryi. The sequence continues at coordinate 39,819,594 of NW_027315945.1, read as the reverse complement.
AGGTTACCACGCCTCCTGAAGGTTACCACACCTCCTGAAGGTTACCACGCCTCCTGAAGGTTACACGCCTCCTGAAGGTTACCACACCTCCTGAAGGTTACCACGCCTCCTGAAGGTTACACGCCTCCTGAAGGTTACCACGCCTCCTGAAGGTTACCACGCCTCCTGAAGGTTACACGCCTCCTGAAGGTTACCCCGCCTCCTGAAAGTCACCACGCCTCCTGAAGGTTATCCCGCCTCCTGAAAGTCACCACGCCTCCTGAAGGTTACCCCGCCTCCTGAAAGTCACCACGCCTCCTGAAGGTTACCACGCCTCCTGAAGGTTACCACGCCTCCTGAAGGTTACACGCCTCCTGAAGGTTACCACGCCTCCTGAAAGTTACACGCCTCCTGAAGGTTACACGCCTCCTGAAGGTTACCACGCCTCCTGAAGGTTACCACGCCTCCTGAAGGTTACACGCCTCCTGAAGGTTACCACGCCTCCTGAAGGTTACATGCCTCCTGAAGGTTACCACGCCTCCTGAAGGTTACCACGCCTCCTGAAGGTTACCCCGCCTCCTGAAGGTTACCACGCCTCCTGAAGGTTACCCCGTCTCCTGAAGGTTACAATGCCTCCTGAAGGTTACCACGCCTCCTGAAGGTTACCATGCCTCCTGAAGGTCACCACGCCTCCTGAAGGTTACACACCTCCTGAAGGCTACCATGCCTCCTGAAGGTTACCACGCCTCCTGAAGGTTACCACGCCTCCTGAAGGTTACCACGCCTCCTGAAGGTTACCACGCCTCCTGAAGGTTACACGCCTCCTGAAGGTTACCACGCCTCCTGAAGGTTACCACGCCTCCTGAAGGTTACCACGCCTCCTGAAGGTTACACACCTCCTGAAGGTTATCCCGCCTCCTGAAAGTCACCACGCCTCCTGAAGGTTACCCCGCCTCCTGAAAGTCACCACGCCTCCTGAAGGTTACCACGCCTCCTGAAGGTTACCACGCCTCCTGAAGGTTACCACGCCTCCTGAAGATTACACGCCTCCTGAAGGTTACCCCGCCTCCTGAAAGTCACCACGCCTCCTGAAGGTTATCCCGCCTCCTGAAAGTCACCACGCCTCCTGAAGGTTACCCCGCCTCCTGAAAGTCACCACGCCTCCTGAAGGTTACCACGCCTCCTGAAGGTTACCACGCCTCCTGAAGGTTACACGCCTCCTGAAGGTTACCACGCCTCCTGAAGGTTACACGCCTCCTGAAGGTTACACGCCTCCTGAAGGTTACCACGCCTCCTGAAGGTTACCACGCCTCCTGAAGGTTACACGCCTCCTGAAGGTTACCACGCCTCCTGAAGGTTACATGCCTCCTGAAGGTTACCACGCCTCCTGAAGGTTACCACGCCTCCTGAAGGTTACCACGCCTCCTGAAGGTTACCACGCCTCCTGAAGGTTACACGCCTCCTGAAGGTTACCACGCCTCCTGAAGGTTACCACGCCTCCTGAAGGTTACCACGCCTCCTGAAGGTTACACACCTCCTGAAGGTTACACGCCTCCTGAAGGTTTCACGCCTCCTGAAGGTTACCACGCCTCCTGAAGGTTACACGCCTCCTGAAGGTTACCCCGCCTCCTGAAGGATACCACGCCTCCTGAAGGTTACACGCCTCCTGAAGGTTACACGCCTCCTGAAGGTTACACGCCTCCTGAAGGTTACCACGCCTCCTGAAGGTTACACGCCTCCTGAAGGTTACACGCCTCCTTAAGGTTACACACCTCCTGAAGGTAACTACGCCTCCTGAAGGTTACACGCCTCCTGAAGGTTACACGCCTCCTGAAGGTTACCACGCCTCCTGAAGGTCACCACGCCTCCTGAAGGTTACACGCCTCCTGAAGGTTACACGCCTCCTGAAGGTTACCACGCCTCCTGAAGGTCACCACGCCTCCTGAAGGTTACACGCCTCCTGAAGGTTACACGCCTCCTGAAGGTTACACGCCTCCTGAAGGTTACCACGCCTCCTGAAGGTTACCACGCCTCCTGAAGGTTACCACGCCTCCTGAAGGTTACCACACCTCCTGAAGGTTACTACGCCTCCTGAAGGTTTCACGCCTCCTGAAGGTTACTACGCCTCCTGAAGGTTACCACGCCTCCTGAAGGTCACCACGCCTCCTGAAGGTTACCCCGCCTCCTGAAGGTTACCACGCCTCCTGAAGGTTACCACGCCTCCTGAATGTTACCACACCTCCTGAAGGTTACTACGCCTCCTGAAGGTTTCACGCCTCCTGAAGGTTAATACGCCTCCTGAAGGTTACACGCCTCCTGAAGGTTACACGCCTCCTGAAGGTTACCACGCCTCCTGAAGGTTACCACGCCTCCTGAAGGTTACCACACCTCCTGAAGGTTACTACGCCTCCTGAAGGTTTCACGCCTCCTGAAGGTTACTACGCCTCCTGAAGGTTACCACGCCTCCTGAAGGTCACCACGCCTCCTGAAGGTTACCCCGCCTCCTGAAGGTTACCACGCCTCCTGAAGGTTACCCCGCCTCCTGAAGGTTACCCCGCCTCCTGAAGGTTACACGCCTCCTGAAGGTTACACGCCTCCTGAAGGTTACACGCCTCCTGAAGGTTACACGCCTCCTGAAGGTTACCACGCCTCCTGAAGGTTACCACGCCTCCTGAAGGTTACACGCCTCCTGAAGGTTACCACGCCTCCTGAAGGTTACACGCCTCCTGAAGGTTACCACGCCTCCTGAAGGTTACACGCCTCCTGAAGGTTACCACGCCTCCTGAAGGTTACACGCCTCCTGAAGGTTACTCCGCCTCCTGAAGGTTACCACACCTCCTGAAGGTTACCACGCCTCCTGAAGGTTACACGCCTCCTGAAGGTTACACGCCTCCTGAAGGTTACACGCCTCCTGAAGGTTACCCCGCCTCCTGAAGGTTACCACGCCTCCTGAAGGTTACCACGCCTCCTGAAGGCTACCACGCCTCCTGAAGGTTACACGCCTCCTGAAGGTTACCCCGCCTCCTGAAGGTTACCACGCCTCCTGAAGGTTACCCCGCCTCCTGAAGGATACCACGCCTCCTGAAGGTTACCACGCCTCCTGAAGGCTACCACGCCTCCTGAAGGTTACACGCCTCCTGAAGGTTACACGCCTCCTGAAGGTTACCCCGCCTCCTGAAGGTTACCACGCCTCCTGAAGGTTACCACGCCTCCTGAAGGCTACCACGCCTCCTGAAGGTCACCACGCCTCCTGAAGGTTACACGCCTCCTGAAGGTTACCACGCCTCCTGAAGGTTACACGCCTCCTGAAGGTTACACGCCTCCTGAAGGTTACACGCCTCCTGAAGGTTACCACGCCTCCTGAAGGTTACACGCCTCCTGAAGGTTACACACCTCCTGAAGGTAACTACGCCTCCTGAAGGTTACACGCCTCCTGAAGGTTACACGCCTCCTGAAGGTTACCACGCCTCCTGAAGGTCACCACGCCTCCTGAAGGTTACACGCCTCCTGAAGGTTACACGCCTCCTGAAGGTTACCACGCCTCCTGAAGGTCACCACGCCTCCTGAAGGTTACACGCCTCCTGAAGTTTACACGCCTCCTGAAGGTTACACGCCTCCTGAAGGTTACCACGCCTCCTGAAGGTTACCACGCCTCCTGAAGGTTACCACGCCTCCTGAAGGTTACCACGCCTCCTGAAGGTTACTACGCCTCCTGAAGGTTTCACGCCTCCTGAAGGTTACTACGCCTCCTGAAGGTTACCACGCCTCCTGAAGGTCACCACGCCTCCTGAAGGTTACCCCGCCTCCTGAAGGTTACCACGCCTCCTGAAGGTTACCACGCCTCCTGAGTGTTACCACACATCCTGAAGGTTACTACGCCTCCTGAAGGTTTCACGCCTCCTGAAGGTTACTACGCCTCCTGAAGGTTACACGCCTCCTGAAGGTTACACGCCTCCTGAAGGTTACCACGCCTCCTGAAGGTTACCACGCCTCCTGAAGGTTACCACACCTCCTGAAGGTTACTACGCCTCCTGAAGGTTTCACGCCTCCTGAAGGTTACTACGCCTCCTGAAGGTTACCACGCCTCCTGAAGGTCACCACGCCTCCTGAAGGTTACCCCGCCTCCTGAAGGTTACCACGCCTCCTGAAGGTTACCCCGCCTCCTGAAGGTTACCACGCCTCCTGAAGGTTACACGCCTCCTGAAGGTTACCACGCCTCCTGAAGGTTACCCCGCCTCCTGAAGGTTACCACACCTCCTGAAGGTTACCACGCCTCCTGAAGGTTACCACGCCTCCTGAAGGTTACCACGCCTCCTGAAGGTTACCACGCCTCCTGAAGGTTACCACGCCTCCTGAAGGTTACCACGCCTCCTGAAGGTTACCACGCCTCCTGAAGGTTACCACGCCTCCTGAAGGTTACCACGCCTCCTGAAGGTTACACGCCTCCTGAAGGTTACCACGCCTCCTGAAGGTTACACGCCTCCTGAAGGTTACCACGCCTCCTGAAGGTTACCACGCCTCCTGAAGGTTACCACGCCTCCTGAAGGTTACACGCCTCCTGAAGGTTACCACGCCTCCTGAAGGTTACCACGCCTCCTGAAGGTTACCACGCCTCCTGAAGGTTACCACGCCTCCTGAAGGTTAACACGCCTCCTGAAGGTTACACACCTCCTGAAGGTTACCACGCCTCCTGAAGGTTACCACGCCTCCTGAAGGTCACCACGCCTCCTGAAGGTTACACGCCTCCTGAAGGTTTCCCCGTCTCCTGAAGGTTACACGCCTCCTGAAGGTTACACGCCTCCTGAAGGTTACCACGCCTCCTGAAGGTTACCCCGCCTCCTGAAGGTTACCACACCTCCTGAAGGTTACACGCCTCCTGAAGGTTACACGCCTCCTGAAGGTCACCACGCCTCCTGAAGGTTACACGCCTCCTGAAGGTTACCACGCCTCCTGAAGGTTACCCCGCCTCCTGAAGTTTACCACACCTCCTGAAGGTTACACACCTCCTGAAGGTCACCACGCCTCCTGAAGGTTACACGCCTCCTGAAGGTTACCACGCCTCCTGAAGGTTACCACACCTCCTGAAGGTTACCACGCCTCCTGAAGGTTACACGCCTCCTGAAGGTTACCACACCTCCTGAAGGTTACCACGCCTCCTGAAGGTTACACGCCTCCTGAAGGTTACCACGCCTCCTGAAGGTTACCACGCCTCCTGAAGGTTACACGCCTCCTGAAGGTTACCCCGCCTCCTGAAAGTCACCACGCCTCCTGAAGGTTATCCCGCCTCCTGAAAGTCACCACGCCTCCTGAAGGTTACCCCGCCTCCTGAAAGTCACCACGCCTCCTGAAGGTTACCACGCCTCCTGAAGGTTACCACGCCTCCTGAAGATTACACGCCTCCTGAAGGTTACCACGCCTCCTGAAAGTTACACGCCTCCTGAAGGTTACACGCCTCCTGAAGGTTACCACGCCTCCTGAAGGTTACCACGCCTCCTGAAGGTTACACGCCTCCTGAAGGTTACCACGCCTCCTGAAGGTTACATGCCTCCTGAAGGTTACCACGCCTCCTGAAGGTTACCACGCCTCCTGAAGGTTACCCCGCCTCCTGAAGGTTACCACGCCTCCTGAAGGTTACCCCGTCTCCTGAAGGTTACCATGCCTCCTGAAGGTTACCACGCCTCCTGAAGGTTACCATGCCTCCTGAAGGTCACCACGCCTCCTGAAGGTTACACACCTCCTGAAGGCTACCATGCCTCCTGAAGGTTACCACGCCTCCTGAAGGTTACCACGCCTCCTGAAGGTTACCACGCCTCCTGAAGGTTACCACGCCTCCTGAAGGTTACACGCCTCCTGAAGGTTACCACGCCTCCTGAAGGTTACCACGCCTCCTGAAGGTTACCACGCCTCCTGAAGGTTACACACCTCCTGAAGGTTATCCCGCCTCCTGAAAGTCACCACGCCTCCTGAAGGTTACCCCGCCTCCTGAAAGTCACCACGCCTCCTGAAGGTTACCACGCCTCCTGAAGGTTACCACGCCTCCTGAAGGTTACCACGTCTCCTGAAGGTTACACGCCTCCTGAAGGTTACCCCGCCTCCTGAAAGTCACCACGCCTCCTGAAGGTTATCCCGCCTCCTGAAAGTCACCACGCCTCCTGAAGGTTACCCCGCCTCCTGAAAGTCACCACGCCTCCTGAAGGTTACCACGCCTCCTGAAGGTTACCACGCCTCCTGAAGGTTACACGCCTCCTGAAGGTTACCACGCCTCCTGAAGGTTACACGCCTCCTGAAGGTTACACGCCTCCTGAAGGTTACCACGCCTCCTGAAGGTTACCACGCCTCCTGAAGGTTACACGCCTCCTGAAGGTTACCACGCCTCCTGAAGGTTACATGCCTCCTGAAGGTTACCACGCCTCCTGAAGGTTACCACGCCTCCTGAAGGTTACCCCGCCTCCTGAAGGTTACCACGCCTCCTGAAGGTTACCCCGTCTCCTGAAGGTTACCATGCCTCCTGAAGGTTACCACGCCTCCTGAAGGTTACCATGCCTCCTGAAGGTCACCACGCCTCCTGAAGGTTACAGACCTCCTGAAGGCTACCATGCCTCCTGAAGGTTACCACGCCTCCTGAAGGTTACCACGCCTCCTGAAGGTTACCACGCCTCCTGAAGGTTACCACGCCTCCTGAAGGTTACACGCCTCCTGAAGGTTACCACGCCTCCTGAAGGTTACCACGCCTCCTGAAGGTTACCACGCCTCCTGAAGGTTACACACCTCCTGAAGGTTACACGCCTCCTGAAGGTTTCACGCCTCCTGAAGGTTACCACGCCTCCTGAAGGTTACACGCCTCCTGAAGGTTACCACGCCTCCTGAAGGTTACACGCCTCCTGAAGGTTACCACGCCTCCTGAAGGTTACCATGCCTCCGAAAGGTTACCACGCCTCCTGAAGGTTACCACGCCTCCTGAAAGTTACCACGCCTCCTGAAGGTTACCACGCCTCCTGAAGGTTACCACGCCTCCTGAAGGTTACCCGCCTCCTGAAGGTTACCACGCCTCCTGAAGGTTACCACGCCTCCTGAAGGTTTCACGCCTCCTGAAGGTTACCACGCCTCTTGAAGGTCACCACGCCTCCTGAAGGTTACACGCCTCCTGAAGGTTACCACGCCTCCTGAAGGTTACCACGCCTCCTGAAAATTACCACGCCTCCTGAAGGTTACCACGCCTCCTGAAGGTTACACGCCTCCTGAAGGTTACACGCCTCCTGAAGGTTACCCCGCCTCCTGAAGGTTACCACGCCTCCTGAAGGTTACCCCGCCTCCTGAAGGATACCACGCCTCCTGAAGGTTACCACGCCTCCTGAAGGCTACCACGCCTCCTGAAGGTTACACGCCTCCTGAAGGTTACACGCCTCCTGAAGGTTACACGCCTCCTGAAGGTTACCCCGCCTCCTGAAGGTTACCACGCCTCCTGAAGGTTACCACGCCTCCTGAAGGCTACCACGCCTCCTGAAGGTCACCACGCCTCCTGAAGGTTACACGCCTCCTGAAGGTTACCACGCCTCCTGAGGGTTACACGCCTCCTGAAGGTTACACGCCTCCTGAAGGTTACACGCCTCCTGAAGGTTACCACGCCTCCTGAAGGTTACACGCCTCCTGAAGGTTACACGCCTCCTGAAGGTTACACACCTCCTGAAGGTAACTACGCCTCCTGAAGGTTACACGCCTCCTGAAGGTTACACGCCTCCTGAAGGTTACCACGCCTCCTGAAGGTCACCACGCCTCCTGAAGGTTACACGCCTCCTGAAGGTTACACGCCTCCTGAAGGTTACCACGCCTCCTGAAGGTCACCACGCCTCCTGAAGGTTACACGCCTCCTGAAGGTTACACGCCTCCTGAAGGTTACACGCCTCCTGAAGGTTACCACGCCTCCTGAAGGTTACCACGCCTCCTGAATGTTACCACACCTCCTGAAGGTTACTACGCCTCCTGAAGGTTTCACGCCTCCTGAAGGTTACTACGCCTCCTGAAGGTTACACGCCTCCTGAAGGTTACACGCCTCCTGAAGGTTACCACGCCTCCTGAAGGTTACCACGCCTCCTGAAGGTTACCACACCTCCTGAAGGTTACTACGCCTCCTGAAGGTTTCACGCCTCCTGAAGGTTACTACGCCTCCTGAAGGTTACCACGCCTCCTGAAGGTCACCACGCCTCCTGAAGGTTACCACGCCTCCTGAAGGTTACCCCGCCTCCTGAAGGTTACCACGCCTCCTGAAGGTTACCACGCCTCCTGAAGGTTACACGCCTCCTGAAGGTTACCACGCCTCCTGAAGGTTACCCCGCCTCCTGAAGGTTACCACACCTCCTGAAGGTTACCACGCCTCCTGAAGGTTACACGCCTCCTGAAGGTTACCACGCCTCCTGAAGGTTACCACGCCTCCTGAAGGTTACCACGCCTCCTGAAGGTTACCACGCCTCCTGAAGGTTACACGCCTCCTGAAGGTTACCACGCCTCCTGAAGGTTACCACGCCTCCTGAAGGTTACCACGCCTCCTGAAGGTTACCACGCCTCCTGAAGGTTACACGCCTCCTGAAGGTTACCACGCCTCCTGAAGGTTACCACGCCTCCTGAAGGTCACCACGCCTCCTGAAGGTTACACGCCTCCTGAAGGTTTCCCCGTCTCCTGAAGGTTACACGCCTCCTGAAGGTTACACGCCTCCTGAAGGTTACCACGCCTCCTGAAGGTTACCCCGCCTCCTGAAGGTTACCACACCTCCTGAAGGTTACACGCCTCCTGAAGGTTACACGCCTCCTGAAGGTCACCACGCCTCCTGAAGGTTACACGCCTCCTGAAGGTTACCACGCCTCCTGAAGGTTACCCCGCCTCCTGAAGGTTACCACACCTCCTGAAGGTTACACACCTCCTGAAGGTCACCACGCCTCCTGAATGTTACACGCCTCCTGAAGGTTACCACGCCTCCTGAAGGTTACCACACCTCCTGAAGGTTACCACGCCTCCTGAAGGTTACACGCCTCCTGAAGGTTACCACACCTCCTGAAGGTTACCACGCCTCCTGAAGGTTACACGCCTCCTGAAGGTTACCACGCCTCCTGAAGGTTACCACGCCTCCTGAAGGTTACACGCCTCCTGAAGGTTACCCCGCCTCCTGAAAGTCACCACGCCTCCTGAAGGTTACCCCGCCTCCTGAAAGTCATCACGCCTCCTGAAGGTTACCCCGCCTCCTGAAAGTCACCACGCCTCCTGAAGGTTACACGCCTCCTGAAGGTTACCACGCCTCCTGAAAGTCACCACGCCTCCTGAAGGTTACACGCCTCCTGAAGGTTACCACGCCTCCTGAAGGTTACCACGCCTCCTGAAGGTTACACGCCTCCTGAAGTTTACCACGCCTCCTGAAGGTTACACGCCTCCTGAAGGTTACACGCCTCCTGAAGGTTACCACGCCTCCTGAAGGTTACCACGCCTCCTGAAGGTTACACGCCTCCTGAAGGTTACACGCCTCCTGAAGGTTACACGCCTCCTGAAGGTTACCACGCCTCCTGAAGGTTACACGCCTCCTGAAGGTTACCACGCCTCCTGAAGGTTACCACGCCTCCTGAAGGTTACCCCGCCTCCTGAAGGTTACCACGCCTCCTGAAGGTTACCACGCCTCCTGAAGGTTACCATGCCTCCTGAAGGTTACCACGCCTCCTGAAGGTTACCACGCCTCCTGAAGGTTACCACGCCTCCTGAAGGTTACAACACCTCCTGAAGGTTACTACGCCTCCTGAAGGTTTCACGCCTCCTGACGGTTACTACGCCTCCTGAAGGTTACCACGCCTCCTGAAGGTCACCACGCCTCCTGAAGGTTACCCCGCCTCCTGAAGGTTACCACGCCTCCTGAAGGTTACCCCGCCTCCTGAAGGTTACCACGCCTCCTGAAGGTTACCACGCCTCCTGAAGGTTACACGCCTCCTGAAGGTTACCACGCCTCCTGAAGGTTACCCCGCCTCCTGAAGGTTACCACACCTCCTGAATTTTTCCACGCCTCCTGAAGGTTACACGCCTCCTGAAGGTTACCACGCCTCCTGAAGGTTACCACGCCTCCTGAAGGTTACCACGCCTCCTGAATTTTTCCACGCCTCCTGAAGGTTACCACGCCTCCTGAAGGTTACCACGCCTCCTGAAGGTTACCACGCCTCCTGAAGGTTACCACGCCTCCTGAAGGTTACACGCCTCCTGAAGGTTACCACGCCTCCTGAAGGTTACCACGCCTCCTGAAGGTCACCACGCCTCCTGAAGGTTACACGCCTCCTGAAGGTTTCCCCGTCTCCTGAAGGTTACACGCCTCCTGAAGGTTACACGCCTCCTGAAGGTTACCACGCCTCCTGAAGGTTACCCCGCCTCCTGAAGGTTACCACACCTCCTGAAGGTTACACGCCTCCTGAAGGTTACACGCCTCCTGAAGGTCACCACGCCTCCTGAAGGTTACACGCCTCCTGAAGGTTACCACGCCTCCTGAAGGTTACCCCGCCTCCTGAAGGTTACCACACCTCCTGAAGGTTACACACCTCCTGAAGGTCACCACGCCTCCTGAATGTTACACGCCTCCTGAAGGTTACCACGCCTCCTGAAGGTTACCACACCTCCTGAAGGTTACCACGCCTCCTGAAGGTTACACGCCTCCTGAAGGTTACCACACCTCCTGAAGGTTACCACGCCTCCTGAAGGTTACACGCCTCCTGAAGGTTACCACGCCTCCTGAAGGTTACCACGCCTCCTGAAGGTTACACGCCTCCTGAAGGTTACCCCGCCTCCTGAAAGTCACCACGCCTCCTGAAGGTTACCCCGCCTCCTGAAAGTCATCACGCCTCCTGAAGGTTACCCCGCCTCCTGAAAGTCACCACGCCTCCTGAAGGTTACACGCCTCCTGAAGGTTACCACGCCTCCTGAAAGTCACCACGCCTCCTGAAGGTTACACGCCTCCTGAAGGTTACCACGCCTCCTGAAGGTTACCACGCCTCCTGAAGGTTACACGCCTCCTGAAGTTTACCACGCCTCCTGAAGGTTACACGCCTCCTGAAGGTTACACGCCTCCTGAAGGTTACCACGCCTCCTGAAGGTTACCACGCCTCCTGAAGGTTACACGCCTCCTGAAGGTTACACGCCTCCTGAAGGTTACACGCCTCCTGAAGGTTACCACGCCTCCTGAAGGTTACACGCCTCCTGAAGGTTACCACGCCTCCTGAAGGTTACCACGCCTCCTGAAGGTTACCCCGCCTCCTGAAGGTTACCACGCCTCCTGAAGGTTACCCCGTCTCCTGAAGGTTACCATGCCTCCTGAAGGTTACCACGCCTCCTGAAGGTTACCATGCCTCCTGAAGGTCACCACGCCTCCTGAAGGTTACACACCTCCTGAAGGCTACCATGCCTCCTGAAGGTTACCACGCCTCCTGAAGGTTACCACGCCTCCTGAAGGTTACCACGCCTCCTGAAGGTTACAACACCTCCTGAAGGTTACTACGCCTCCTGAAGGTTTCACGCCTCCTGACGGTTACTACGCCTCCTGAAGGTTACCACGCCTCCTGAAGGTCACCACGCCTCCTGAAGGTTACCCCGCCTCCTGAAGGTTACCACGCCTCCTGAAGGTTACCCCGCCTCCTGAAGGTTACCACGCCTCCTGAAGGTTACCACGCCTCCTGAAGGTTACACGCCTCCTGAAGGTTACCACGCCTCCTGAAGGTTACCCCGCCTCCTGAAGGTTACCACACCTCCTGAATTTTTCCACGCCTCCTGAAGGTTACACGCCTCCTGAAGGTTACCACGCCTCCTGAAGGTTACCACGCCTCCTGAAGGTTACACGCCTCCTGAAGGTTACCACGCCTCCTGAAGGTTACCACGCCTCCTGAAGGTTACCACGCCTCCTGAAGGTTACACGCCTCCTGAAGGTTACCACGCCTCCTGAAGGTTACCACGCCTCCTGAAGGTTACCACGCCTCCTGAAGGTTACACGCCTCCTGAAGGTTACCACGCCTCCTGAAGGTTACCACGCCTCCTGAAGGTCACCACGCCTCCTGAAGGTTACACGCCTCCTGAAGGTTTCCCCGCCTCCTGAAGGTTACACGCCACCTGAAGGTTACACGCCTCCTGAAGGTTACCACGCCTCCTGAAGGTTACCCCGCCTCCTGAAGGTTACCACACCTCCTGAAGGTTACACGCCTCCTGAAGGTTACACGCCTCCTGAAGGTCACCACGCCTCCTGAAGGTTACACGCCTCCTGAAGGTTACCACGCCTCCTGAAGGTTACCCCGCCTCCTGAAGGTTACCACACCTCCTGAAGGTTACACACCTCCTGAAGGTCACCACGCCTCCTGAAGGTTACACGCCTCCTGAAGGTTACCACGCCTCCTGAAGGTTACCACACCTCCTGAAGGTTACCACGCCTCCTGAAGGTTACACGCCTCCTGAAGGTTACCACGCCTCCTGAAAGTCACCACGCCTCCTGAAGGTTACCCCGCCTCCTGAAAGTCACCACGCCTCCTGAAGGTTACACGCCTCCTGAAGGTTACCACGCCTCCTGAAGGTTACACGCCTCCTGAAGGTTACCCCGCCTCCTGAAAGTCACCACGCCTCCTGAAGGTTACCCCGCCTCCTGAAAGTCACCACGCCTCCTGAAGGTTACCCCGCCTCCTGAAAGTCACCACGCCTCCTGAAGGTTACCACGCCTCCTGAAGGTTACCACGCCTCCTGAAGGTTACACGCCTCCTGAAGGTTACCACGCCTCCTGAAGGTTACACGCCTCCTGAAGGTTACACGCCTCCTGAAGGTTACCACGCCTCCTGAAGGTTACCACGCCTCCTGAAGGTTACACGCCTCCTGAAGGTTACACGCCTCCTGAAGGTTACCACGCCTCCTGAAGGTTACACGCCTCCTGAAGGTTACCACGCCTCCTGAAGGTTACCACGCCTCCTGAAGGTTACCCCGCCTCCTGAAGGTTACCACGCCTCCTGAAGGTTACCCCGTCTCCTGAAGGTTACCATGCCTCCTGAAGGTTACCACGCCTCCTGAAGGTTACACACCTCCTGAAGGCTACCATGCCTCCTGAAGGTTACCACGCCTCCTGAAGGTTACCACGCCTCCTGAAGGTTACCACGCCTCCTGAAGGTTACCACGCCTCCTGAAGGTTACACGCCTCCTGAAGGTTACCACGCCTCCTGAAGGTTACCACGCCTCCTGAAGGTTACCACGCCTCCTGAAGGTTACACACCTCCTGAAGGTTACACGCCTCCTGAAGGTTTCACGCCTCCTGAAGGTTACCACGCCTCCTGAAGGTTACACGCCTCCTGAAGGTTACCACGCCTCCTGAAGGTTACACGCCTCCTGAAGGTTACCACGCCTCCTGAAGGTTACCATGCCTCCGAAAGGTTACCACGCCTCCTGAAGGTTACCACGCCTCCTGAAAGTTACCACGCCTCCTGAAGGTTACCACGCCTCCTGAAGGTTACCACGCCTCCTGAAGGTTACCCGCCTCCTGAAGGTTACCACGCCTCCTGAAGGTTACCGCGCCTCCTGAAGGTTACACGCCTCCTGAAGGTTTCACGCCTCCTGAAGGTTACCACGCCTCTTGAAGGTCACCACGCCTCCTGAAGGTTACACGCCTCCTGAAGGTTACCACGCCTCCTGAAGGTTACCACGCCTCCTGAAAATTACCACGCCTCCTGAAGGTTACCACGCCTCCTGAAGCTTACCACGCCTCCTGAAGGTTACCCGCCTCCTGAAGGTTACCACGCCTCCTGAAGGTTACCACGCCTCCTGAAGGTTACACGCCTCCTGAAGGTTTCACGCCTCCTGAAGGTTACCACGCCTCTTGAAGGTCACCACGCCTCCTGAAGGTTACACGCCTCCTGAAGGTTACACGCCTCCTGAAGTTTACCACGCCTCCTGAAGGTTACCACGCCTCCTGAAGGTTACACGCCTCCTGAAGGTTACACGCCTCCTGAAGGTTTCACGCCTCCTGAAGGTTACCACGCCTCTTGAAGGTCACCACACCTCCTGAAGGTAGCCACGCCCCCTGAAGGTTACCACGCCTCCTGAAGGTTACCACACCTCCTGAAGGTTACACGCCTCCTGAAGGTTACCACGCCTCCTGGAGGCTATTGTGGAGTGCCTCAGGGGCCAGTGCTCGGACCACTTCTGTTTACTCTTTATATGCTGCCTTTAAGTAACGCTATCAGGACCAGGACTAAAGCAGGTCTAAACCAGGACTAAACCAGGTCTAAACCAGGTCTAAACCAGGTATAAACCAGGACTAAACCAGGTCTAAACCAGGTCTAAACCAGGTATAAACCAGGACTAAACCAGGACTCAACCAGGACTAAACCAGGACTAAACCAGGACTCAACCAGGACTAAACCAGGACTAAACCAGGACTAAACCAGGACTAAACCAGGAGTAAAGCTGAACCAGGAGAAATATACTTGATAGATTCTACTCATGTCTATATGTTAGTTGGACTCATGTTGTACACATTGTGATCAGTAGAAGACGATAAAAGACATATAAACATATATATTTGTCTTTGACCCGGTTTCGGGCGCTGGTCCGGTGTTTGGGACCCTCGATGGACTCACCTTTCAGGTGGAGGTGAAGCCGCTTTTGTGCCACTTTCAGCAGCGTCTGGAGTAAACGCCAGGTTCATGTTTGTGTGTTCAGTTAGACATTAACAGACCCTCCTCAAATCTGTTTAACTTTCTGTTTTATGGACCAAGACCACCTTAAGAACATACAACAGAGATTAGAGCTCAGACCTGGTTTAGACCTGGTTTAGACCTGGTTTAGACCTGGTTTAGACCTGGCTTAGACCTGGTTTAGACCTGGTTTAGACCCGGTTTAGTCCTGGTTTAGACCCGGTTTAGTCCTGGTTTAGTCCTGGTTTAGTCCTGGTTTAGACCTGGTTTAGTCCTGGTTTAGACCTGGTTAAGACCTGGTTTAGTCCTGGTTTAGTCCTGGTTTAGACCTGGTTTAGACCTGGTTTAGTCCTGGTTTAGTCCTGGTTTAGTCCTGGTTTAGTCCTTGTTTAGTCCTGGTTTAGTCCTGGTTTAGTCCTGGTTTAGACCTGGTTTAGTCCTGGTTTAGACCTGGTTTAGACCTGGTTTAGTCCTGGTTTAGACCTGGTTTAGACCTGGTTTAGTCCTGGTTTAGTCCTGGTTTAGTCCTGGTTTAGTCCTGGTTTAGACCTGGTTTAGTCCTGGTTTAGTCCTGGTTTAGTGTTGTTGGTGGTCTCTACATGTCCTCACACACATGTCCTACAGTTAAGTATCTTCTTCACGTGACACTTCTTTACGCGACACTTCTTCATGTGACACATCTTTACGCGACACTTCTTTACGCGACACTTCTTTACGCGACACTTCTTTACGCGACACTTCTTTACATAAAACTTCTTTACGCGACACATCTTTACGTGACACTTCTTTACGTGACACTTCTTTACGCGACACTTCTTTACGCGACACTTCTTTACATAAAACTTCTTTACGCGACACTTCTTTACGCGACACTTCTTTACGTGACACTTCTTTACGCGACACTTCTTCACGCGACACTTCTTCACGCGACACTTCTTTACGCGACACTTCTTCACGCGACACTTCTTCACGCGACACTTCTTCACGCGACACTTCTTCACGCGACACTTCTTTACGTGACACTTCTTTACGTGACACTTCTTCACGCGACACTTCTTCACGCGACACTTCTTTACGTGACACTTCTTTACGCGACACTTCTTTACGCGACACTTCTTTACATAAAACTTCTTCACGCGACACTTCTTCACGCGACACTTCTTTACGCGACACTTCTTTACGCGACACTTCTTCACGCGACACTTCTTTACGCGACACTTCTTCACGCGACACTTCTTTACGCGACACTTCTTCACGCGACACTTCTTTACGCGACACTTCTTCACGCGACACTTCTTTACGTGACACTTCTTTACGTGACACTTCTTTACGCGACACTTCTTTACGCGACACTTCTTTACGCGACACTTCTTTACGCGACACTTCTTTACGCGACACTTCTTCACGCGACACTTCTTTCTTCACGCGACACTTCTTCACGCGACACTTCTTCACGCGACACTTCTTTACGTGACACTTCTTCACGCGACACTTCTTTACGCGACACTTCTTCACGCGACACTTCTTCACGCGACACTTCTTTACGCGACACTTCTTTACGCGACACTTCTTCACGCGACACTTCTTTACGCGACACTTCTTCACGCGACACTTCTTTACGCGACACTTCTTCACGCGACACTTCTTTACGTGACACTTCTTTACGCCACACTTCTTTACGCGACACTTCTTCACGCGACACTTCTTTACGCGACACTTCTTCACGCGACACTTCTTTACGCGACACTTCTTCACGCGACACTTCTTTACGTGACACTTCTTTACGCCACACTTCTTTACGTGACACTTCTTTACGCGACACATCTTTACGTGACACTTCTTCATGTGACACTTCTTTACGCGACACTTCTTTACGCGACACTTCTTTACGCGACACTTCTTTACGCGACACTTCTTTACGCGACACTTCTTCACGCGACACTTCTTTCTTCACGCGACACTTCTTCACGCGACACTTCTTCACGCGACACTTCTTTACGTGACACTTCTTCACGCGACACTTCTTTACGCGACACTTCTTCACGCGACACTTCTTCACGCGACACTTCTTTACGCGACACTTCTTTACGCGACACTTCTTCACGCGACACTTCTTTACGCGACACTTCTTCACGCGACACTTCTTTACGCGACACTTCTTCACGCGACACTTCTTTCTTCACGCGACACTTCTTCACGCGACACTTCTTTACGTGACACTTCTTCATGTGACACTTCTTTACGCGACACTTCTTTACGCGACACTTCTTTACGCGACACTTCTTTACGCGACACTTCTTTACGCGACACTTCTTCACGCGACACTTCTTTCTTCACGCGACACTTCTTCACGCGACACTTCTTTACGTGACACTTCTTCACGCGACACTTCTTTACGCGACACTTCTTCACGCGACACTTCTTCACGCGACACTTCTTTACGCGACACTTCTTTACGCGACACTTCTTCACGCGACACTTCTTTACGCGACACTTCTTCACGCGACACTTCTTTACGCGACACTTCTTCACGCGACACTTCTTTACGTGACACTTCTTTACGCCACACTTCTTTACGTGACACTTCTTTACGCGACACATCTTTACGCGACACTTCTTTACGCGACACTTCTTTACGCGACACATCTTTACGCGACACTTGTTTACGTTGATGCATAGATCGTTCAGTGTGAGAATGTAAAAATGTAAACTCTGTTCTAAATGTTCTTTGTAAACACAGTGTCAAACCTGAGTCACATGACACTGGAAAAACAGGTCTGATAAGTCTTTGTTTACACGACACAAGGAGACAAGGAGATAAGGAGACAAGGAGGCAAGGACGCAAGGAGGCAAGGAGACAAGGAGACAAGGAGGCAAGGAGGCAAGGAGACAAGGAGGCAAGGAGACAAGGAGGCAAGGAGACAAGGAGGCAAGGAGACAAGGAGGCAAGGAGACAAGGAGGCAAGGAGGCAAGGAGACAAGGAGGCAAGGAGGCAAGGAGACAAGGAGGCAAGGAGACAAGGAGGCAAGCAGGCAAGGAGACAAGGAGGCAAGGAGACAAGGAGGCAAGGAGGCAAGGAGACAAGGAGGCAAGGAGACAAGGAGGCAAGGAGGCAAGGAGACAAGGAGGCAAGGACACAAGGAGGCAAGGAGACAAGGAGGCAAGGAGACAAGGAGGCAAGGAGGCAAGGAGACAAGGAGGCAAGGAGACAAGGAGGCAAGGAGACAAGGAGACAAGGAGGCAAGGAGACAAGGAGGCAAGGAGACAAGGAGGCAAGGAGGCAAGGAGACAAGGAGGCAAGGAGACAAGGAGGCAAGGAGACAAGGAGGCAAGGAGACAAGGAGGCAAGTAGACAAGGAGGCAAGGAGGCAAGGAGACAAGGAGACAAGGAGGCAAGGAGGCAAGGAGACAAGGAGACAAGGAGACAAGGATGAGGCAAGGAGACAAGGAGACAAGGAGGCAAGGAGACAAGGAGACAAGGAGGCAAGGAGACAAGGAGACAAGGAGACAAGGAGACAAGGAGACAAGGAGACAAGGAGGCAAGGAGACAAGGAGACAAGGAGACAAGGAGACAAGGAGACAAGGAGACAAGGAGACAGGCAGTTTATTCTCTCATTAGAATCATTCATTTTCATAATTATCATTTCTTTGTATCTTCCACATTCCAATGATTATGTAACAGTCAGTGGACATGAAATACATGATTAAAGACGTAAAATCCTTTTAAATATGTTTTTACAGAGGTGTAATATGACACGCTTGAACATTAAGAGAATAATAATACATAGTCAATATATTAAAAAGCCATAAAAAAAACCACAACAATAAAATGATGGATGAGTTTGATGATACAAAACACGATGTGATGAACACGAAAGTTGTTTAGAAACATTTGCATTAAAGTAGTTTCATTCAAGAGCCATAAGTGTAGAATAAATCATCTCAAATGAACTTATTAAACATTCTGCAGCTTTAACTTTCAGCTGATGTTATTCCCGGGTCAGCGCTGTAACTTGTTAATGTAGAATAATATTATGTTTATTATAATGAGCTTAATGAAGACAAGAGTTCATGGTAAAGTGAGAGTTACTCCGGAATAAAGCCTGAAATTATGTTTTTATGTCATTATTATGTCATTATTAAGTCATTATTATGTTATTATGTCATTATTATGTCATTATTATGTCATTATTAAGTCATTATTATGCATTATTATGTCATTATTATGTCATTAAGTCATTATTAAGTCATTATTATGTCATTATTAAGTCATTATTATGTCATTATTATGTCATTATTAAGTCATTATTATGTTATTATGTCATTATTATGTTATTATGTCATTATTATGTTATGTTACTCAGTCATGAAGTCTGATCACATTAAGTCATGTTTTAGGTTTTTGAGCTAAAGTGAATTAATTATATTTATCCAACGAGTTCAAACTTTTTTCATTAATGTTCAATTGACTGTAAATATCAATTGTCTATTGTAATAAACGTTGTCATTTCTGCAACTAAGACTTTGAAATGTATAAATGTATTATTCTTTTATAATAAAAGTGCAGACGTATAATTCATGGCGAGTCAGAATTCCCTGGTTAATTAAATAAACGATAAATCCAGAGCCAGAAGTATAAATGTGGAAGAGTTTTATTAAAGGTGGAATGGACGATTTTTTTCAGCAAATTTTGTATCATATTTCCTCGTGGCGTGGATAAATCATTTGTCCTGCCACGTGTCAATCATAAAACGCACCTGTCGCTCACCTGCAGCCGCGTCAGGCTCGTCCCCACGTTTCCGCGTGCCTAAGCGCATGGATCTATCATAATATAGTTCCCTCAGTGTACGGGGCAAAATGAAGACGGAGAAAGACAGTTCGAGCTGACGCAGAAGTGCACGGGGGAGTGGCATGTGCACGGGGGAGTGGCATGTGCGCGGGGGAGTGGCATGTGCGCGGGGGAGTGGCATGTGCGCGGGGGAGTGGCATGTGCGCGGGGGAGGGGCTTGTGCACTTCCGCCTGAGTTCTCAAATCGCCGAAAAATCGTCCATTGCGCCTTTAAGGACAAATCAATGAAGTCAGTCAGGAGTTAGCGCTGACGCATTTTCACAGGGAGAGTTAGCCTTAGCATTAGCCTCGGAGTCAGCCTTCGCGTCAGCATTAGCGTTATCCTTAGAGTTAGCGTTAGCTTCAAAGTTAGCATTAATCTCAGTGCTAATTTCAAAGTTAGCCTTAGCCTCAGAGTTAGCATTAGCTTCAAAGCTAGCGTTAGTCTCAGAGCTAGCGCAAGTCTTAAAGTTAGCCTTAGCCTCAGAGTTAGCGTTAGCTTCAAAGTTAGCCTTAGCCTCAGAGTTAAACCAGGGCTGTAACACCAGAGCAGAGTTAGAAATATCACCACATGAACACGTGTTTTGTGCAGATTATTAGCGTTAGCAATTAGCGCCTACATTAGCATCCATGCTAACATGGAGTACAGGAGTAACTCTTGAAGCTGGAGAGCAGCTGAGCCCTGGTGGAGTCAGGTCTTCCAGGCTAAACGTATGCTAGCTTCAGGAAGTTGAAGTTAGATATTGATATCACTTATCTGCAAATGTGATGAACATATAAATTACTATATGTTTACTCTCCGCAAACAATAAAATAACATGATTAATTTGAATATGATTAAAATCTAAACACTACAACTAAATATATCATTTAGTTTATCACACACACACACACACCTTTTTAAAACACCTTTAAATATTTGTGGCCCACATTTGTATTTTGGGCCACATACGTATTAGCAGAGTAATTATGCTCTAATTAGCATATGAAACGACAAAAACAAACTACATTATGAACTGTTTTGGCTAAACTACAGTGTATTATCCATTAAGAGTTAAATGTTCATATTTCTTCTTTTTTTATAGACATTTTTTCTCAGTAACTCAATAAATTAAACATATTCAGTGGTGGAAAGTAACAAAGTACAAAAGTAAAAGTAATTAAGTAGAGCTTGTGGGAATCTGTGTTTTAACGTTTATATTTTTTACTTCACAGCATTTGAGAGCTGTACTTTCTACTGAACTCAATGTTTGAACTGGAATGAAAAGTAAACATAAATATAGGAAACAGAAAACATTTATCAATTTGACGTTTTTACACCTAAAGTACAAAAGGTGTAACTTTAATACATTTACTTAAGTCGATTTTTTAATGTTTTTTTTCTACTTTTAGTTGAGTATTTCTTTTCCCGTATCTGTCCTTCTTCCACCACTGAACATGTGATTATAGTGAACATGTATTATTCATTTATTGTGAAGGGGCTAAGGAAGTGGTGGAGGTGTTTTGGCGGGCGTGGTTTGGCGTTGACTGTTGTTGCACATGTGCGGCAAGAGCAAAGACTGAGCCGTTCCTCTCGTCTGCTTTGACTCGCCGGTTAGATGCGGCTGAGCTCGTGAAAGCCAAAGATGGAGCGGCTCGGCATCGTACGCCGCTTCAACAGCCCCTGGGCCTCCTCTTTGGACATGCTTCCTAAGTCCTCAACAACGCCACCGCTAACGACAGATTCCCAGTCCCACGCGTCCAGGATTTTTTCGTGCATTTAGCGGGTGCTGCAGTTTTTTCAAAAGTAGATCTGGTGCGAGGTTATCACCAGGTCCCAGTTCATCCTCAGCCGAAGACAGCGGTGACAAACAGCTAACCCTGTTTGAGTTTCTGAGGATGCCGCTTGTGCTGAAAGGTGCTGCACGGACATTTCAGCGGCTTTTGGACTCTCCAGACCGTCCCACAGCGGAGGAGCACATGCCACACCTCCACCTGCCGCTTCAGCGCCTCAGTGAGGCGGTGGCCCAGGTTGAATTTCTGGGCCACCGCGTGACGCCTCATGGTGCTGTTCCACTTTCTACTAAAACCGAAGCGATTTCAGCTTTTCCGTGTCCCCGTTCAGTAAGATAAGATAAGATAAGATAAGATAATCCTTTAATATCCACACAAGGGGAAATGTGGTTGTTCCACTGCAGTAGAAACAGGAGGAAAAGACAGATTATAGGAAGTTTCAAAAACACACTCTTAATAGAACTCTGATGAACAAAAACAAAAACAAAAAACTCTTAGTAACAAAAACTCCTCTTCTATCTTAATAGGGAATGGAGGGGGAAATAAAATAAAATAGATTAAAAATAAAATAAAAAGATAAGCCCGTGGCTGGAGAGCTGCGGGGCGGTCAAATGGCCACGCAGTTTCAGGAACCGCTGCACTTCCCTTATAGCCTCATGGCTAACCCTAACCCTAACCCTAACCCTAACCCTAACCGCTGCACTTCCCTTATAGCCTCATGGCTAACCCTAACCCTAACCCTAACCTTAACCCTAACCCTAACCCTAACCTTAACCCTAACCCTAACCCTAACCTTAACCCTTAACCCTAACCCTAACCTTAACCCTAACCCTAACCCTAACCCTAACCCTAACCCTAACCTTAACCCTAACCTTAACACTAACCCTAACCCTAACCCTACCCTTAACCCTAACCCTAACCTTAACCCTTAACCCTAACCTAACCCTAACCCTAACCTTAACCCTAACCCTAACCCTAACCCTAACCCTAACCTTAACCCTAACCTTAACCCTTAACCCTAACCCTAACCTTAACCCTAACCCTAACCCTAACCCTAACCTTAACCCTAACCCTAACCTTAACAGTAACCCTAACCCTAACCCTAACCTTAACCCTAACCCTAACACTAACCCTAACCTTAAACTTAACCCTAACCCTAACCCTAACCTTAACCCTAACCTTAACCCTAACCCTAACCCTAACCCTAACCCTACCCTTAACCCTAACCCTAACCCTAACCTTAACCTTAACCCTAACCTTAACCCTAACCCTAACCCTAACCCTAACCCTAACCTTAACCCTAACCCTAACCCTAACCCTAACCCTAACCCTAACCCTAACCTTAACCTTAACCCTAACCCTAACCCTAACCCTAACCCTAACCCTAACCTTAACCCTGACCCTATCCACGCGGTCAAATAGCGACGCAGTTTCAGGAGCCGCGGCGCGCGGCCGGCACAAAAATAACAGGGCAGTTTCGGCCGTGCACCGCGGCTCTGCAGACACTCCGTTGAGGAAAAGATATAAATAAGATAATAATAAAATAATGATAATATAATAAAGTAAAATAAAAATAGCTAGCACAAGACTAGGTAGTATTAGTAAGTAAGTAAAACCGAATAAAAAACAAAATAGAACACTCTTATTTACAGTAAAACTCCTGCAGGAGTTTTTGGTGAACTTTTATAACCGCTTTGTTCCGCGGGCTGCCCACATAATGCACCCTTTGTACGAAGCACTCCGGGGCAAGAAGTGTAATCAGGAGTTTCTGAACCGTGGTCAGCGCGGCAACAGCGGCAGATTTCCGCCATTTCTGAATTTACTACAAAAATACAACACTTTTGTGGCCGACTGTCTCTCTCGAGCTCGAGTTGGGGCGGTACATTTGGGAGTGGCCTATGCCGCTATGGCAGCTGATCAGCTCACGGACACAGAAATTAAAACGCTGCGTACAGCTGAGAGTAGTTTGAGTTGGGACGATGTTACTAAACACGACAGTGGTGCCAACCTTCTCTGCGATGTGTCTACAGGCAAACCGCGGCCTTTGGTTCCTGTCAGCTGGCGTCAACAGACTTTTGATGCTGTTCATTCCTTGTCTCACCCGAGGGTTAAGGCCTCCGTTAAACTGGTGGGGGCAAAGTTTTTGTGGCCTGGCCTCCGTAAAGATGTTAAAACTTGGCAACGCCACACCAAAGCTCCCCTGGGCCCTTTCCTGATTCCTGACAGGCGGTTTGAGCATGTCCATGTAGATGTGGTCAGTCTTCTTCCCCCTTCCAGAGGATTTACGCATATACTGACTATGGTAGACCGGACTCAGCTGAGGTGGAACGGGCATTCTTTTTTTCCTGGGTCTGGCGTTTTGGGGTTCCCTTGGATATGACCTCAGATAGGGGCCCGCAGTTTACTTCTGAGCTGTGGAATGCTGTGGCTGGTAGTTTGGGGGTTAAACTTCACCGGACAACTGCATATCACCCACAAACTAATGGGCTGTGTGAACGTTTTCACCGCACTTTGAAAGCTGCTCTTCGCGCCTCGCTTGTGGACAGTAGTTGGGTGGACAGGCTGCCCTGGGTCCTGTTGGGCCTGTGTTGGGCCCCCAAAGATGACCTCCATTCCTCTTCTGCGGAGTTGGTTCTTGGACAGACTTTAAGGGTCCCTGGGGAGTTTCTTCCGGGCTCTTCGGGGGTAGGCTTGAGCGTGGCAAGCCGGGCAGGTTGTCAATGGGAAGCTGAAGTTTTTGCTCCGGTTTCTGCTCATCATTGTCTCCCTCTGTCGTATGTCGGCGAAGTATGTTTTCATCCGCCCTGATGCACATTGTTTGCCACTACAGCACTACACTGTATGACGGCCCCTTTCGCGCTCTCAAAGTCCTTCCTGTTGGAGCGGGGGACTTGTCACGAGCGGGTTTCAGTGGACCGAAACCGGCCCTTGTGCTTAAAGATAATGATGTGCAGTTGGCCCTCCCTGCTCGCTGTGGCGGGCCCCCTGCTCGCCCTGGCCGTCCCCCTGCTCGCCCTGGCCATCCTCCTGCCTCCGTCATTACCAAGGATAGTTTGCCTAGGCCAGTCTGACCCTCTGTTGTGGTCAGGTGCAGTGGAAGGTGTAGGACTATTACGGTTCCTAAACGTTACTGTTAACTTTCATTCTATTTGTCATTTTGTGTGTTCGGGGGGGACCTGTATTATTTATGTCTCACACACATACGCATATTTTATTGTGAAGGGGTTAAGGAAGTGCTGGAGGTGTTTTGGCGGGCGTGGTGAATGTATTTAGTTTGACTGATGTTGCACAGGTGTGGTTGATGTTCCTCTCGTCTCCTTTGACAAACTTCCACATGATATTGTTTTTATATTTTTAGCTCACACAGAGTGATGGAGGAGTTAAATGGCTTGGTCTTGATTCTGAAGGCAGGATGGACCTCTTCAGTGAACCTGGTCTTAAACGTCTGCAGGTGGATCTTCTGCTCTGGAGAAACAGCATAGAAGGACAGGACGCCTCCCTCCCAGTCCAGGTAGACCCCCACTCGATTTGTCGGCTTTGATTTGAAAGACCTTCTCTTGTTTTCATGCAGCACAGAAAACGTTTCTTCGGTGCATCCGAAGCTCCAGGAGAGGGCGTTCTTCCCCAAACAGCTGTCGTCTCCTTCTCCTTTGCGTTTGATGCTTTTGTAGGTCACTGCGATGTAGACGTCTCCAGTCCACTCCACCTCCCAGTAGCTCCGCCCTCGCAGCCCCTCCACACACAACACCTGCTTCCAGTAGTGGAACCGCTCAGCGTGATCGGGGTAAGACTGCTTCTCCTGCTCCAGTGAAATACTTCTGTCGTTATTGGAGAAAATCATCCTTTGGTTTGCAGTGTTTGGGTCAAATATGAGCTGACATGCATCTGCAGAAGACAGAAATACAGTATTTACCTTCAGCAAAGAAGAAGTTGAACTTCTGAACCGTTGACACTTACATTTGCTTAAACCTTCTCGTAATCTCTCCTCTCCTCCGTGATCTAAGCTGTGAAAGGAATGAAAAGGTTTGAACTAAAAGCTATAAACCATAGTTGCTCTTTGTTTTTGAGGATGGAGAATACCATGTGTTATTACCTGAGTTTCTTCTGAGGATCATCAAACAGCTCAGTGAGTTTCTTTGCTTCAGTTGGTCCTGGATTGTTGTAGCTCAAGTCCAGCTCCTTTAAACCTCCAGAGCTCAGAGCCGAGACCAAAGACGCACAGCCGCTTTCAGAGACTTGACAACCAGAGAGCCTGCAGAACATAGCATAAGTAAGCTAGCTGTTAGCTCTGTTAGCTCAGCTGAGCTAAGCTGTTAGCTGTTTGTTCTGACCTGAGCGTCTCCAGTTTACAGTGGGGGCTCTTCAGGGCGATGCAGAGAGTCTGGACCCCTGAGTCCTGGAGGTCATTGTTGCTGAGGTCCAGCTCTCTTAGACTGTTGGTCTCTGAGTCCAGGACTGACCCCAGAGCCTCACAGGAGCGAGCGGACAGACCACAGAAGATCAACCTGAGCAAGAGAGAAGAGTTTACAGCCTGAAATAGACCTGAGTGTTTAAGAGCACAGACCTGAGCATTTCAGAGCACAGACCTGAGCGTTTCAGAGCACAGACCTGAGCATTTCAGAGCACAGACCTGAGCGTTTGCAGAGTACAGACCTGAGCGTTTCAGAGCACAGACCTGAGCGTTTGCAGAGTACAGACCTGAGCGTTTCAGAGCACAGACCTGAGCGTTTGCAGAGTACAGACCTGAGCATTTTAGAGCACAGACCTGAGCGTTTGCAGAGTACAGACCTGAGCGTTTGCAGAGCACAGTCCGGCTTCTTCAGCCCCTCACACAGCACGAGGACCCCAGAGTCTTGCAGAGGATTATTACTGAGGTCCAGCTCACTCAGACTGCACTGAGAGTCGAGGCCTGAGGCCAGAGCTTCACAGGCTTTGTCTGTCAGACCACAGCCGCTCAGCCTGAGACGGAAGAACATCAAAAGGACATTAAGACAAGGAGGCTTATTGGAGTGTACAGGCATTTGAAAGTCTCAGTAGTTTCATATATGAAAAACAAACCTGAACTGAAATACAAACGTACAGAGCTTTGGTGGATTGTTTGACGATGGGCATCAGATTGAGCAGAGCCGTCTCTGATTGTTGGTATTTGCTCAGATCAAACTCTGGTTCTTCTGTGGACAGTAAGATGGAGACCAGTGCGGTCCACTGAGCAGGAGACAGATCTGAGGGGATCTTCTCAGAGCTGAGCCAGGCCTGGACCTCCTCACAAAGACTTGTGTCCTTCAGCTCGATCAGACACTGCAGCAGCGTCAGGTTCCTCTCCACTGACAGACCTGACTCTAACTTGGCTTTCAAATATTTGGCTGTTTCCTGGTTTAACTCTGGACTTCCTGTTGGCTTCACTAACCCTCTGAGGAGCCTCTGGTTACTTTCAAGAGATAAACCAAGAAAGAATCGTAGGAACAGGTCCAGATGTCCATTTTGACTCTCTAAAGCTTTGTCCACTGTCGTTCTGTAAAACTGTATCAGAGAAGGTTTGCGGTGAAATAGTTTAGACCAAAGAGACTGTTTTTCTGGGAGCTGGTCGTCCATGAAAGTGATGTGAACGTGAAGAGCAGCCAGAAACTCCTGGACGCTCAGATGGACAAAGGAGAAGACTTTGTCCTTGTAGAGACCTTGCTCCTCTTTAAACCACTGTGTGAAGACTCCTGAATACACAGAAGCTTCTGTAAGATCGATGCCACAGTCGATTAAATCAGACTCATAGAAGATCAGGTTTCCTTTCTCCAACTGATCAAAGGCCAGTTTGGATAAAATCTTGAGAGTATTCTTTCCTTCTGGGGTCCAGTGAAGGTCTGTATCAGATTTATTTTTATATTTAATATTAGTAATTTTGGCCTGGACGACCACAAAGTGGATGTACAGCTCTGTCAGGGTTTGAGGCAGCTGTGGAGAAAAAGAATGGAAGGATTAAACATTATCTTTGTAATTGTATTGTAGCGTCTCTCTGTTGGCCTACAAACTGTGAGAAGCACTCCCTTCATGAAACAAAACTTAAGCAGGAAATGTATGACGGACTTGGTAACAGGGCGACGCAGTATTATGCAGAGGCACTAAGTACGTTCTGTTATTAGAGCGAGCCTGTAAATATTGACTCAGGGCTCGTGTGGGTTTAAACCTCCAGATACAGAAGGTCCAGGATTGAATATTTACCACTCACACTGAACAGTGTGCAAACTGGGGTGGACCAAGTATCAATCCCTGTGGGACCTGATTTCAGTCATGCAGGTCTGGTCACTACTGCCTCTAGATGAATGACATAAAACAGAGACTCACCTTGCCGTCTCCAGTTTGAAGGACATGGTCCATGACTTTGGCAGTGATCCAGCTGAAGACTGGGATGTAGCACATGCTGTGGACGCTGCGTGAGGCTTTCACATGAGTCAGGACCTTAGATGCTTGTTCTTTGTCTCTGAATTTCTTCCTGAAGTAAATCTCTTTCTGTGCGTTTGTGAACCCCCTGACCTCTGTCACCATGTCGACACAGGAGGCTGCAATCTGATTGGCTGCTGCCGGGCGAGAGGTGATCCATACTTGGGCAGAGGGAAGTAGTTCGCCCCTGATCAGGTTCACCAGGAGAATCTCTATGGAGGTTTTCTCTCTCACGTTTGAGACGGCCGGAGTTTTGGTGAAGTCCAGCTGCAGACGGCTCTCGTCCAAACCGTCCAAAATGAAAAGACACTTAAACTCTTCAAACCTGCAAATGCAGTGGCTCATTTGAGTGAAGAAATGTCCAATGAGTCCATATAAACTGGTCTCTTCTCTGAAAAGATTGAGCTCTCTGAAGGTGAAGGGGAAGATGAAGTTCAGTTCCTGGTTGTTTCTGCCCTCAGCCCAGTCCAGACTGAACTTCTGAGTCAGGACGGTTTTCCCAACACCGGCCACGCCCTTCGTCATCACGACTCTGTTCCTCTTCGGTCTCTCTGGAGCAGGGATGAAGAGGTCTGAACATCTGATGGTTGTGACAGTTCTGGTTGGTCTCATTTGGATTTGTGTAACTTCATGTTCTTCATTCATTTGAGAGGCTTCTCCTTCAGTGAGGAGCAGCTCGGTGTAGACTTCATCTAAAAGAGATGCTTTTCCTGGTTCTCGAATTCCCTCAAACACCACCTGGAACTTGGTTTTGAGCGTGGAATTCATCTGGCACCGGCAGACGTGAGCAAACACCCCTAAACCAAAGAATGAAACATTAGAAAATGTATGTGATTTTATCATTTGAGTATGTGTCTTTTATCCAAAACAGTCTCCATCCATTCTCTTCATTGTTTTATACAAGCCTCTCCAGCACTGCCAACGTTTTATTGATGATTTTACTGAGATGTTTCAGTCATATGCACAGACTTTGATGGTTTGGTCATTACAGGTGATTTCAATGTTCATGCAGATAATGTTTGTGACAGAGTCGCTAAAGAGCTTGATGCTGTCATTGAAACCTTCAGTCTTACTCAGCATGTGAGTGGCCCCACCCACAGAAGAGTGGCCCCCACCCACAGCATGGTCATAAAGACTCTCCTAAAGAAGAGCAAGGGTCAGGGGGAGTGGTCATAAAGCCTCTCCTAAAGAAGAGCAGTCTCGATGCTGCAGTCCTGAGTCATGACCAGCCCATCTCTAATCTGACATTTTGGGCCAAAGTCCTTGAAAAGGTTGTTTACAACAGTCACAGATTTCCTCTTAATAAACAACTCATTTGATGTTTTTCAGTCAGGTTTTAGACCTCATCACACTGAGACTGCTGTTGTCATGGTGACAAATGACATCCTCCAGAACACTGACACGAGCAAAGCCTCAGTCTTAATTCTGTTGGATCTGATGCTGCTTCTGACACTGTCGATCATGGGATCCTCTCACAGAGACTAGAGGACTGGGTGTGCATCACTGGCCCCGCCCTAAACTGGTTAAGGTCCTATCTGAAAGACAGGAAGTACTTTGTGTCTCAGACCACATGCCCCTGACCTGTGGGGTGCCCCAAGGGTCAGTCCTGGGAACCCTTCTGTTCAGCCTCTACATGCTGCCATTAGGTCAGCTGATACGCAGTGAAAATGTGCAGACGAGTCAGATCTATGTTTCCCTGTTGGCAGGTGAATAAGTTGTGGGCTTGTTTAAAAAAATCCCATGGCCGAGTCAAAATCCAGTTTTTGTGATTTATTCAGTGCGAAAAATATGAAGAAGCATAAACAAATCCATGTGCTATTCACAAAGAGTACGAAAAAATACGACACAACATATTTACACTTCTGATGTCCAAGGTTCTAAGGTTCAGTTAGGTTCCCAGGTGCTGCCAGCTCTGCAGCCACACTTCATCTC
>NW_027315945.1:39647473-39787473 GCF_026437365.1 Eucyclogobius newberryi | reverse complement strand
AGACACTCACAGAGTGAGACTTCTCACAAGCTGAAAGACACTCACAGAGTGAGACTTCTCACAAGCTGAAAGACACTCACAGAGTGAGACTTCTCACAAGCTGAAAGACACTCACAGAGTGAGACTTCTCACAAGCTGAAAGACACTCACAGAGTGAGACATCTCACAAGCTGAAAGACACTCACAGAGTGAGACATCTCACAAGCTGAAAGACACTCACAGAGTGAGACATCTCACAAGCTGAAAGACACTCACAGAGTGAGACATCTCACAAGCTGAAAGACACTCACAGAGTGAGACATCTCACAAGCTGAAAGACACTCACAGAGTGAGACATCTCACAAGCTGAAAGACACTCACAGAGTGAGACATCTCACAAGCTGAAAGACACTCACAGAGTGAGACATCTCACAAGCTGAAAGACACTCACAGAGTGAGACATCTCACAAGCTGAAAGACACTCACAGAGTGAGACATCTCACAAGCTGAAAGACACTCACAGAGTGAGACTTCTCACAAGCTGAAGTCAAATCCTTCAACATAAAATAAATCCTACCTTAAACACAAGTGAAACGTCTGTTTCACCAGCGCTGGAACCTTCTGCACACTTTTGGGGATCTCTGTGTCAAATATGACAAAAACAAGAATTTAATGTGCAAAAAATATCAGGCTAAATGTTCAAAGAACGTTAGCTTACGGTTCTCTAAAGGTTATTTTGAAACTATATGTTTTATTTACGATCAACATTTATGTAAAAGTGCTGTTCTGAGAACGTTCATAATGTTCTACAGAAGTTATCTGTGGAAATGTTCCCTAGTGTTTCTATGAAACTGAAGCCGCTGGCGTCTTGAGACAGATTTAACTAAATGTTTTAACAACAATTAAATCAAGTGATTTAATATGGATGAAATAACTGCATTATTATTCATAAACACTAGAGATCGATGAAGCTTTAACATGGACGCACATCTCCAACAATGGAAGCATCAGATGGATCCTGTGGAATGTACTTTTGGCTGTAGCTGGAGGACGAGGACAGAGCTGCTCCAGGACTGAAATAACTTTGGACATTTACGAAACTAAAACAATCCTTTTATATAGAATTTGAAAATGGACTTGTTTTGAGCCGTAGTTTTAGGTCTTGGATGTTGTAGAAGCGTCTCACGTTGCAGACGGCGTGTTGGCTGACGTGCGAGCTCACTGTTCTGTGTCAAGTTCATCCAGCTCCTTCCACCTTTATGGCTTTTTTATTCATTACAAAGTATTAAATCCAGAACAAACTGTGCTTCATATTGTATCAATAATAAAATCCATAATCACCTGAACTTTCACTGCATAAGCAGTTCAGGGGCCCCGTCCCCAGCACCAAGGGCCCCGTCCCCAGCACCGAGGGCCCCGTCCCCAGCACCAAGGGCCCCGTCCCCAGCACCGAGGGCCCCGTCCCCAGCACCGAGGGCCCCGTCCCCAGCACCGAGGGCCCCATCCCCTGCACCAAGGGCCCCGACCCCAGCACCAAGGGCCCCGTCCCCAGCACCAAGGGCCCCGTCCCCAGCACCGAGGGCCCCATCCCCAGCACCGAGGGCCCCATCCCCTGCACCAAGGGCCCCGTCCCCTGCACCAAGGGCCCCATCCCCAGCACCAAGGGCCCCGTCCCCAGCACCAAGGGCCCCGTCCCCAGCACCGAGGGCCCCGTCCCCTGCACCAAGGGCCCCGTCCCCTGCACCAAGGGCCCCGTCCCCAGCACCGAGGGCCCCGTCCCCTGCACCGAGGGCCCCGTCCCCAGCACCGAGGGCCCCGTCCCCAGCACCGAGGGCCCCGTCCCCAGCACCAAGGGCCCCGTCCCCAGCACCGAGGGCCCCGTCCCCAGCACCGAGGGCCCCATCCCCTGCACCAAGGGCCCCGACCCCAGCACCAAGGGCCCCGTCCCCAGCACCAAGAGCCCCGTCCCCTGCACCAAGGGCCCCGTCCCCAGCACCAAGGGCCCCATGCCCTGCACCAAGGGCCCCGTCCCCAGCACCGAGGGCCCCGTCCCCAGCACCAAGGGCCCCACCGAAATATACCCAGCCCACAGCGCCACCCTGTGGCCGCTCCCAGCTCTGTATCTCAGGGTTTTGGCTCCTACAGACGTCATGACTTTGTTTTACTTTGCTCTCTGTGTCGTCTTTTATGTCTTTTATGTGTTTGAACTTTGAAGAAAATAAGAAAATAGAATTGTCCATAAACGGTCTGCACCTGACAATAAACCGCAGGTGCACATGATGTAACATAAGGGATTCACACAAATACAGTATTTTCTGGACTATAAGTCACACCTTTTTCATAGTTTTATCCGGGGTGCGACTTATACTAATATTTATACTTATACTTATACTCCAGTGCGACTTATATATGTTTTAATCTTCTGTATTTTTTTGACTTATACTCCGGAAAATAAGGTAAACGCTGTAGTGATGCGTCTTTTGAACCGGGGTTCTGAGACTCATTAGACTCATTTCTTCGTCCGATTGTAATAAAACACAGCGTTTTGAAGCATAAAATAATAGAACACGACGTGTCCCCTGGACAGAGCTTCTACTGTCCACTGAGGTCTTATTCTACAGTGAGTCAAAACGCTTGCCTTTCCAGCTAGAGCGCCCCCTGGCGGCCGTCAGCCAAATCTCTAAATCAGATGCACTGTTGTATGGGCGGCAGGGCTCAATGCGTGGGGGGAAAAGTAGCGGCTTAAAGTACAAAATGTACAGTAATAAAACCATAAGAAACAGGATCAGGAGAGTTTCAAAAGGTTTTGTGTTTGATTTGCCCGGATGACTGACAGTATCTGTGAACTTACTCTAAAGAGTTTCCTTTGAAATCCACCAGAACTCCCTTTGAGAAGACACTGTCACTGATGGAGACACAGCCCGGAGCAGATGACCTCTCAGCGCTGACCCTTGAGGACCAAACAGGGGAAATAACTCGTCAAGTTCAACTTTATTTCCAGCTTGAAAATGGAGACTCTCACATTGAGGTGGCATCAGTTTGTTGCTTGTCGGAGGAATCGTTTGTCTGATGGAGAGACTTCTCCGGGTCAGCGCTGTAAAAGAGTGGAAGAGGCGTGTGTCAGATGCCCTCCCAGCCTCCTGTACTGGAGGATGGAGGTCCTGGTACTGTCCAGCTGACTCTACAGGTCAAACTAAACACACAAACCTTGTCACAGAGCTCTTCCTGTGGGTTCCATGTGAATGTCTCCGCGGTCTCATCTCTTTCACAGCAGTTTGAGCGGAAGAGTCTGTTTTGTCTGGATTTCTGAATAAAATAACTGAT
Organism: Eucyclogobius newberryi; assembly: GCF_026437365.1. Classification (NCBI taxonomy): domain Eukaryota; kingdom Metazoa; phylum Chordata; class Actinopteri; order Gobiiformes; family Gobiidae; genus Eucyclogobius; species Eucyclogobius newberryi. Next base: position 39,784,170 of record NW_027315945.1, on the reverse strand, counting down.
ATATTTAGCCACGTTTCGACCGGCCCAGATCCCACTGAGCAGCCGTCAATCAAATCTCGTTACATCCCCATAATTTTCTTTTTACTTCTTCTGTCTTGTTTATTTTATCTGTACATTATTGTGTATTGTACGTGCTGTTCCCCCGTCTGTAAAAACCCCCCGCCCTTTTTTTTGTATATGTCAAGCGTCTTTGGGTCCCTGAAAAGCACTATATAAATAAAACATGTATTTATTATTATTTATATATATCTAAATCCTCCAGAATTATACTTTTTAATGCATGAGGTATTACACCTGCTGGAGGGTGCGGTTGTCATGACGCTGCTGTGCTTTACACAAACAGAGGATTAAAGGTCTTACTCTGTGTTGAACGTCATGGGCGTGCCCATGGAGCGGTCTGAGGACAGGGACAGAGCTGGAGACTCGGATCTGGGACCAGATCCTGGACCAGGACCTTCTGCGTCTTCTTCAGGACGAGACATTTCTCCTGGAACAGAAAGTGTCTCATGAACGGTAAAAGCTGCAGGTCAGAATCTGTGCTAGAACTGACCTTTGACCTGTTAAAACACAAATGTTTGAGGTGATTTATGTTCAACTTTATTGCCCTGAAGTGACTTTGTCTCACACACGAGAGCACGTCATTACACAAGGGACGAGGACTTAGAGAGTAGCACGCTACGATACATGATACGATACATGATACGATACACGATACGATACACAATACGATACACGATACACGATACACGATAACATCACAATACGATACACGATACACGATACACGATAACATCACAATACGATACACGATACACGATACACGATAACATCACAATACGATACACGATACACGATACGATAACATCACAATACGATACACGATAATACCACAATGATATCACGTTACGATGCACAATACGATAATATGATAATACGATACACGTAGTGTTTGGGCAATATTCATCACAATAAGAATATATTCAGTTTAAATGTGACTGACCACACGGAAAAGTCGGCGCAGACAAAACCGCGCACATTTTTTCAGAATGTGTAAGTTGAAGTCACAGAGAAGCCACTCCATGTTACAGACAACAGTATTAGTTGCCTTAAAAGTGTACATTAAGCCGTTAAAGTTGGTAGTTTTCGGGTCTTTTCCGTGCTTCGCTGGGGGTGTTACCCAACAAAATGTTATTGTTTTCGACCAATCAGCTGCACGTTATAAGCGACACACATGGCTACTTATGCAGCGTCGTCCTGCGGCTGAGGAGCTGCGGAGCGTGACATCAGACACTATCTCGGACGAAATGGAGAAAATCCGTAACTTTGACTGCAAATGCTACGCACGAAGAAAGGATAACTCTCTCCTCGAGAGACATTCGTCAACAAACTATATCCAGAGCTACGAGTGATTCTACGACATCTGGCGTAAGTCGTCACAAGGTACATTGCAATCCCTGCTACATGCTAATGATATGCACATCGAGACTAGGTTCAGTAGGGGTTGTTTCGTCCTGTGCTACCCGCGAGCTAAGCTGGGCCCACGTAAAGCTTCTGGAACCGAACTTTCGTTACCATGGAAACGCAGTGTCATTGACTCTAAATCACAAGTTGCCAAACGTGAAGTTAAACTGACCAACTAAGGGCTTTTCACCTGCTTTTTTATTTTGAAAGTTCCAATAATAACTTCCTGTGCTGCTTTTATTTCGTCTTCACTGGTGAAACAGGTTCTCCACCTTCTTCCTCTCGACTGAACTGAACATTAAAACAAACATGTCAGATATTTCCTGTTTTGGAGCTTTACAACAGGGTTTTTAATACTGAATTCTGAAAAGTTAACTCCAAACACACAAACACTGACTTTGCTCTTCTCTGTTTAACTCACGTAAAGTTATTTCCCTATTGTGACTTTGAGGAAGTGGAACAGAAAAACAATGGAGTTCAGGCCAAAAACAATGAAAAGATCTGATTCTAATCGAGCTCTTGAGAATGTAGTTTCTTTAGTTTCTTTAGTTTCTTAAGTTTCTTTAGTTGCTTTAGTTTCTTTTGTGTGTCCGACAGTGTCACAATCACACATAAACTTAAGCTTCTGCCTCGAGACAAACAAAGACAATAATGTCAGACGCTCTGTAAAAGCTTTGACACAAACATCATGACATTTAAACCACAAATGTACAAATGTATAAAAGTATAAATGTACAAATGTGATATGTACTAATATACGAGTGTATTCTTGTGATAATAAAACACGAGGCTCTTACCGTTGGGGATTTCCACTGAGTCAGAAGTGAAACTGGAGTCAGAATGTAAACAAGGGGGAGGAGCCTTCAACAGGTTTTATTACAGTATTTTTTTAAGTATATTCGACATATTAATTATTGTGCAGAGCTTATAATGTCATCGATCAAAGTCATTTGTGTTTATTTGTTGTTTTTGGACCAAACATGACTCAAGGCACTGGAAATATAAGTTTAAATGTAGAACTCTGGTGCCCTCTGCTGGCAAAAGCTGTTGTAATGGTTAAGAAAAGCACTTTAATTTAAATGCACATTTATTTCATAATCTTACAAAGTGTAAATAAGTAATAAGTATTGTTATTATCTTGTATTCAGCTATTACATAATTATACTGCATTACTGTTGTTTTTCTGTTGACACTAGGGGGCGCTCGGTTGTTTCTTTGCTCATGTTTGATCCTTTTCCAGGGGCCGTGGTGGGAACATTTGAGGCGCCGCTGGGATGAGTTTATGACAGAAGTGACTCCTCATCCCCCAAAAACAAACCCTGACCACAAAGAGTGAACAAGAGTCAGCAACGGAACTGCACGACTAAAGCTGCGATCTGAGGTGACGCCGCAGCTACAAGGACAGCAGCACTAATGTCCAGAGCTAACGCTGCTGAAGCGGGAAGACTCTGCGTCACGTGTTAACAGAGGGATCAGAGAAAATGGAGGATTTACAGCTTGAGCTGATCCAAGCGCTGTGCACGCCATCTAAAGACAATTTAGAGGACATTTTTGGACTCTTTCTGCTGGACATGAAGTTGATTTGTATTTGTAGAACACATTTCAGACACAAGACAATTCAAAGTGTTTAACAAGAAGAAAAACATGAATTAAAATGACAAAGAAATGACAGAAATCACAAAACAGTTTAAGACATAAAAGAGAAAAATCCTTTCGGTCAAACACAGCTAAAGAAAACAGTTTTTATCTTAGATTTGAACATTGTCAGAGTAAAACCTGTCTCACTTCTTCAGGGAGAATGTTCCAGATGTTTGTGCAGAATAACAATGATCAGCTCCCATCTCCCACGAGACGAGCTGGAGAGCTGGAGGATCAGGGCGTGGCTGGAGGGTCAGGGCGTGGCTGGAGGATCAGGGCGTGGCTGGAGGATCAGGGCGTGGCTGGAGGATCAGGGCGTGGCTGGAGGATCAGGTGGCTGGAGGATCAGGGCGCGGCTGGAGGGTCAGGGCGTGGCTGGAGGGTCAGGGCGTGGCTGGAGGATCAGGGCGTGGCTGGAGGATCAGGGCGTGGCTGGAGGATCAGGGCGTGGCTGGAGGATCAGGTGGCTGGAGGATCAGGGCGCGGCTGGAGGGTCAGGGCGTGGCTGGAGGGTCAGGGCGTGGCTGGAGGATCAGGGCGTGGCTGGAGGGTCAGGGCGTGGCTGGAGGATCAGGGCGTGGCTGGAGGATCAGGGCGTGGCTGGAGGATCAGGGCGTGGCTCAGGTGTTGTACATCAAAGACAAAATAGAAGAAATGTGGAAACACGGAGAACTCACAGTGACTGATTCACCTGAGCTTGAGTCTGTGTTGAACCCGGAGCAACGACACACGAGAGTAACACCAGAGCAGAGTTAGAAATATCACCACATGAACACTGTTTTGTGCAGATTATTAGCGTTAGCAATTAGCGCCTCCATTAGCATCCATGCTAACATGGAGTACAGGAGTAACTCTTGAAGCTGGAGAGCAGCTGAGCCCTGGTGGAGCAGAGGACGTAGACTGGGTGGAGTCAGGCTAAACGTATGCTAGCTTCAGGAAGTTGAAGTTAAATATTGATATCACTTATCTGCAAATGTGATGAACATATTTGCTGCTCTCTTAAAATGACTGAACAGAATGTGTGGTATATTGCACTAGAGTACTGTATGGTAATAGTATATGCTATATTCTCCTAATGTGAACGTGTTACACTGTGTGAAATAGTGTCATTATTAGTGCTCACCAATAGAGGGCGCACTTGTTGTGAAGAGTTCTAGAGCAAGTGACGCCGGATGAACCTGTGCTAAAGTTGGATTAAAAGACACGACTGGAATTGAGATGTTGTTCTCTTTTATTTCAGCCAAGATACAACATCTTTTCTTTTCGACCATGGGCACTCTAGTATCGTTTGATGCTAAAAATCAAAGCTGGGAAGAATATTGTGAAATGATGGAGCAGTTTTTTGAGGCCAACGAAATTAATAACGGAGACAAGCAGAGAGCTGTTCTCCTCAGTGTGGCCGGTGCATCGACGACAGTTTAATGCGGAATCTGCTCAGCCCAGAAAAAACAAAAGATAGAACCATTTCGACCCGAGCCCAAGTGAAATGGTCCAAAGGTACAAGTTTGATTCCCGCAGTCAAGTCAAACGAGTCAGTGTTGGATTACGTGGCCGAGCTGCGGAGGCTGGCACAGGACTGTTACTACGGTGACATGTTACAGCAGAAGTTGCGAGACAGGATCGTGTGTTGTATCAATGATGATCGCATTCAACCACGACTCCTGGCAGAAACGGACTTAACTTGTGAGAAAGTGTATTCATTGCAGTTGATTCTGAAAGAGCAAATCAAAAGGCACAGGACGTCCAGAATCCAAACGCAGTGACAAAGTGCTTCACACTAAACAAGGGTTCGTACAGCAGTGGAGCGTTCAAGAGCGCAACGCAGGAGAGCTATCGATGCTAAGGACAAGACAACCCAGCTGAGTGTGAGTTTAAACAAGAAAAATGTCAGAGCTTGTCGAACAAAAAGTAAACAACAGAAGGGAAATGTTTCATTTGATGCTGCAAAAAAGGATATGAGAAGTTCAAGCTACATAATGTTCAAGAGCAACAAGAGGACTGTCCTTTTGCTTTAAAGTCTACCAAGTTCAACTGGGACGTATCAGTGACATACATTTGAGGGGAGTTGAGCCGTTCATTGTGAGCATGAAACTAAATGAAGTAGATGCAGTTTCACAGTAATGAATGAGAAGACATTTCAAACAACATGGGAAGAAGGAAAAATAAAGTTTACACCGGAGTGAAAGTGAAAGTGGTGGGAGCTGCTGATGTGGAAGTGAATATAACCAGCAAAGAGCCAAACTGCTGATGGTTGTTGGCCCCACACTACTGGCCCCACACTGCTGGCCCCACACTGCTGGCCCCACACTGCCGACCCCACACTGCCGGCCCCACACTGCCGGCCCCACACTGCCGGCCCCACACTGCCGGCCCCACACTGCCGGGCCCACACTGCTGGCCCTACACTGCTGGCCCCACACTGCTGGCCCCACACTGCTGGCCCCACACTGCCGGGCCCACACTGCTGGCCCCACACTGCCGGGCCCACACTGCTGGCCCTACACTGCTGGCCCCACACTGCTGGCCCCACACTGCTGGCCCCACACTGCCGGGCCCACACTGCTGGCCCCACACTGCCGGGCCCACACTGCTGGCCCCACACTGCTGCCCCACACTGCTGGCCCCACACTGCTGCCCCACACTGCTGACCCCACACTGCTGCCCCCACACTGCTGACCCCACACTGCTGGCCCCACACTGCCGGGCCCACACTGCTGGCCCCACACTGCCGGCCCCACACTGCCGGCCCCACACTGCCGGCCCCACACTGCCGGCCCCACACTGCCGGCCCCACACTGCCGGGCCCACACTGCTGGCCCTACACTGCTGGCCCCACACTGCTGGCCCCACACTGCCGGGCCCACACTGCTGGCCCCACACTGCCGGGCCCACACTGCTGGCCCCACACTGCTGGCCCCACACTGCCGACCCCACACTGCCGGCCCCACACTGCCGGCCCCACACTGCCGGCCCCACACTGCCGGCCCCACACTGCCAGCCCCACACTGCCGGGCCCACACTGCTGGCCCTACACTGCTGGCCCCACACTGCTGGCCCCACACTGCTGGCCCCACACTGCCGGGCCCACACTGCTGGCCCCACACTGCCGGGCCCACACTGCTGGCCCTACACTGCTGGCCCCACACTGCTGGCCCCACACTGCTGGCCCCACACTGCCGGGCCCACACTGCTGGCCCCACACTGCCGGGCCCACACTGCTGGCCCCACACTGCTGCCCCACACTGCTGGCCCCACACTGCTGCCCCACACTGCTGACCCCACACTGCTGCCCCCACACTGCTGACCCCACACTGCTGGCCCCACACTGCCGGGCCCACACTGCTGGCCCCACACTGCCGGCCCCACACTGCCGGCCCCACACTGCCGGCCCCACACTGCCGGCCCCACACTGCCGGCCCCACACTGCCGGGCCCACACTGCTGGCCCTACACTGCTGGCCCCACACTGCTGGCCCCACACTGCCGGGCCCACACTGCTGGCCCCACACTGCCGGGCCCACACTGCTGGCCCCACACTGCTGACCCCACACTGCTGCCCCCACACTGCTGACCCCACACTGCTGGCCCCACACTGCTGGGCCCACACTGCTGACCCCACACTGCTGGCCCCACACTGCTGGGCCCACACTGCTGGCCCCACACTGCCGGGCCCACACTGCTGGCCCCACACTGCTGGCCCCACACTGCTGGGCAGAGGCTTGAGGAAATTCAGTTGGACTGGAAAGAGGTGAAAGCGAAAAATAAGGCTCGTCAGGTACAGCACTTACACCTGAAACAAATAACACTACAAGAAATACTGTGTAAGAACGAAGAAGTGTTCAAAGAGGAACTAAAGCCACAATTCATGTGAAAGAAAATGCTGTTCCGTGCTTCTTTTGTCCAAGATCGATTCCTTTTGCCATGAGAGCAAAAGTGGATGAGGAAATTGACAGATTGTTAAAGGAGGACATTATCACGCCTGTGAAATGTGCTGCATGGGCCGCGCCTGTTGTACCCATCCTGAAACCAGTGGGAACCGTCAGGTTGTGTGGAGACTACAAACTAACGGTAAACACTGTTTCCTCATTGGAGCAATATCCAATACCCAGAGTGGATGATTTGTTCAATGCACTAGTTAAAGGTTCACCAAACTAGATATGAGTCTTATCAACAGATACTGATGGATGATGAGGCAAAGAAATAGCTCACGGTGAACACACACAGAGGACTGTTCACTTACAACAGACCACCGCCTTGTTCCAAAGGACCATGGAGAGTCTCTTAAGTGGGATTCCTCTGGTCGTGGTTTATCTGGATGATATTTTGGTCAGTGGGGTGGACAAAGCTGATCACTTAAAGAATCTGGATATTGTGCTGACAAAGCTAAAAGAAGCTGGATTGCGCCTCAGAAGAAATAAGTGCACCTCTCTTCAGGATGAAGTGGAGTATTTGGGATACAGAGTGGATTCACAAGGATTACATCCCTGTGTAAAAAAGTCAAAGCAATCCAAGATGCTCCAGCTCCTACAAATGTCACAGAGCTGAAATCGTTCCTGGGGCTGTCAAATTACTACAACAAGTTCCTTCCCAACTTAGCAACAAGATTGGCTCCGTTACACGAACTGTTGAGACATGATGTTCGTTGGAAATGAAACAAAGAACAGGAACAAGCTTTTCAAAGCTCCAAAGACTTGCTGAACACGTCGGATGTTCTGGTGCACTACTCAGCTGATCGAGAGCTGATACTGTCGTGTGATGCTTCGCCTTATGGAGGAGGGGCGGGGCCATCACACGTCATGGAAGATGGAAGTGAGAGACCGATTGGATTTGTCTCGCGCACTTTGCAACCTGCCGAGACAAGATACTCACAACTGGACAAAGAAGGACTGGCCGTGATATTTGGTGTGGAAAAAATTCATAAATACATATATGGACGGAACTTCACCATTTATACCGATCACAAGCCGCTGATTTATCTGTTCAGTGAAAAGAAGCCGATTCCCCAAATGGGATCTCCAAGAGTTCAAAGGTGGGCAGTTAAACTCAGTGCGTACAAGTATAACATTGTGTACAAACCAGGAAAAAACCATGCTAATGCCGACGCCCTGAGCAGATTGCCAGTTCCGGTCAAACTAAAGGAAGAGGAGAGGACTGAGCACGTTCTGATGATGGACTTGTTAGATGAGACATTGGTCGATGCAAACCAAATAAAAAAGTGGACTTCCAAAGACGAAGTACTAGCTCACGTCCATGGATACATCCTAAAGGGTTGGCCGCAGAAACAGAACCGAGTCTTAAACCTTTCCACCAGAGAAGAATGGAGCTCAGCGTAAAAGACGGCTGTGTTCTCTGGGGAGCTCGAGTTGTTATTCCAACAGAAGTGAGAGAGTTTATGCTCAAACGTCTACATCAAACTCACAGCGGAATGACAAAAATGAAAGGTCTGGCAAAGATCGTACATGTGGTGGCCAGGAATGGACCAGGATGTAGAAAAAACTATTCAGGCCAGTCATGAGTGTCAATCTCACCAGAAAGCACCAGCTCCTGCACCATTGCACCCGTGGGAACGGCCTGAGTCGCCATGGTCAAGGATTCATGTGGACTATGCAGGACCTTTCCGTGGAGAAATGTTTCTGGTGATCGTGGATGCACGTTCCAAGTGGTTGGACTAGCACTTCTGACCATTGAGAAACTTAGACAAAGTTTTAGTGTTTTCGGTTTACCAAAAATGCTCGTGTCCGACAACGGGACCTGCTTCACAAGGGCGGAGTTTGAGACGTTCATGAACCAAAATGGTGAGATCTGCTTCCTTTCACCCGTCCTCCAATGGGCTCGCTGAGAGAGCGGTTCAGACCTTCAAAGAGGGGATGAAAAAGATGAAAGAAGGAACAATACAAACAAGGCTTTCGAGATTCTTGTTTGGTCAGAGAATTACACCTCACGACAGGGTTGTCACCTGCAGCGTTGATGATGTCACGCAGACTGAGATCCGCCCTGGATTTAATCATGCCGGACATGAAAACAAAAGTTCAACAAAAACAACTGGAACAAAAAGAAACTCACGACAGCCAGAGCAAATCGAGATGCTATTCATCTGGAGCAAAATGGATTCCTGGCGTGGTGCAAGACTGTTCAGGACCTCTTTCTTACCGTCAGTGTTGGAAGTGGTCAAGTGATGAAAAGGCATGTAGATCAGGTCAGATCTAGATTATCCGATCCAGAGCTAACTGTTGAATAAGAGACTACCTTGCCATTGTTTACAAATGTTACACAAACTACTCTTGAGTCGGTGCAGACACAAAACAAATCCATGTTAGAACTGACCACTGCTGGTCAAGAGAGCGTTGCAGAATGACCTCTTGCTCCAGACGGTCAGGTTGAGTCAGACGTGAGACGCTCGACTAGAGAGAGACGTACACCTGTTCATCTGAAACATTTTGTTCGCTAAAGTAAAAAAAGGAAAACGGTGCAATGACGTTTCAGTCATTTTGAGTTGTTTACAAGTGTGTGTTTGCTGTGTTATGTCGTGACCTTTAATTATTATAAATGACTGAGTTACGTGTTGTTCGGTTAAAGGTGGGGGAGATGTGGTATATTGCACTAGAGTACTGTATGGTAATTGTATATGCTATATTCTGCTCCTCTTAATGTGAACGTGTTACAGTGTGAAATAGAGTGTCATTATTAGTGCTCACCAATAGAGGGCGCACTTGCCCCTTGTGCATGTTGTGAAGAGTTCTAGAGCAAGTGACGCGACTGGAATTCAGATGTTGTTCTCTTTTATTTCAGCCAAGATACAACAGAATGTAAAGACAAGAACATGTTGATTTGAACATGATTTCAGTTTAAGCATTTCAACTAAATATATCATTTTAATTTATCACGACAAAAAAGTTAAACCACATAGGCCACATACATATTAGCAGAGTAATTATGCTCTATTTTGATATGAAAAGACAAACAAACTACATAATAAACAGTTTTGGCTAAACTACAGTGTATTTGCTGTGGTCACAATCTATTAAAGGTTAAATGTTCATATTTCTTGTTTTTTATAGACAAATTAAACATATGCAGTGGTGGAAAGTACAAAAGTGGATATTTTCTACTTTTACGTCACAGGTGGGTGCACGGTGGCCAAGGCGGTTAGCGCTCTTGAAGGAGATCATGGGTTCGATTCCTGGACCAGAGCAACATCACATGATCTCTCTGGGTGGAGTCTGCATGTTCTCCCCGTGTTACCGTGGGTTCTCTCCGGCTCCTCCCACAGTCCAAAGACAAGCAGTGAATGAATGTGAGAGTGAACTGTCTGTAATGTCTATGTCTCTGTGACGAGTTGGCCACTGTCCAGGGTGTACCCCGCCTAAGGCCCAAAGTCACTGGGATAGGCTCCCGTCACCCGCGACCCCGAAAGGGAAGAAGAGGTAGAAAATGAATGAATGTCACAGCATTTGAAAGCAGGATCTGTTCTTTCTACTCTAAAAAGAAAAGTGAAACTATTTTTTCTTATGATTTTTGACCTGCTGAACGAGCTGAAGGGTTTGTTTTTGTGACCACGTTTATGGTGACATCTCGTCTACTTTTTTGGTTCAAGTCCAAGCTCTAGTACAAAATGTGTAACTTTAATACTGCTATTTCTACTTTTACTTGAGGATTTATTTTCCTATATCTGTAGTTTTAAATAAATAAAAGCTGTACTTCTTCCACCACTGAACATATTGTTTTTATATTTTTAGCTCACACAGAGTGATGGAGGAGTTAAATGGCTTGGTCTTGATTCTGAAGGCAGGATGGACCTCTTCAGTGAACCTGGTCTTAAACGTCTGCAGGTGGATCTTCTGCTCTGGAGAAACAGCATAGAAGGACAGGACGCCTCCCTCCCAGTCCAGGTAGACCCCCACTTGATTTGTCGACTTTGATTTGAAAGACCTTCTCTTGTTTTCATGCAGCACAGAAAACGTTTCTTCGGTGCATCCGAAGCTCCAGGAGAGGGCGTTCTTCCCCAAACAGCTGTCGTCTCCTTCTCCTTTGCGTTTGATGCTTTTGTAGGTCACTGCGATGTAGACGTCTCCAGTCCACTCCACCTCCCAGTAGCTCCGCCCTCGCAGCCCCTCCACACACAACACCTGCTTCCAGTAGTGGAACCGCTCAGCGTGATCGGGGTAAGACTGCTTCTCCTGCTCCAGTGAAATACTTCTGTCGTTATTGGAGAAAATCATCCTTTGGTTTGCAGTGTTTGGGTCAAATATGAGCTGACATGCATCTGCAGAAGACAGAAATACAGTATTTACCTTCAGCAAAGAAGAAGTTGAACTTCTGAACCGTTGACACTTACATTTGCTTAAACCTTCTCGTAATCTCTCCTCTCCTCCGTGATCTAAGCTGTGAAAGGAATGAAAAGGTTTGAACTAAAAGCTATAAACCATAGTTGCTCTTTGTTTTTGAGGATGGAGAATACCATGTGTTATTACCTGAGTTTCTTCTGAGGATCATCAAACAGCTCAGTGAGTTTCTTTGCTTCAGTTGGTCCTGGATTGTTGTAGCTCAAGTCCAGCTCCTTTAAACCTCCAGAGCTCAGAGCCGAGACCAAAGACGCACAGCCGCTTTCAGAGACTTGACAACCAGAGAGCCTGCAGAACATAGCATAAGTAAGCTAGCTGTTAGCTCTGTTAGCTCAGCTGAGCTAAGCTGTTAGCTGTTTGTTCTGACCTGAGCGTCTCCAGTTTACAGTGGGGGCTCTTCAGGGCGATGCAGAGAGTCTGGACCCCTGAGTCCTGGAGGTCATTGTTGCTGAGGTCCAGCTCTCTTAGACTGTTGGTCTCTGAGTCCAGGACTGACCCCAGAGCCTCACAGGAGCGAGCGGACAGACCACAGAAGATCAACCTGAGCAAGAGAGAAGAGTTTACAGCCTGAAATAGACCTGAGCGTTTCAGAGCACAGACCTGAACGTTTCAGAGCACAGACCTGAGCGTTTCAGAGCACAGACCTGAGCATTTCAGAGCACAGACCTGAGCGTTTCAGAGCACAGACCTGAGCATTTCAGAGCACAGACCTGAGCGTTTCAGAGCACAGACCTGAGCGTTTGCAGAGTACAGACCTGAGCATTTCAGAGCACAGACCTGAGCGTTTGCAGAGCACAGTCCGGCTTCTTCAGCCCCTCACACAGCACGAGGACCCCAGAGTCTTGCAGAGGATTATTACTGAGGTCCAGCTCACTCAGACTGCACTGAGAGTCGAGGCCTGAGGCCAGAGCTTCACAGGCTTTGTCTGTCAGACCACAGCCGCTCAGCCTGAGACGGAAGAACATCAAAAGGACATTAAGACAAGGAAGCTTATTGGAGTGTACAGGCATTTGAAAGTCTCAGTAGTTTCATGTATGAAAAACAAACCTGAACTGAAATACAAACGTACAGAGCTTTGGTGGATTGTTTGACGATGGGCATCAGATCGAGCAGAGCCGTCTCTGATTGTTGGTATTTGCTCAGATATAACTCTGGTTCTTCTGTGGACAGTAAGATGCAGACCAGTGCGGTCCACTGAGCAGGAGACAGATCTGAGGGGATCTTCTCAGAGCTGAGCCAGGCCTGGACCTCCTCACAAAGACTTGTGTCCTTTAGCTCGATCAGACACTGCAGCAGCGTCAGGTTCCTCTTCACTGACAGACCTGACTCTAACTTGGCTTTCAAATATTTGGCTGTTTCCTGGTTTGACTCTGGACTTCCTGTTGGCTTCACTAACCCTCTGAGGAGCCTCTGGTTACTTTCAAGAGATAAACCAAGAAAGAATCGTAGGAACAGGTCCAGATGTCCATTTTGACTCTCTAAAGCTTTGTCCACTGTCGTTCTGTAAAACTGTATCAGAGAAGGTTTGCGGTGAAATAGTTTAGACCAAAGAGACTGTTTTTCTGGGAGCTGGTCGTCCATGAAAGTGATGTGAACGTGAAGAGCAGCCAGAAACTCCTGGACGCTCAGATGGACAAAGGAGAAGACTTTGTCCTTGTAGAGACCTTGCTCCTCTTTAAACCACTGTGTGAAGACTCCTGAATACACAGAAGCTTCTGTAAGATCGATGCCACAGTCGATTAAATCAGACTCATAGAAGATCAGGTTTCCTTTCTCCAACTGATCAAAGGCCAGTTTGGATAAAATCTTGAGAGTATTCTTTCCTTCTGGAGTCCAGTGAAGGTCTGTATCAGATTTATTTTTATATTTCATATTAGTCATTTTGGCCTGGACGACCACAAAGTGGATGTACAGCTCTGTCAGGGTTTGAGGCAGCTGTGGAGAAAAAGAATGGAAGGATTAAACATTATCTTTGTAATTGTATTGTAGCGTCTCTCTGTTGACCTACAAACTGTGAGAAGCACTCCCTTCATGGAACAAAACTTAAGCAGGAAATGTATGACGGACTTGGTAACAGGGCGACGCAGTATTATGCAGAGGCACTAAGTACGTTCTGTTATTAGAGCGAGCCTGTAAATATTGACTCAGGGCTCGTGTGGGTTCAAACCTCCAGATACAGAAGGTCCAGGATTGAATATTTACCACTCACACTGAACAGTGTGCAAACTGGGGTGGACCAAGTATCAATCCCTGTGGGACCTGATTTCAGTCATGCAGGTCTGGTCACTACTGCCTCTAGATGAATGACATAAAACAGAGACTCACCTTGCCGTCTCCAGTTTGAAGGACATGGTCCATGACTTTGGCAGTGATCCAGCTGAAGACTGGGATGTAGCACATGCTGTGGACGCTGCGTGAGGCTTTCACATGAGTCAGGACCTTAGATGCTTGTTCTTCGTCTCTGAATTTCTTCCTGAAGTAAATCTCTTTCTGTGCGTTTGTGAACCCCCTGACCTCTGTCACCATGTCGACACAGGAGGCTGCAATCTGATTGGCTGCTGCCGGGCGAGAGGTGATCCATACTTGGGCAGAGGGAAGTAGTTCGCCCCTGATCAGGTTCACCAGGAGAATCTCTATGGAGGTTTTCTCTCTCACGTTTGAGACGGCCGGAGTTTTGGTGAAGTCCAGCTGCAGACGGCTCTCGTCCAAACCGTCCAAAATGAAAAGACACTTAAACTCTTCAAACCTGCAAATGCAGTGGCTCATTTGAGTGAAGAAATGTCCAATGAGTCCATATAAACTGATGGTCTCTTCTCTGAGAAGATTGAGCTCTCTGAAGGTGAAGGGGAAGATGAAGTTCAGGTCCTGGTTGTTTCTGCCCTCAGCCCAGTCCAGACTGAACTTCTGAGTCAGGACTGCACCTGACAATAAACCGCAGGTGCACATGATGTAACATAAGGGATTCACACATAAATACAGTATTTTCTGGACTATAAGTCACACCTTTTTCATAGTTTTATCCGGGGTGCGACTTATACTTATATTTATACTTATACTTATACTCCAGTGCGACTTATATATGTTTTATTCTTCTGTATTTTTTTGACTTATACTCCGGAAAATAAGGTAAACGCTGTAGTGATGCGTCTTTTGAACCGGGGTTCTGAGACTCATTAGACTCATTTCTTCGTCCGATTGTAATAAAACACAGCGTTTTGAAGCATAAAATAATAGAACACGACGTGTCCCCTGGACAGAGCTTCTACTGTCCACTGAGGTCTTATTCTACAGTGAGTCAAAACGCTTGCCTTTCCAGCTAGAGCGCCCCCTGGCGGCCGTCAGCCAAATCTCTAAATCAGATGCACTGTTGTATGGGCGGCAGGGCTCAATGCGTGGGGGGGAAAGTAGCGGCTTAAAGTACAAAATGTACAGTAATAAAACCATAAGAAACAGGATCAGAAGAGTTTCAAAAGGTTTTGTGTTTGATTTGCCCGGATGACTGACAGTATCTGTGAACTTACTCTAAAGAGTTTCCTTTGAAATCCACAAAAATGTCCTTTGAGAAGACACTGTCACTGATGGAGACACAGCCCGGAGCAGATGACCTCTCAGCGCTGACCCTTGAGGACCAAACAGGGGAAATAACTCGTCAAGTTCAACTTTATTTCCAGCTTGAAAATGGAGACTCTCACATTGAGGTGGCATCAGTTTGTTGCTTGTCGGAGGAATCGTTTGTCTGATGGAGAGACTTCTCCGGGTCAGCGCTGTAAAAGAGTGGAAGAGGCGTGTGTCAGATGCCCTCCCAGCCTCCTGTACTGGAGGATGGAGGTCCTGGTACTGTCCAGCTGACTCTACAGGTCAAACTAAACACACAAACCTTGTCACAGAGCTCTTCCTGTGGGTTCCATGTGAATGTCTCCGCGGTCTCATCTCTTTCACAGCAGTTTGAGCGGAAGAGTCTGTTTTGTCTGGATTCATCCTGGAAAATAAAATAAAAATAACCGATATATTTAGCCACGTTTCGACCGGCCCGGATCCCACTGAGCAGCCGTCAATCAAATCTAAATCCTCCTGAATTATACTTTTTACTCCTGAGCTCGATCTCAGTGAGTCACAAAAAGACCTTTAGTCATTCCATTCTGTGTGTGTGAGGGGCGTGGCTAAAGCTAGTGCGTGTGAGGGGCTTGGCTAAAGCTAGTGTGTGTGAGGGGCGTGGCTAAAGCTAGTGCGTGTGAGGGGCTTGGCTAAAGCTAGTGTGTGTGAGGGGCGTGGCTAAAGCTAGTGTGTGTGAGGGGCGTGGCTAAAGCTAGTGCGTGTGAGGGGCGTGGCTAAAGCTAGTGTGTGTGAGGGGCGTGGCTAAAGCTAGTGTGTGTGAGGGGCGTGGCTAAAGCTAGTGTGTGTGAGGGGCGTGGCTAAAGCTAGTGTGTGTGAGGGGCGTGGCTAAAGCTAGTGTGTGCGAGGGGCGTGGCTAAAGCTAGTGTGTGTGAGGGGCGTGGCTAAAGCTAGTGTGTGTGAGGGGCGTGGCTAAAGCTAGTGTGTGCGAGGGGCGTGGCTAAAGCTAGTGTGTGTGAGGGGCGTGGCTAAAGCTAGTGTGTGTGAGGGGCGTGGCTAAAGCTAGTGTGTGTGAGGGGCGTGGCTAAAGCTAGCGTGCACAGGAACAGTTTTGCCTCGTTTCTTTGACTTCTCTGCATGTGAGGGGCGTGGCTAAAGCTAGTGAGGGGCGTGGCTAAAGCCCCGTTTGAACCTCCTCATGTCGTGCGTTGGATCATGTCAGACGCTGCACAGAGAAAAGGTCAGTTATGGAGGAGAATCAGAACGGAGTGTTTCTGAGGCTCAGAGGGAGAGGACATTCAGCAAACTGTGAATGAAGCTAAATGTTACTCCAGCTGAGTTTGTGACGAGGAACAGAGTGAGAAGAAGATGTACGATAATGTCATGATACTGTGAAACCCGTAGTGTTTTCTTGCACATTTCAATCATCAAAACAGTGAATATGTCAAACGTTTGGCATGAACAAGTTTCCTTGTAGTTTAGTCACAAAATAAGTGATAAAAAGCGACTTGTTGATCTCGCCTGTGCTGCACACGGTTCACAGTTTATTTGTTGAATCGATGGTTTTCTTCAAACTTTCTTCACGTCATGATCCCGTGTCCATCATCTGCAGCTGCACATGTTAAACATGAAGATAAAACTCTTATTTTCAGTCAAATCAAACATTCTGGGATGAATCAGTTTATTCTCCAAAACGACAAATAAAACATGTCTAAGTCTTTTTATTCATTTTCCAACAACTGTTCACCTGCTTTTTTATTTTGTATTATTATAACCTCATTTCGCTGGTGAAACAGGTTCTCCAACTTCTTCCTCGACTGAACATTAAAACAAACATGTCAGATATTTCCTGTTTTGATTTTTACAACAGGGTTTTTAAAACTGAATTCTGAAAAGAAAACTCCAAACACACAAACACTTTTACTTTGCTCTTCTCTGTTTAACTCACATGAAGCTTTAGTTGCTTTAGTTGCTTTAGTTGCTTTAGTTGCTTTAGCTGCTTTAGTTTCTTTTGTGTGTCCGACAGTGTCACAAACACACATAAACTTAGACTTTATCGACACAAAAGCTTCTGCCTCGAGACAAACAAAGACAATAATATATTTAAACCACAAAATGTATAAATGTGATAAAAAAAAAGGCACACGCAGCTCTTACCGTGAGAGATTTCCACTGAGTCAGAAGTGACACTAAAGAATGTGAGCAGGGGGAGGAGCCAGAACACTAACCTTCAACAGTATTTATCACAGTATTAATTACAGTATGTTCTACAGCAGGGGTGGGCAATTATTTTCCTCCGAGGGCCATATTTTTAATCCAGGCCTGTAGCTGAGGGCCCCTGATCATTGGTGTGAAAAAAAAATCCCCAAAATTAAATATCAAATAAAATATCACTTTTTTGTCAAGTATAGGCTATTGAATCTATGATTTAATTCATTTCACGTCATATTTATTAAGGATACAAGTGCAGACAGAAGCCTGAGGGCAACAAAGGAACAAAATATATACATATACATATTTTTTAATATTACTTGGACAAGCTTGGTGGGCCGGAATGAAAGGCCCGGCGGGCCGGATGTGGCACGCGGGCCGTAGTTTGCCCACCCCTGTTCTACAATATTAATCATTGTTCAGAGCTTATAATGTCATCGATCAAAATGGTTTGTGTCATTTGTGTTTATTTGTTGTTTTTGGACCAAACATGACTCAAGACACTGGAAATATAAGTTTAAATGTAGAACTCTGGTGCCCTCTGCTGGCAAAAAGCTGTTGTAATGGTTAAGAAAAGCTGGGATGAGTTTATGACAGAAGTGACTCCTCATCCCCCAAAAACAAACCCTGACCACAAAGAGTGAACAAGAGTCAGCAACGGAACTTCACGACTAAAGCTGCGATCTGAGGTGACGCCGCAGCTACAAGGACAGCAGCACTAATGTCCAGAGCTAACGCTGCTGAAGCGGGAAGACTCTGCGTCACGTGTTAACAGAGGGATCAAAGAAAATGGAGAAAACTGCGGTCATAAAGCCTCTCCTAAAGAAGAGCAGTCTTGATGCCGCAGTACTGAGTCATTACCGGCCCATCTCTAATCTGCCATTTTGGGGCAAAGTCCTTGAAAAGGTTGTTTACCAACAGCTCACATATTTCCTCTTAATAAACAACTCATTTGATGTTTTTCAGTCAGGTTTTAGACCTCATCACAGCACTGAGACTGCTCTTGTCAAGGTGACAAATGACATCCGCCTGAACACTGACACGGGCAAAGCCTCAGTCTTAATTCTGTTAGATCTGAGTGCTGCTTTTGACACTGTCGATCATGGGATCCTCTTACAGAGACTAGAGGACTGGGTGGGCATCACTGGCACTGCCCTAAACTGGTTCAGGTCCTATCTGGAAGACAGGAAGTACTGGTAGCTGTGTCTCAGACCACATGACCCTGACCTGTGGAGTGCCCCAAGGGTCAGTCCTGGGTCCCCTTCTGTTCAACCTCTACATGCTGCCGTTGGGTCAGTTGATACGCAGTGAAAATGTGTCCTATCACAATTATGCAGACGACACTCAGATCTATGTTTCACTATCGGCAGGTGACTATGGACCAGTAGATTCACTCTGTCACTGCATCCAACAGATCAGTGTGTGGATGCAAAACAACTTTCTCCAGCTGAACTCAGACAAGACTGAAATAATCGTTTTTGGCCCACAGAAACAAAGAGAAAGTGTTAGCGGTCACCTCCAGAGTCTCGCTCTAAAACCTACAAACCAAGTTAGAAATCTGGGGGTAATAATGGACTCAGACTTGAACTTTAATAGCCACGTCAAATCAATAACATCAGCAGCTTTTTACCATCTAAAAAACATGTCCAAAATCAAAGATATAGTGTCAAAACCAGATTTAGAGAGACTTATCCATGCGTTTGTCTCCAGTAGATTAGACTGTAACGGCCGCTCACAGGTCTCTCCAAACGAGCTGTAAAACAGCTGCAGTACATCCAGAACGCTGCTGCTCGGGTCCTGACTAGAACCAGGAAGTACCATCACATTAGTCCTGACCAGAACCAGGAAGTACCATCACATTAGTCCTGTTCTCAGGTCTCTGCACTGGCTCCCTGTGGCTCAGAGAATAGACTTTAAAGCAGCTCTGCTTGTGTACAAGTCTCTCCATGGCCTAGCACCAAAGTACATCTTGGATATGTTAGTGCCATATGAACCATCTCGGACTCTGAGGACCTCAGGGACCGGCCTCCTGCTGGTGCCAGAGTCAGGACAAAACATGGACCGGCCTCCTGCTGGTGCCAGAGTCAGGACAAAACATGGACCGGCCTCTTGCTGGTGCCAGAGTCAGGACTAAACATGGACCGGCCTCCTACTGGTGCCAGAGTCAGGACTAAACATGGACCGGCCTCCTGCTGGTGCCAGAGTCAGGACTAAACATGGACCGGCCTCCTGCTGGTGCCAGAGTCAGGACTAAACATGGACCGGCCTCCTGCTGGTGCCAGAGTCAGGACAAAACATGGGGAATCTGCGTTTCAGTTTTATGCAGCTAAAATCTGGAACATTCTTCCTGAAGATGTGAGACTGTGACAATGTTCAAATCTAAGCTAAAAACTGTTTTTTTCAGCTGCGCATGTGACTGAAGGGATTTTTTCTTTGCACTCTTCTCTTTTGTTTGTGATTTTATTAGTTTAGAAAATCAGTTGGATTGATAATTTTTAATTTAGTTAATTTTATTGTATTTCTGTAATTTCTTTGTGATTTGAATGCATTTTTCCTGCTGTGAAGCACTTTGAATTGCCTTGTGTATGAAATGTGCTCTACAAATAAACTTGCCTTGCCTTGCCTTGCCTATTAAGAGTTGCAACAATGAAATTTCCCCATGTGTGGACAAATAAAGGCTTATCTTATCTTATCTTATCTTATTGATAGAGTGTCGTCTGCAGAGCAGTGGAAGTTAATGCCATGTGACCTGATCATGTGACCTAACGGCAGCATGTGAAGAGGAAACGGAACAGGACCAAGTACTGACCCCTGAGGCACACCGTAAGTTAGTTTAGAACAAGGGGAGGAGCTCTGGTTTACATGAACAAACAGGTACATATCAGATAAATATGATGTAAAGTAGCTGAGGGCGGGACCTCTGAGGGCGGGGCCTCTGAGGGCACCTCAGAGGCTACTACATCACATTCTAACCTCTGCTGTAGAATGTTGTGGTTGATGGTGATATATTGTAAAATCCATTTAAAAACTTTGTTTTTAATAATGTCAATTGCATGGCACCTTCTTTTTTATTGTGTCCCAGCAGGTTTATCCATGTATTTTCAAGCAATAAAAACCTCCAGAACCGATCAGCACAAAGCACAGTATTGCAATCCTATTGCCTTTTTATGTGTTTTGGTTGTTTTGAAGGGAAATGTGACACGGTGTTGGAATCTAAAGCCTGATGATCAATGTTGTCTTAAAAGCAGGTGTTGGTGGGATTATACATCAGAAGCCAAATGGAATATGTCTTGTCAGTTGACAGGAAGCGTCACGAGTGGCCTATTGTTGGCTGCTCTGACTGTATTTACTGTATTTGACTCTTATTAGAGCAAATCTAATTCTCTTCACTCGACACAACGGGTTTAACATGTCAGTGACTATTGAAAGGACTTATCATCTGATCAAGCGTTCAGAAACATATTTGAACATCAGAATCACAATCAACGTGTTCGATTCATCCTTGAGGACAATAATGCAAACGAGCAGCTAATGGACAATAATTAGCAATAATCAGACTGGACTTATTATTATAATAATATGTATAGATTTATTATTTTAGGTGTGTATTGGTATGATATCAGAATACTATGAAATACTATTGATCTGATTTTTATTATTATATTAACCAAGATGTCAATATGATTTAGATTTTCATTCATGTCACAATATGTCCTTGACCTACACATTACAACTGAACGTAATCACAGAACTGAATCACTTCTGAGGCTTAACGGGGGGATGTATAGGATGTATAGGATGCATAGGATCCATAGGATCCATAGGATGAATAGGATGTATAGGATGTATAGGATGCATAGGATGTATGGGATCCATAGGATGTATAGGATATATAGGATCCATAGGATGTGTAGGATGTATAGTATGTATAGGATATATGTGTCTGCGCCTCGACTCAATGGGTCCATCACTAGTACAAGCCCCTCCTCCACGTCGTCAGAGTAGTAGACGTTGCTTGTTCTTCTGTTTCAGGAGTGTTGTCCTCGTCCTGCTCCAGGTGAGTCCAGTGTCTGCTTTTATTTTGACACTATTTTTGACACTTTAAACTTAAACACTTTATTTGCTCTCCTCTAACACTGACCTCTTTCTCTTGAACTCTGATACTTTTGGATTCTCTTTCTGTCTGATAAACTCTTCCAAACTTGTAACGTTGTTCCTCATCTTCGTCTGTCGGCGGGTGACGGACAAAACAAACTGCAGAGTTCCTCTTTGTGCTGGAGTGAAGGAAACAGTTTGTGCAGGTCAGGTTTTATTTCATCTTAGTTTGTGAAATGTTAGACACATTTCAACAGGCGGAGCTGGAAAGACTTGATACACCTTATTTGCATCTTTTAGGAAAACGACTTTGCTACTTTGCATCTTCAATGAAGATGAGTTGGCTAGTTTGGGACCAGGGCCACACCCTTTCACCCAGCACCCAGGTCACGCTCATCCGTGTTCATGACTTTATGCACACATGAGCCCACGCTCGAATACACACTCGTTCCTTCTGATGCATCGGCCCGACCCAGGCCTGACCTCGCCCAGCACAGGAGAGCCGCACCGGACCATCCTCCACTGGACCCTCCACTGGACCCTCCACTGAACCCTCCACTGGACCCTCCACTGGACCCTCCACTGGACCCTCCACTGAACCCTCCACTGAATCCCTCACTGGACCCTCCACTGAACCCTCCACTGGACTCCCGCCGCCGCAGTCTCGTCAAATCAGCTGTTTTCCCAGGCACAGCTCTCGCTTACGGTCAGTCTTTCCTTTTTTTGCCTTCTCCCGCTTCATCCCACTCAAACCAGTCTAGTAGTTCACTCTCCGGGCTCCGGCCACGCCCCCAGGCCAAGCTCCCATCGGCTGACCCGCGTCCACCACGGATCAACCTCTGCTAGTCATGGATTCAGATCCCCTATGGCTGATGGAAAAACCTTAATCCTTGAAAGTATTTGTGTTAATAATGTTGTTGTGAATGGTTTGACCTGTTCATTTTAATGTCCTAATCACGTAATTGCCATCAAATGACATTTTCATCATTACACTTTCTCTGTCTACACCATTCATCTATCCAGAGCATTCGCATCCACACCATTCATCTATCCAGAGCATTCGCGTCTACACCATTCATCTGTCCAGAGCATTCACGTCTACACCATTCATCTGTCCAGAGCATTCACGTCTACACCATTCATCTGTCCAGATTATTTGCGTCTACACCATTCATCTGTCCAGAGCATTCACGTCTTCACCATTCATCTATCCAGAGCATTCGCGTCTACACCATTCATCTGTCCAGAGCATTTGCGTCTACACCATTCATCTATCCAGAGCATTCTCGTCTGCACCATTCATCTGTCCAGAGCATTCGCGTCCACACCATTCATCTGTTCAGAGCATTCGCGTCTACACCATTCATCTGTCCAGAGCATTCGCGTCCACACCATTCATCTGTCC
The DNA here is from genome assembly GCF_026437365.1 of Eucyclogobius newberryi. NCBI lineage: Eukaryota > Metazoa > Chordata > Actinopteri > Gobiiformes > Gobiidae > Eucyclogobius > Eucyclogobius newberryi. The sequence goes on along the minus strand of NW_027315945.1, from coordinate 39,761,467 downwards.
AGAGCATTCGCGTCCACACCATTCATCTGTCCAAAGCATTCGGGTCTACACCATTCATCTGTCCAGAGCATTCGCGTCCACACCATTCATCTGTCCAGAGCATTCGCGTCTTCACCATTCATCTGTCCAGAGCATTCGCGTCCACACCATTCATCTGTCCAGAGCATTCGCGTCTACACCATTCATCTGTCCAGAGCATTCGCGTCTACACCATTCATCTGTCCAGAGCATTCGCGTCTACACCATTCATCTGTCGACGATTCTCGTCCTTCGTCTCAGGCCTAATAATAATAATAATGATACATGTCTATTTCCCGGCAGCCCCAGCAGCTGAAGGTCCGTCCCGCAGCTGAAGGTCCGTCCCGCAGCTGAAGGTCCGTCCCGCAGCTGAAGGTCCGTCCCGCAGCTGAAGGTCCGTCCCGCAGCTGAAGGTCCGTCCCGCAGCTGGAGGCCCGTCCCGCAGCTGAAGGCCCGTCCCGCAGCTGGAGGTCCGTCCCGCAGCTGGAGGCCCGTCCCGCAGCTGGAGGTCCGTCCCGCAGCTGGAGGCCCGTCCCGCAGCTGGAGGCCCGTCCCGCAGCTGGAGGCCCGTCCCGCAGCTGGAGGTCCGTCCCGCAGCTGGAGGCCCGTCCCGCAGCTGGAGGCCCGTCCCGCAGCTGGAGGCCCGTCCCGCAGCTGGAGGTCCGTCCCGCAGCTGGAGGCCCGTCCCGCAGCTGAAGGTCCGTCCCGCAGCTGGAGGCCCGTCCCGCAGCTGGAGGTCCGTCCCGCAGCTGGAGGCCCGTCCCGCAGCTGGAGGTCCGTCCCGCAGCTGGAGGCCCGTCCCGCAGCTGGAGGTCCGTCCCGCAGCTGGAGGCCCGTCCCGCAGCTGGAGGTCCGTCCCGCAGCTGGAGGCCCGTCCCGCAGCTGGAGGCCCGTCCCGCAGCTGGAGGCCCGTCCCGCAGCTGGAGGTCCGTCCCGCAGCTGGAGGCCCGTCCCGCAGCTGGAGGCCCGTCCCGCAGCTCGGACTTGTCCGTGGCTCGAGCTAAAACAGTTTGTAAAATGTGTGGAAGGAGTTTGGCGCTGAGAGCTTTGGTGCAGGAGCGTCTGACTGCAGCTGCGGAGGAGATCTTTGAGCTGTTTGAAAGAACAATAGCGGAGTTTGAGCAGGAGAACCAGAGGAAACAGCGCCACCTGGAGTCTGTCCTGAGTCTCCACAGAGCAGGAGGTGAGGCCCTCAGTCCCATGAACACGGTTTATTACTTTAGTGAAGGAACAATAATGTGACCATGAGGCACATGTAGATATGTAAGTGCTTCTCACACTTTCTGGAGACTTTTCTGTCACTTTTACTTCTGAACATTATCTTTACTTTCTGCTCAAAATGAGCACGAGACGTTTGAAATTCACTGCTGTATTTTCACTTTCACATGTTGTTGTTGTTGTTGTTGTTGTGGCAGAATGATTTATGGATCATAGTGAAAAATACAACTAGATATAAACATGTGAGTTTAAGAACAGCAACGAGCTATTCAAATCAATGTCTTTATTTGTAGTTGAACAATATGATATTATATATATATATATATATATATATATATATATATATATATATATATATATATATATATTTGCAGGAGCTCTGGTCAACAGGGGGCGCACTTTTAACACAGATACACAAGTTCACAGGTTCATATGCAAATTTTGTTCATTTTATGATTATCTGTACAAATGATAGTCACATTCAGAATAGAAATAGTCTCTATGAGGCACAATCCAATTGGTCCTTCAGGGACATGACGACCTCTGTCACACGAGGAGGGGAGGAGTTTTCTTAAGTGCCACTTAAACGTTGTTAAAAGGAAAGGAGTAAGTTAAGTTAAGAGTAAGAGCTTTATACGCTCTGAGGTGTGTCTTTAGAGCTTTATACGCTCTGAGGTGTGTCTTCAGAGCTTTATACACTCTGAGGTGTGTCTTCAGAGCTTTATACACTCTGAGGTGTGTCTTTAGAGCTTTATACACTCTGAGGTGTGTCTTTAGAGCTTTATTACACTCTGAGGTGTGTCTTTAGAGCTTTATACACTCTGAGGTGTGTCTTTAGAGCTTTATACTGCTCTGAGGTGCGTCTTTAGAGCTTTATACGCTCTGAGGTGTGTCTTCAGAGCTTTATACACTCTGAGGTGTGTCTTTAGAGCTTTATACACTCTGAGGTGTGTCTTTAGAGCTTTATAACACTCTGAGGTGTGTCTTTAGAGCTTTATAACACTCTGAGGTGTGTCTTTAGAGCTTTATACGCTCTGAAGTGTCTTTAGAGCTTTATACACTCTGAGGTGTGTCTTTAGAGCTTTATAACACTCTGAGGTGTGTCTTTAGAGCTTTATACACTCTGAGGTGTGTCTTTAGAGCTTTATACCACTCTCAGGTGCGTCTTTAGAGCTTTTACCACTTTGAGGTGTGTCTTTAGAGCTTTATACGCTCTGTGGTGTGTCTTTAGAGCTTTATACACTCTGAGGTGTGTCTTTAGAGCTTTATACACTCTGTGGTGTGTCTTTAGAGCTTTATACTGCTCTAAGGTGCGTCTTTAGAGCTTTATACTGCTCTAAGGTGTGTCTTTAGAGCTTTATACGATCTGTGGTGCGTCTTTAGAGCTTTATACACTCTGAGGTGTGTCTTTAGAGCTTTATACTGCTCTAAGGTGCGTCTTTAGAGCTTTATACGATCTGTGGTGCGTCTTTAGAGCTTTATACTGCTCTGAGGTGTGTCTTTAGAGCTTTATACTGCTCTAAGGTGCGTCTTTAGAGCTTTATACGCTCTGTGGTGTGTCTTTAGAGCTTTATACACTCTGAGGTGTGTCTTTAGAGCTTTATACTGCTCTAAGGTGCGTCTTTAGAGCTTTATACGCTCTGTGGTGTGTCTTTAGAGCTTTATACACTCTGAGGTGTGTCTTTAGAGCTTTACACGCTCTGTGGTGTGTCTTTAGAGCTTTATACTGCTCTGAGGTGCGTCTTTAGAGCTTTATAACACTCTGAGGTGTGTCTTTAGAGTTTTATACCGCTCTGTGGTGAATTTAATTTGTTTCAATTCAATTTCATTTATTTTTGAAACGCCCACAATCACAGCAGTTTCCTCTGAGGGCCACAGTGAAAAACAGATTAAACAATGTTCAAAGGGACGTTACAAATGCATGAGACGTTTTTCAGCTTCGCTTTTAGGCCGGATTCTTCTGATTTGATCTATATTACACAGATGAAAGAGTCTGTTTTACAGGTTTGATTTATATGAGCTTTAAATGAGAGCTCCTGGTCCAATAAGACTCTGAGGTTTCTTACAGTAGAACTGGAGGCTTCACTGACATTGTCCAGTGTGACTATCTGCTCAGATAAAGTGTCTCGTACATGTTTGGGGTCGGTAACGGGAGCCGAACATGCCTTTCATCAGCGTTTGGGGTCCTTCCGTGGAGCCGGCCTCGTGGCGTCTCCACTCGCTCTTTGGGCATTAGGGCAACAACACACGGGCCTCCACTTCATCCATCTACGAGTCTTATTTGATCTGATCTGGAACCACTGATTGTCACATTCTAGTTGTGACAACGCTGGATGCGAGTGCAATGTTGAAACTGTAAACCATCTGAAACCATGTAACATGTGAAGAAAGTGTTATTCTTACTTTATTGGACTAACTTATTGTAGGGTAACATACTAGTACAAGTACTGTAAGGTTATGAATGTCCACCCACTTGTGAAGGGGGCGGGGCATTCAATGTTGATATTGAGAATTGTTCAAGAATTCAAACATGACACTGCCTAAGTGTGGGTAAGTTTGAATCATATTTTAAGAGTAGAATGGGGCACCAGCCGGATCATCGGCAATTTAACAACTCTATAATCAGATATCTAGATGAATTAATTAATTAGAAATTAATTTGCTCATTGATCTAAAGGTTTGAGAACGTAACTGTGACATTGACCCCTTTTCTGGAAATGAAGGAACACTTAACCAAATGTGGATTATGAAGATTTAATGACCAAAGAATTAAACAGATAAAGATGAATTAGGAATATGCAAATTAGTCGATAACAGATGGAAAACACTAGACCTGATGGTTCTAGATCTATCTGTGTGTTAGAGTTAATTCTAAGATGAAATTCAGCCTGTGAAGTGCATTATACGAACGGAACCAGAAGCTGTGGTCCTGAGACGGGCCTGCGTGGGGTCCAAGGGCCTGCGTGGGGTCCAAGGGCCTGCGTGGGGTCCAAGGGCCTGCGTGGGGTCCAAGGGCCTGCGTGGGGTCCAAGGGCCTGCGTGGGGTCCAAGGGCCTGCGTGGGGTCCAAGGGCCTGCGTGGGGTCCAAGGGCCTGCGTGGGGTCCAAGGGCCTGCGTGGGGTCCAAGGGCCTGCGTGGAGTCCAAGGGCCTACTTTGGGTCCAAGGGCCTGCGTGGAGTCCAAGGGCCTACTTTGGGTCCAAGGGCCTGCGTGGGGTCCAAGGGCCTGCGTGGGGTCCAAGGGCCTGCGTGTCGTTTGTATCTCCTCCAGGCTTCACTCAGGGGTCACGCTGCAGCTCAGTCCACACTGAGGGCAGGGCTGCTCTGGAGCTCGGCTCTGACGTTGTCTGGCCAAAGAAGGACTGGATCAGGTTCTGGATCTGCGTTCTCCTTGGGTCTGAGGCGTTCTCCTTGGCTCTGAGGCGTTCCCAAATTAAAAGGCCGTCGTGTTGCTCCACAGATGTGGCTGGTCTAAAAGGCTGTGGATTTGAAAAGTTGCAAAAGGTCCTTGCTTGATTTTGCATGATGCAGTATCAGTATCACGTTTTTAAAAACGGGCACAGGTTTCTTAGTTCCGGGAGGAAACAATGGCTCCTGCGGGTATTCTCTCTTGGAAAAGTCTTTGTCCCGTAGCTTAGCATTGCTCACGCTAGCTAGGCCCGAGGCCTTCTCCTCTCCCAAGGCCCGGTGTCATGGACCTTGCTGGTGGGACCCTGAATGGACCCGCCGGCAACTCAGATGAAACTCTAGTTGGATACCCAAAGGGAACTCAGATGAAACTCTGTAACTCTCTGCTCTTTCCTTTGTCTTTCCCCGCGGGGGGTTTTGGCGCTGTGGCTTCAGCCAATCAGCCGCTGAGTCAGCTTGATAAGGGGACGAGGTCTGGAGGAAGACCCCCCGTTCGGCTTTACCTTAGGCCCCAAAAGTTACACAAAAAAGGTAAAATGATTCACAAAACAAGTTATGAAACAGTTAAATTGACATGTAAAACGCGATAACACAATATGTACATGTAAAGTCATCTGGTGGACAAGTTTTTGCAATCTGATGATTGATGCATATTGATACGGCGCCGGTGAGGCTGGCTGCTGCGTTACAGCGCCCTCCCCGTTTTCAGACCTTTTCCTTACTTTCTATGCCCTTTTCATTTTATTTTTTGTAAATATTGTGCATGCATCCACTTGTACAAACCGACACGCGCTGGACACGCGTTGATTTGGACTTATTCAGCTGGATTATTGTTTTTTTTTCGTCTCGTCGCGGCCATGTGTGTGGGACCCCCCCTCCCCCGGCTCCTCCCCCTCCCTCGGCGTGTCTACTCTATGGAGCGGCTCCTCGCGCTGAGCCGCGCCGGAGCTGTGTCTCTTTTTCCCGGGAGAAAGCACACCCTCCCGGGAGAGATTTTGAGAAAGACACGGCGGGGCAGGCACACTGGTGCCAAACCCGCGGTACCGAGGGTCGTCATGGGAAACGTGCGGTCCCTTCAAAATAAGACAGCAGAGCTGGCGACTCTCACACGGTACGAACGGGATTACAGAGACTGCAGCATCATCTTGCTCACAGAGACCTGGCTAACCCCAGAAATCCCGGATCATACTGTTGCTTTGGACCATTTTCATCTCCTGCGCAGACAGAACAAGGGAGAGCGGTAAGAGAAGAGGAGGAGGCCTCGCGATGTTTGTTCATGAAAGGCGGTGTAGATCAAACCACGTCACAGTCAGAGAACAACTGTGTAACAGAGATATTGAACTGTTACCCGTTAGCATGAGGCCATATTATCTGCCCCGGGAGTTCTCACATGTTATTGTAATAGCAGTGTACGTAGCCCCGTCTGCTAACGCTGACAATGCATGTGAAGCATTGTTCTCCATCACAAGCAGACTGCAAAACAAACACCCTCAGGCTCTCTTCCTCATCTCTGGTGACTTTAACCACGCTTCTCCCTCCTCTGTCCTGCCAACATACACCAGTATGTTACCTGTCCCACCAGAGACAATAAAACATTGGATTTATTCTTTGCCAACACCAAGGAGGCTTATTCTTCTTCCCCCCTCCCTCCCCTGGGCAGCTCGGACCACAATCTTGTACATCTGAGGCCTGTGTATGAACCCATCGTGCGCAGGCAGAACTGTGGTGTCCCGTGAGGTGAGGATGTGGTCTGCTGAGAGCGAGGAGGCTGCTGAAAACCATCTCGGGCTTCAAAACCCCCTTGCCCAGACAGAGGGAGACCAACAGTAGGTGAATGATTTAAATGCTCACTTCTTGAGGTTTGATCGGTCACCCGCCCCTCCCCCTGCACAGCTGCATGCTCCCTCTTCCACAGCTGGACAATGCCCTGCATCTGTTCCTCTTCACTTCTCTGCCCCGGACCATAAGCTCCCCACTTCACCAGGACTCACCCATCCCCCCAGCACACAGTCCCCCTGCCAACCACTGACTGTCACAGCAGCACAGGTGAGGAGTGAGCTGAAGAGGATTAAAGTGAGGAAGGTAGCAGGACCTGACGGCATCAGCCCCAGGCTCCTTATGTCCTGCGCAGATGAACTGTGTGAAGTTATGGAGCATGTCTTCAACATGAGCCTGAAGCTGAGGGTGGTACCACAGGTCTGGAAGACCTCCTGTCTGGTACCTGTGCCTAAGACACCGCACGCCAAAGACCTCAACAGCTTCAGGCCGGTGGCTCTCACGTCCCACCTGATGAAGACACTGGAGCGGCTGGTCCTGGACCACCTCCGCTCCACCGTGAGCTCAGCCATGGACCCGCTGCAGTTTGCAAATCGGCCTGACATCGGAGTGGAGGACGCCGTCATCTCCCTGCTGCACCGCTCTCTCTCTCACCTGGAAAAGCCTGGCAGCTCTTCAATAGCGCCTTCAACACCATCCAGCCGCTGCTCCTGAGGGACAAACTGGAGACGGCTGGTGTGGAGTATGACCTGGCAGAGTGGATCCTGGACTACCTCACAGACCGACCCCAGTTTGTGAGAGCCCGGAACTGTGTGTCTGACACTCGGACCTGCAGTGTGGGGGCGCCCCAGGGCACTGTCCTCGCGCCCTTTCTCTTCACCCTTTACACTGCAGACTTCAGACATGACACGGACAGCTGTGTCCTGCAGTGGAGGACAGAGGTCTCGACCAGGACTTTGTGGACTGGTGTCAGCGGAACCACCTCCTCATCAACGTGGGGAAGACCAAGGAGATGGTGGTGGACTTCCGTAGACACCACCCCACTGCCCCCCACACCAGTGAACATCCAGGGACGGGACAGGCCACGCCCCCCTCACCAGTGAACATCCAGGGACGGGACATTGAGAGAGTGACTCATACAAGGACCTGGTGTTTCATCTGAACCACAAACTGGACTCATAACACAGACTGAACAGGAAGAGCCAGAGTCGGCTCCACCTCCTGAGGAGACTCAGGTCTTTTTTGAGTGTCACCCCAGGGGGTGACACTCTAGTCCCCCCCTCCATTCCCTATTAAGATAGGAGAGGAGTTTTGTTAATAAGAGTTTTTTGTTTTGTTCATAAGAGTTCTATTAAGAGTGTGTTTTTGAAACTTCCTATAATCTGTCCTTTCCTCCTGTTTCTACTGCAGTGGAACAACCACATTTCCCCTTGTGTGGATATTAAAGGATTATCTTATCTTATCTTATCTTATCTGTCTATTAAAAGCACTAAAACCGCATCGTCTTTCAGCGTTTTAGCGTTTGTCTTGGAGAGATCGTTACTCTCTGTAATCCAAAAGAAGTCATTTGATGAAAAGTTGTTTTCAAAGTTCAGAGCGTCTCTGTTGTCTCCACCACGTCCTCTTTCTTTCGAGGGCCGTAAAACTCCACACGGACAGCTGATAACACCTATACCGCATTCCTGTCACCATGGCAACAGGGGGAGGACATCTGCATATCCTACATTATATAAATTATGAAGCTTTAATAAATGTAACCTTTTGTATATTGGTCTCTGTCCAATGCTTTAAAGTCACCTGTGTGACCTGTATGGACGTATGCAAATACTGTGGGTAAAAGACGGCTCTGCCACTCATAATGCTACAACATGAAGGAATCCCCACAAAGACAGTGAAGGAAAGGGACATTAAAATTCCAGGTAGCATCACCAATTGTCAAATCAAGGACATTAACAACAACAACAAACTTATCTGCCTGTGAGTCGTGATGTGATCGATGTGAACAGGCAGCGCTGTTATGCAGGAAAGGGCCAAGAAAAAATGATCAAATATATAATCGCAGGCAAATCTGATTTCTTAATTGTAATTTCTATATTTCATCAATGCAACAAAACTCTCCCTGAGGGGAGTGGCCTCCTGCCTGAGGGGAGTGGCCTCCTGCCTGAGGGGAGTGGCCTCTCGTCCCAGAGTCCTGGAGACGTACAGGTCCTGCAGAGATGGAAGTCTGCAGCCGATCACCTTCTCAGCAGAGGGCGCTGTAGTCTCTGTTTGTTTCTGGCTGTGGCTACAGCGTACCACACGGTGATGGAGGAGGTGATGGAGGAGGTGAGGATGGACTCAATGATGGCCGTGTAGAACTGCACCATCATCTCCTCTGTCAGTTTGTTTTTCCTCAGCTGCCACAGGAAGTACATCCTCTGCTGGTTCTTCTTGATGAGGAGCTGATGGTGGCTCTCACTTGAGGTCCTGGTGATGGTGGTGCAGAGGAGGTGGAGGGAGTCCACAGTGGAGATGGAGGAGTCTGAGATGGTGAGGGGGGGCTGGGGATCATCTCCACTGTCTTCTGGGCGTTGAACTCCAGGTTGTTACCGCTGCACCAGCCGCTCCACCTCCTGTGGACAGACAGACTCATCCCTGTCCGAGATGAGCCCAATGAGGGTGGTGTTGTCATGGTGATGAGGGTGGTGTCGTCATGGCGATGAGGGTGGTGTCGTCCACAAACTTGATTATTTTTACGGAGGTGTGGCTGGAGGTGCAGCAGTTTGTGTACAGGGAGAAGAGCAGAGGAGAAAGTACACAGCCCTGTGGAGCTCCTGGGCTGATAGTTTGAGTCGATACACTGCCTCCATCTCAGTGGGTTTCTCTCTTGTTGTTTCTCTCCTGCAGGTGTTCCGGTGGAGCCTGGTCTTGCAGGTGTTCCTGTGGAGCCCGGTCCTGCAGGTGTTCAGGAGGGGCCCAGTGTGAAGCAGGAAACCCCAGAGACTCCTCACATTGAAAAGGAAGCAGAAGAACTGAGATCAAAGACTCCAGACATTATTATTAGTGATGTATTTTCACTGTGTGATGCTAAAACTGACCATTCTGTGGACAAACCCTTCAGCTGTACAGTTCATGATGAAAGTTCTAATATAAAAGAACATGCCAGTCAAACCGTCAACAGCTCTTCACTGCTCCAGAGACGAACAAGAAAACAGAAAAGCCAGCACAAAAGAGAAAAGCATTTCCACTCAGAGGAACAACGAGAGCACAGAGAGACACAGGGAGAGCAGTGTGGAGGAGCAGGAGCAGGAGGAGGAGGAGGAGCAAGAGGAGTAGCCGGAGGAGGAAGAGCAGGAGGAGGAGCAGGAGGAGGAGCACAAGGAGGAGCAGGAGGAGGAGCAGATATCAGCTTAGACCCACAGTTACACTCAGACACTGAGGAAGACACTGAGAACTCTTTTGACACTGACAGTGATGAAGACTGGGAACCTCCAGCCAGAAGTTCAACTGCACAGATGGAGACAGAGGCTGATGGAGACCACGGAGGAGGAGCAGTAGGAGGAGGAGGAGGAGGAGTAAGAGGAGCAGGAGGAGGAGGAGGAAGAGGAGCAGCAGGAGGAGGAGGAAGAGGAGCAGCAGGAGGAGGAGGAGCACGAGGGGGAGCACGAGCGAGAGGAGGGGCAAAAGGAGGAGCAGCAGGAGGAGCAGAAGGAGGAGGAGGGGGAGGAGGAGGAGAAGGGGGAGGAGGAGGAGGAGGAAGGGGAGGAAGAGGAGGAGGGGGAGGAAGAGGGGTTAGAGGAGGAGGGGGAGGAAGAGGGGGTAGAGGAGGAGGGGGAGGAAGAAGGGGTAGAGGAGGAGGAGGGAAGACACACAAGTGTTCAGTTTGTGAGAAAACATTTCCCCAAAAAGGTAATCTCAAACTTCACATGATCATTCACACTGGAGAGAGACCTTACAGGTGTTCAATTTGTGACAAAACATTTGCCCTTAACGGTAATCTCAAAAGACACATGACATTTCACACTGGAGAGAGACCTTACAGGTGTTCAATTTGTAACAAAACATTTGCCCATAAATGTAAACACAAAAGACACATGTGCACTCACACTGGAGAGAGACCTTACAGCTGTTCAGTCTGTGAGAAAACATTTGCCCATAAAAGTTCTCGCGAGAGACACATGCGCTGTCACAGACACGGACTGGAACGTTCTGACACTGAACAGGAACCTTTACCTTCAACCTCCACCACAATACCTAACCAGAAGAACCAGAACCAGGTCCTCCACAACACCTGACCAGAAGAACCAGAACCAGTTCCTCCACAACACCTGACCAGAAGAACCAGAACCAGTTCCTCCATCAATGCTGTGGACCCACATATCAGGTTTACAAGAGAAGACGCTAAGGAGAATCGCTTGGCCTTTCTTGATTGTTCCACGATCAGAGGAGAGGACGGGAAACTCCAAATAGAAGTATATAGGAAACCTACACACACAGACCAGTATCTGCTCTTTGGTTCCAACCACCCACTACAGCACAAGCTGGGGGTGATCAGAACCTTACAACACAGAGCTCAAGGTGTGCCCACCAGCTCAGAGGGCAAGAAGAAAGAGGAAAAACATGTCCGAAATGCCCTCTCAGCCTGTGGTTACCCCGCTTGGGCTCTCAACAGAGTGAAGAGAACCAAGAAGCAGGACAAAAGGGAAACTGAACAGAGAAGGAAGGGTGTTTCTATCCCTTATGTGTCTGGCCTGTCGGAAAAACTGCAGAGAATTTTTAGACAACACGAAGTCCCTGTTTATTTTAAACCAGGAAACACTTTAAGACAAAAACTGGTTCACCCTAAGGACAAGTTGCCGACTCAAAAACAGAGCAATGTAGTTTATTCGATCCAATGCAGTGAAGAAAGCTGTAAAGAACGTTACATAGGTGAGACAAAACAGCCTCTACACAAGAGGCTCTATCAGCACAGAAGAAATACAAGTTCAGGACCTCAGAGTGCCGTGCATCTCCACCTTGAAGCCTCTAATCACTCGTTTGAAGACGGTGAGGTGAAGGTTTTAAGCAGGAGAAAAGATGGTTTGAAAGAGGAGTTAAAGAAGCTATTTTTGTTAAAAAAAGAAAGACCTTCTTTAAACAGAAATGGAGGGCTCAGATTCAATCTTCCTGGTATCTATAATGGTATACTGAACCCCTGGAAAGGTAGAGGACCAGGATCAGGACATTTAGATGTTAATCAGGTACTCAGGGTGGTTGAGCCAGGGTCTCACAAAGACAAAGGGGAGACTAAGAGCCCATTAAAGGGTTGAATAGGCTCGGTAGATACAAGAGGGTAAGTTTCTGTTGAAACAAACAACTCTTTCCTCTTCAGGAGGCTCCTCCCAATGGGCGGGTCTTACCACAGAACAGTATAAATATCGGAGTTCTCGACCCAAATTCTGTTATTGACAATGACTCTTGGATGAAGTCGAAACGTCTATTTTTTCAAACTGAGTCCAATGAAACAACTGAAGCTTTTTCTACAATGGAACACGCCTGGACCAATGAGGGACACACCGACATTAGAGTCAGAACAAAACACTTTGAATCATTAAATGTTTGAGTCCAGTCCAGGAGCCCCATAAACCCAGACCCCCTAAACCCAGACCCCCTAAACCCAGACTCCCTAAACCCAGACCCCATAAACCCAGGCCCTCTAAACCCAGACTCCCTAATCCCAGTCCCCCTAAACCCAGACCCCCTAAACCCAGACCCCCTAAACCCAGACCCCCTAAACCCAGACTCCCTAAACCCAGACCCCTAAACCCAGACCCTCTAAACCCATACCCTCTAAACCCAGACCCCCTAAACCCAGACCCCCTAAACCCAGACCCCCTAAACCCAGACCCCCTAAACCCAGACCCCCTAAACCCAGACCCTCTAAACCCAGACCCTCTAAACCCAGACCCCCTAAACCCAGACTCCCTAAACCCATACCCTCTAAACCCATACCCTCTAAACCCAGACCCCCTAAACCCAGACCCCCTAAACCCAGACCCCCTAAATCCAGACCCCCTAAACCCAGACCCCCTAAACCCAGACCCTCTAAACCCAGACCCTCTAAACCCAGACCCCCTAAATCCAGACCCCTAAACCCAGACCCTCTAAACCCAGTCTCCCTAAACCCAGACCCCCTAAACCCAGACCCCCTAAATCCAGACCCCCTAAACCCAGAGCCCCTAAACCCAGACCCTCTAAACCCAGACCCCCTAAACCCAGACTCCCTAAACCCAGACCCCTAAACCCAGACCCCCTAAACCCAGCACCCCCTAAACCCAGACCCTCTATACCCAGACCCCCTAAACCCAGACCCCCTAAACCCAGACCCTCTAAACCCAGACCCCCTAAACCAGTGGTCCCCAAACTACGGGCTGCGGGCCACATCTAGCCCGTTGGGCCTTTCAATCCGGCCCGCCACGCTTTTCCAAGTTATATTAATTAAAACAAATTTTCGTAGGCTTTATTAGACAGTAGATGGAAAGAGAAAGAAAGGAAGGGGAATGATGAGAGAGAAAGGAGGACATGCAGCAAATGTCGGAGTCGGGATTCAAACTCATGATACTGTGGCCGTTCACTTTACCTTTCGCCTGTAATGCCCACATTTCCCCAAGAGATGGCACTGTTCCCTCTAAGCTGCGCCTGCGCAGCTGGGTTCTATCATGCAGGAAGCACAAGTGTTTGACACACTGTAGATCTTGTGGACAGTAGAAGCTCTGTCCAGGGGACACGTCGTGTCCTCTACATTTTTAGTTTCAAAACGCTGTGTGTTTTATTGCAATCAGAATCATATTTACTGAGAAATTAGTCTTATTAGTCCCGCAGAGCGGAGCGCGGCCCGAGGCGCAGCGCGGACCGCGGGCGCGTTCAATAGACACTGGTGTGTCACTATTGTGTAAATGAGACTTTCTTGTCCAGACCTGACTCACGAGTCAAAGACACATGTGCATCATTATCTGGAGCATATTTCTGTGTAAATATCTCATGTCACAGTAAAACTCACTCCATGAGCACGAGCTCAAGAGCAGATGATCCTGATGTGAAGACACTGGTCAATCAGCCACACAGAGTCTTCAAGGACAGAGGGGACAGAGGGGACAGAGGGGACAGAGGGGACAGAGGGGACACTAGAGACAGCTGTGATGTGTTGTAAAGCTGGACTAAAGCAGGACTAAAGCTGGACTAAAGCAGGACTAAAGCAGGACTAAAGCAGGACTAAAGCAGGACTAAAGCAGGACTAAAGCAGGTCTAAAGCAGGTCTAAAGCAGGTCTAAAGCAGGTCTAAAGCAGGACTAAAGCAGGACTAAAGCAGGACTAAAGCAGGACTAAAGCAGGACTAAAGCAGGTCTAAAGCAGGTCTAAAGCAGGTCTAAAGCAGGACTAAAGCAGGACTAAAGCAGGACTAAAGCTGGACTAAAGCAGGACTAAAGCAGGACTAAAGCAGGACTAAAGCAGGACTAAAGCAGGACTAAAGCAGGACTAAAGCAGGTCTAAAGCAGGACTAAAGCAGGACTAAAGCAGGACTAAAGCAGGACTAAAGCAGGACTAAAGCAGGTCTAAAGCAGGACTAAAGCAGGACTAAAGCAGGACTAAAGCAGGACTAAAGCAGGACTAAAGCAGGACTAAAGCAGGACTAAAGCTGGACTAAAGCAGGACTAAAGCAGGACTAAAGCTGGACTAAAGCAGGACTAAAGCAGGACTAAAGCAGGTCTAAAGCAGGTCTAAAGCAGGACTAAAGCAGGACTAAAGCAGGACTAAAGCTGGACTAAAGCAGGACTAAAGCAGGACTAAAGCAGGACTAAAGCAGGTCTAAAGCAGGTCTAAAGCAGGACTAAAGCAGGACTAAAGCAGGTCTAAAGCAGGACTAAAGCTGGTCTAAAGCAGGTGTAAAGCAGGACTAAAGCAGGACTAAAGCAGGACTAAAGCAGGACTAAAGCCGGTCTAAAGCAGGACTAAAGCAGGACTAAAGCAGGACTAAAGCAGGACTAAAGCAGGTCTAAAGCAGGACTAAAGCAGGACTAAAGCAGGACTAAAGCAGGACTAAAGCCGGTCTAAAGCAGGACTAAAGCAGGACTAAAGCAGGACTAAAGCAGGTCTAAAGCAGGACTAAAGCAGGACTAAAGCAGGACTAAAGCAGGACTAAAGCAGGACTAAAGCAGGACTAAAGCAGGACTAAAGCAGGACTAAAGCTGGACTAAAGCAGGACTAAAGCAGGTCTAAAGCAGGTCTAAAGCAGGACTAAAGCAGGACTAAAGCAGGACTAAAGCTGGACTAAAGCAGGACTAAAGCAGGACTAAAGCAGGACTAAAGCAGGTCTAAAGCAGGTCTAAAGCAGGACTAAAGCAGGACTAAAGCAGGTCTAAAGCAGGACTAAAGCTGGTCTAAAGCAGGTCTAAAGCAGGACTAAAGCAGGACTAAAGCAGGACTAAAGCAGGACTAAAGCCGGTCTAAAGCAGGACTAAAGCAGGACTAAAGCAGGACTAAAGCAGGTCTAAAGCAGGACTAAAGCAGGTCTAAAGCAGGACCGCGGGTGCTCCGCGTGCCCACGAGGCCCCGGTTTAAAAGACGCATCACTACTGCGTTTATTTATGTGTAAATTTCTCATGTTACAACGTGGGCACCTGCGGTTTATGACAGGTGCGGTTTATGACAGGTGCGGTTTATGACAGGTGCGGTTTATGACAGGTGCGGTTTATGACAGGTGCGGCCCTGTTAGTTTATGAATAATATCATCCAGAAATGGTCTTGAAGTGGCACATTTTGGAGCAGTTGATGAGCATAAAGTCACAGCAAGAAGCAAACGCAGCATCGACCTGGACAAAGTGTCCAACCACTGGAGACGTGTCCAACCACTGGAGACGTGTCCAACCACTGGAGACGTGTCCAACCACTGGAGACGTGAGAAGGACAGAAGAGCAAAAATGTAACATTCAAGTCAAAATGTTTGCATATTCTGGTGACATTTATTAAGATGTTTTATTTATGGATATGAATCATTCCATGCTGTTACTACTAGATCATTTATGGGGAGAAGAAATGCTAATAAAAAAACGGTCCAACACTCTTAAACTTAACGACTTTAATACTTCACTGAAGGAAACAAAACCTCTGGAGGAGGAACAGAAGATGCTGGTCTTGTTCTGCTCGACCTGCTCATGTGAGACATTCAGTGTCATGAACATGAACGTCACAGATCCAGCTTCACTGAGCAACACCAGAGGATCCATCCTGAGAACAACAAAACTTACACCAGACTTTGATGCAAAACAGGGAGATCAACAACACTTCAATTTTCCTGCAGTGTTTATTCAACTGAAATGTAATTAAATTAATCATTATTTAATGCATTTGAAAAACAATTATTACATTGAGCCTTGCATTTATTGCTTTGTTACAAGTTACAAGTCAAATCTTGCCTGTAATTTATAGTAATTCATTAGTTCACACAAACACACCATATTTTCCTGGCCCCGCCCCTCGGCCAAATTTTAGAACCCAAAGTGGCCCTCGAGTCAAAAAGTTTGGGGACCACTGCTCTAAACCCAGCATTTACCCCCGATAAAGACTCAGAGAAACTCTGTTGACTTTGTCTCAAATTACAGTTTCATTTTAGACCAAGCGCTGTTACCTAGCAACCAGACTGTAAACAAGAGCCAAACTCCACATAAATAACACAACAGTTCTGATCTGACACAATATAAGACCATAAACACCTTTATTTAGTCCAAGCCCTCCTTCTCGTCCCCTGACCCTTCCTCCTCGTCCCCTGACCCTCCTTCTCGTATAATATATAGATTGGTCAAATCAGTCTGGGTCATATTTATGTTCCCTGGATCTTACATTAACCACAAACAGACTGGACACTTATCTAACCAGCTTTTCTACTTTACTCAGTTTGTTGTGTCGAATGAGATTCGAATTTTGTCTCTGTTTATTGCGCTGTCTCCTGCTCTTTCCCGCGTGTTCCTGAGCGCTGTCTCTCTTAAAGTGACAGTAACACATTTATGTCAGAGCAGGCAAAAGACAACAAATGCGTTCTACAAATGTAATCAAATTAATTTAGCTTATTTAAACAACCAAATTGTTTATCCGTGAAACATAAAATTACACAACACATTACACATTATTTATAACACACATTATTTATAACAAAATATCAACACTGTAGATTTCCATATGAACTTATACATGAACTAAACTTGGCTCTCACAGTCTTGTACCAGCTGCACCTAAAAGGGCCAAAAGGACCAGAGAAATCGCCCAGAGTCTGACCTGTATCAAAACCCCTTTTGGGATAGACCGTGGCTGGAGAGCCGCAGCCCGCGGTCAAATGGCCGCGCAGTTTCAGGAACCGTGACACTTCTCTTATGCGTCATGGCTAACCCTAACCCTAACCCTAACCCTAACCCTAACCCTAACCTTAACCTTAACCTTAACCCTAACCCTAACCCTAACCCTAACCCTAACCTTAACCTTAACCTTAACCCTAACCCTAACCTTAACCCTAACCCTAACCCTAACCCTAACCCTAACCCTAACCCTAACCTTAACCTTAACCTTAACCTTAACCTTAACCTTAACCTTAACCCTAACCCTAACCCTAACCCTAACCCTAACCCTAACCCTAACCCTAACCTTAACCTTAACCTTAACCTTAACCTTAACCTTAACCTTAACCCTAACCCTAACCCTAACCCTAACCCTAACCCTAACCCTAACCCTAACCCTAACCCTAACCCTAACCTTAACCTTAACCTTAACCTTAACCTTAACCCTAACCTTAACCTTAACCTTAACCTTAACCTTAACCTTAACCTTAACCTTAACCCTAACCCTAACCCTCTAACCCTCTAACCCTCTAACCCTCTAACCCTAACCCTAACGTCATAAGGCGCTGGTACAGCTGGCAGCCCGGTGTAAACGCTCTCTCTTCTTTCTCACACTTATTGTGCTTTATCTCCTATATTTTGTAAATATAGTTTGTGAGAGCCCGGAACTGTGTGTCTGACACTCGGACCTGCAGTGTGGGGGCGCCCCAGGGCACTGTCCTCGCACCCTTTCTCTTCACCCTTTACACTGCAGACTTCAGACACGACACGGACAGCTGTGTCCTGCAGAAGTTCTCTGATGACTCTGCCATCATCGGACTCATCAGGGACGACGATGACGCGGAGTACAGAGGACTGGAGCAGGACTTTGTGGACTGGTGTCAGCGGAACCACCTCCTCATCAACGCGGGGAAGACCAAGGAGATGGTGGTGGACTTCCGCAGACGCCACTCCACTGCCCCCTCACCAGTGAACATCCAGGGACGGGACATTGAGAGAGTGACTCATACAAGTACCTGGGTGTTCATCTGAACCACAAACTGGACTGGACTCATAACACAGACTGTACAGGAAGAGCCAGAGTCGGCTCTACCTCCTGAGGAGACTCAGGTCTTTTGGAGTGACAGGGCCACTCCTGGAGACCTTCTCTGACTCTGTGGTGGCATCAGCTCCTGTAGGTGTGGCCTGCTGGAGCAGCAGCATCACAGAGAGGGAGAGGAAGAGGCTGGACAGAGTCATCAAGAAGTCCAGCTCCGTCCTGGGCTGTGCTCTGGACTCGGTGCAGGAGGTGGGGGACAGAAGGGTCCTGGCTAGATTCACATCTATGCTGGACCATGAATGTCACCCCCTGCAGGACACTCTGTCCACTCTAGAGAGCAGCTTCAGTGAGAGACTGATCCACCCTCGCTGAAGGAAAGGTTCCGTAGGTCTTTCCTTCTGCTGCTGTCAGACTTTATAACAAAAACTGTTAGTACTGAACACTCGCAATACTGACCTAACCTAATACTGATGTGCAATTCTGTCATATGTGCAATTCATGTGCAATTACTGTCGTGATCACATGCAATGGTATTTATTTATTTATTTATTTTTATCTTTTTATTTTTCCCCTCCATCCCCAGTTCTTCCATTGAGAGTGTTTTTTAAACTTCCTATAAGTGATCTGTTCTTTTCTTCTGTATCTACCTCTGTATCTACCTGCGGTGCAACAATTAAATTTCCCCATGTGGGACAATAAAGGAATATCTTATTTTATCTTATGTTCTTCTGAGGCTCGTTCATAAGATAAGATAAGATAAGATATTCCTTCATCGTCCCACATGGGGAAATTTCATTGGTTAGGGTTAGTTAGTTGCATGAGGGTCACGTGCGCGCTCGGTGCGCGTACACCGTTCTCTGGGAGGTTAAAAATGTATTTTCAAGTATTTTAGAAACAGTCAAAGAGTGAAATTCCTTCTAATTTTTTTTTAGACTAAAAATAATTTAGCATGTTTGGTAATTTTAGAGGCCGAACTCCTGAAATGGTCCGACCATAAGGCTGCATTCTGCGGAGTGGCCACTACTCAATTTGGAGCCAGAGGCAGAGGGGCGTACCCTATCCAGATAATATAATACATCCATGGTTTTGAGTCGTTTTCTAAACTTCAAACCACAAGTTTCACAGCATGAGCATGAGCATGGACATGGGCATGGACATGAGCATGAGCATGAGCATGGACATGGGCATGGACATGGACATGGACATGGACATGAGCATGGACATGGGCATGGACATGGGCATGGACATGGACATGGACATGAGCATGAGCATGAGCATGAGCATGGACATGGGCATGGACATGGACATGGACATGGACATGGACATGAGCATGAGCATGAGCATGGACATGGGCATGGACATGGACATGGACATGGACATGGACATGGACATGGACATGAGCATGGACATGGGCATGGACATGGACATGGACATGGACATGGACATGAGCATGGACATGGACATGGACATGGACATGAGCATGGACATGAGCATGGACATGGACATGGGCATGGACATGGACATGAGCATGGACATGGACATGAGCATGGACATGGGCATGGACATGGGCATGAGCATGGACATGAGCATGAACATGAGCATGGACATGGGCATGGACATGGGCATGGACATGGACATGGGCATGGGCATGGACATGAGCATGAGCATGAGCATGGACATGAGCATGGGCATGGACATGAGCATGGGCATGAGCATGAGCATGGACATGAGCATGGGCATGAGCATGAGCATGGACATGGACATGGACATGAGCATGGACATGGACATGAGCATGGACATGGACATGGACATGGACATGAGCATGGACATGGACATGGGCATGGACATGGACATGGACATGGACATGAGCATGGACATGGACATGAGCATGGACATGGACATGGGCATGGACATGGACATGAGCATGGACATGGACATGGACATGAGCATGAGCATGGACATGGACATGGACATGGACATGAGCATGGACATGGACATGGGCATGGACATGGACATGGACATGGACATGAGCATGGACATGGACATGGACATGGACATGGACATGGACATGAGCATGGACATGGACATGGGCATGGACATGGACATGAGCATGGACATGGACATGGGCATGGACATGGGCATGGGCATGGACATGAGCATGGGCATGAGCATGAGCATGGACATGGGCATGGACATGGACATGGGCATGGACATGAGCATGGACATGAGCATGGACATGGGCATGGACATGGACATGGGCATAAGCATGGACATGAGCATGAACATGAGCATGGACATGGGCATGGACATGGGCATGGACATGAGCATGAGCATGAGCATGGACATGAGCATGGGCATGGACATGAGCATGGGCATGAGCATGAGCATGGACATGAGCATGGGCATGAGCATGAGCATGGACATGAGCATGGGCATGAGCATGAGCATGAGCATGAGCATGGACATGAGCATGAGCATGGACATGAGCATGGACATGGGCATGAGCATGGGCATGAGCATGAGCATGAGCATGGACATGAGCATGGGCATGAGCATGAGCATGGACATGAGCATGGGCATGAGCATGAGCATGGGCATGAGCATGAGCATGAGCATGGACATGAGCATGAGCATGGACATGAGCATGGGCATGGGCATGGGCATGAGCATGAGCATGAGCATGAGCATGGACATGAGCATGAGCATGGACATGAGCATGGGCATGGACATGGGCATGAGCATGAGCATGAGCATGAGCATGAGCATGGACATGAGCATGAGCATGAGCATGAGCATGGACATGAGCATGGACATGGACATGGACATGGGCATGGACATGGGCATGGGCATGGGCATGGACATGGACATGGACATGGGCATGGACATGGGCATGGGCATGGACATGGGCATGGACATGGGCATGGACATGGACATGGGCATGGGCATGGACATGGGCATGAGCATGGACATGGACATGGACATGGACATGGGCATGAGCATGGGCATGAGCATGGACATGGACATGGACATGGACATGGACATGGGCATGGGCATGGACATGGGCATGAGCATGGACATGGACATGGACATGGACATGGACATGGACATGGGCATGAGCATGGGCATGGGCATGGACATGAGCATGGACATGGACATGGACATGGGCATGGGCATGGACATGGGCATGAGCATGAGCATGGACATGAGCATGGACATGAGTGAGAGCTTCTGAGAAAAGAGACTGAAAACTCTGACTTTGATTCCGATCATCAAAATTAAACCAACTGTCAGAAAAATGTGCGAAAAGTGAGAAAAATTGCTTCGTGTAAAATGTGACCTCCTCTTTTACTGTGACGTGTGGAGTCACGTGTCCTGTGGCTGTTTCTGCAGATGGCTCCAGTGGAAGAATAGCGCCCCCGTGTGGACATGTGTGGAACTGCACATGGAAACACGTGAGGCTGAAAGTGTTTGTGACTAGATTTATTTACTTCTCAGCAAGATTCTTCCAAAACCACTGTGTTCTTTTCAAACCAACACTGACTTTTTGATGTTAAATCTTGAGGCCAGTGACGTCCCACTAAGAACTTCAGACCTGAGTCAGATAAAGATGAAGACGATCTGCAGTGTTTCTCAAACTGTGGTTCTCATCGAGCTGCTGCAGATCAAATATTTATCTGTTTAAAGACAAAACTCCTCGTGCTTTTGTCCCTCTTTGTGTTATTGTTTAGAAGGTTCAGATTTAGGCTTTAGTTTGGACTTGGAATAGTCTGGTTATAGTCCTGGTTTAGAGCCGGAGCTGCTCAGGAAGTAAAATCCATCTGTGTGGTTCATGTCCAGGTCCAGGTCCATGTCCAGGTCTGTGTCCAAGTCCAGGTCCAGGTCCAGGTCCAGGTCCAGGTTCATGTCCAGGTCTGTGTCCAAGTCCAGGTCTGTGTCCAAGTCCAGGTCCAGGTCCAGGTCCATGTCCAGGTCTGTGTCCAAGTCCAGGTCCAGGTCCAGGTTCATGTCCAGGTCTGTGTCCAAGTCCAGGTCTGTGTCCAAGTCCAGGTCCAGGTCCATGTCCAGGTCTGTGTCCAAGTCCAGGTCCAGGTCCAGGTCCAGGTCCAGGTCCAGGTCCAGGTCCAGGTCCAGGTCCAGGTCCAGGTCCAGGTCCAAGTCCAGGTCCAGGTCCAGGTCCAGGTCCAGGTCCAGGTCCATGGGGAATCGAATCACCTTCACTTCAGAAAAGTAAATCCACACGTTTTTCTCTCCAAACATCTGCACATTCACTTTGACTCTACAGGAGGATGGGAGGGCATCTGAGCAAACCTCTTGTGTGTTGCAGGAGTGTGAGTGACACTGCAGGTGGATCAGGAGGAGCTGCAGGTGGATCAGGAGGAGCTGCAGGTGGATCAGGAGGAGCTGCAGGTGGATCAGGAGGAGCTGCAGGTGGATCAGGAGGAGCTGTCGTCAGATAAAACTCAAACACTTCCACAGATCAAGAGGAGACGGAGAATGAATCATGTTTTATTTCTGTTTTATTCTGTGTCTGAAGCTGAGTTTTCACTGTTACATTTCATCCAAACTGAGCTCAGTTTCAGCTACGCTGCCCTAGCAGCAACTACCTCCAGGTGAAGGCTCCAGGCTGACGACCCTGCAGCTGTTCAAATGCCCAGCAGGTGGCAGCACATGTGATAAAACTATATCATTATAGTTTACAAATGATTCAAGAGAATGTCTACAGAGCCGCGGCCAAAACTGTCATGTTATTTTGTGCCGCGGCTCCTGAAACTGCTGCGCTAACTGACCGCGCCGGGTCAGGGTCAGGGTCAGGGTCAGGGTTAAGGTTAGGGTCAGCCATGAGGCCATATGGCTGTGCCGCGGCTCCTGAAACTACTGGGCTATTTGGCCGCAGCTCTGCAGCCACTGCCAAAGAATAAAGTATCAATACTTAAGCGTGACAAGTACTTTTGTACTTTTGATCCTCAGTTTCTCTATAAATCAGGATTTTACAAACTTTTCAGGCCGAGATCCTAAAATGAAGCGTTCGAGTCAAACATTTAAAGTCAGTTCTTATTTGATGAAACTCCATGTGACTTTGAATGACCTTCTACAAAATGTTCTGTTTTTCTTTATAAAACAGTTTAAAACGACTTTAAACAGAAAAAGAGCAGAAGTTTGACCAAAGTGTCAAAGCTTTAACATTCAGCTTTATTTATGTTCTTACTTTGGTCCAAAGTCTGAAAGTTTGAGAACTAGAACGTTAAACTGTTAAATGTTAAAACTGTGACTGTTAAACGGAGGTATCCATCTCTTGTGTCCACGGCAGGAGTTTGTTCTTCTCAGGACAAAAGAAACACTTTCTCCATCTGTTTCCTGAAGAAAGTGAAAGGGACAAAATGATGTTTAAAGCCACATTCTGGAGCTTTTCCTGTCGTTTCACACAAACAAATGTAAAAATAAAGACATTCTGATGTTTGTGTCTCTTTTGTTCGTTTCATGAATGAAGTTTATTGATTTGAAAATCTAAAATCAGATTTGAAATATTCACACACGACTTCTGCTTTTATTATTTATTCATATTTATAAAACGTCTTTGTTTGAAAAGGTAAAAATACTTTACAAAGAACTTCTATCTGAAAAACATTCTGGAACTTTTTGTCTTTTACATTTAAATCATTAAATAATGACGTAGATTATGGAAAATGAACATTAAAAGTATTTCTTTGGAGCTTCTCTTTTGTTACAATCATGTTTCTATAAGACCACACGGGACGGTGCAGGGCTGCTGGGGCTCACACTACATTTAATCATTTAATCATTTTATATTTGAATTCATGTTTCTGACTGAACTAAAGTCTCCAAACATCTACAGAATCTGATTGGCCAAAACTGAAGAGTAAATTCAGGACAATTTATTACATTTTAATGAGAATTCAAAGATAATTCTTTATCACTTCATATTGAGGCATAAATACAAAGCAAGTCATTTATAACAAAACATTTATAAATGTGTTACTGACCCCAGCTGCCCTGGGGCAGACTGACAGAAGCAAGGCTGCCAATCTGAGCCACTAGCCACACTCCTCAGCCTCCCATAGGGTCTGTTCCAGGTCCTGGTCCCGATAGTGGAACCTCGGATTCAGGAGGAGCAGGTTTAGGTCCTGGTGGTGCAACACTGGACCAGCTCCAGACTCTCCACCAGGGGGCGCCAGGGCTCATGGGAGTTTGCCCAATGAGTCCACAGACATTTGCTTAATTCGTTTTCCACTGTCGCCCTCAGAGACCATTGTTGTGATTTTGGGCGGTACAAAAATAAATTGAATTGAATCTGGAGAAGGCTTTGGACAGTGTCCCTCGGGGTGTCCTTTGGGGGGTGCTCCGGGAGTACGGGGTCCAGGGCCCTTTGCTCAGGGCGGCGCTTTGTCACCGGTTCTGTTCATAGTTTTCATGGACAGAATTTCTAGGCGCAGTCACGGGTCGGAGGGTGCGGTCAGGGGTCGGAGGGTGCGGTCAGGGGTCGGAGGGTGCGGTCAGGGGTCGGAGGGTCAGGGGTCGGAGGGTGCGGTCAGGGGTCGGAGGGTGCGGTCAGGGGTCGGAGGGTGCGGTCAGGGGTCGGAGGGTGTCCAGTTTGGTGACCACAGGATCTCATCTCACAGGATCAACGTCTTCACGATGTTGTCCCGATGGCTCAATCAAACCAAAGTGTGTGTGTGAGAGCAAATGTGGGCGTGTCTGAGTGTTTGAGAGCAAATGTGGGCGTGTCTGAGTGTGTGAGAGCAAATGTGGGTGTGTCTGAGAGTGTTTGAGAGCAAATGTGGGTGTGTCTGAGAGTGTTTGAGAGCAAATGTGGGCGTGTCTGAGAGTGTTTGAGAGCAAATGTGGGCGTGTCTGAGTGTGTGAGAGCAAATGTGGGTGTGTCTGAGAGTGTTTGAGAGCAAATGTGGGCGTGTCTGAGAGTGTGTGAGAGCAAATGTGGGCGTGTCTGAGTGTGTGAGAGCAAATGTGGGTGTGTCTGAGAGTGTTTGAGAGCAAATGTGGGCGTGTCTGAGAGTGTGTGAGAGCAAATGTGGGCGTGTCTGAGAGTGTGTGAGAGCAAATGTGGGCGTGTCTGAGAGTGTTTGAGAGCAAATGTGGGCGTGTCTGAGTGTGTGAGAGCAAATGTGGGCGTGTCTGAGAGTGTTTGAGAGCAAATGTGGGCGTGTCTGAGAGTGTGTGAGAGCAAATGTGGGCGTGTCTGAGTGTTTGAGAGCAAATGTGGGCGTGTCTGAGTGTGTGAGAGCAAATGTGGGCGTGTCTGAGTGTGTGAGAGCAAATGTGGGCGTGTCTGAGTGTTTGAGAGCAAATGTGGGCGTGTCTGAGTGTGTGAGAGCAAATGTGGGTGTGTCTGAGAGTGTTTGAGAGCAAATGTGGGCGTGTCTGAGAGTGTGTGAGAGCAAATGTGGGCGTGTCTGAGTGTGTGAGAGCAAATGTGGGTGTGTCTGAGAGTGTTTGAGAGCAAATGTGGGCGTGTCTGAGAGTGTGTGAGAGCAAATGTGGGCGTGTCTGAGAGTGTGTGAGAGCAAATGTGGGCGTGTCTGAGAGTGTTTGAGAGCAAATGTGGGCGTGTCTGAGTGTGTGAGAGCAAATGTGGGCGTGTCTGAGAGTGTTTGAGAGCAAATGTGGGCGTGTCTGAGAGTGGTTGAGAGCAAATGTGGGCGTGTCTGAGTGTGTGAGAGCAAATGTGGGCGTGTCTGAGTGTGTGAGAGCAAATGTGGGCGTGTCTGAGAGTGTGTGAGAGCAAATGTGGGCGTGTCTGAGTGTGTGAGAGCAAATGTGGGCGTGTCTGAGTGTGTGAGAGCAAATGTGGGCGTGTCTGAGTGTGTGAGAGCAAATGTGGGCGTGTCTGAGAGTGTGTGAGAGCAAATGTGGGCGTGTCTGAGTGTGTGAGAGCAAATGTGGGCGTGTCTGAGTGTGTGAGAGCAAATGTGGGCGTGTCTGAGAGTGTTTGAGAGCAAATGTGGGCGTGTCTGAGAGTGTGTGAGAGCAAATGTGGGCGTGTCTGAGTGTGTGAGAGCAAATGTGGGCGTGTCTGAGTGTGTGAGAGCAAATGTGGGCGTGTCTGAGAGTGTTTGAGAGCAAATGTGGGCGTGTCTGAGTGTGTGTGAGAGCAAATGTGGGCGTGTCTGAGTGTGTGAGAGCAAATGTGGGCGTGTCTGAGTGTGTGAGAGCAAATGTGGGCGTGTCTGAGAGTGTTTGAGAGCAAATGTGGGCGTGTCTGAGTGTGTGTGAGAGCAAATGTGGGCGTGTCTGAGTGTGTGAGAGCAAATGTGGGCGTGTCTGAGTGTGTGAGAGCAAATGTGGGCGTGTCTGAGAGTGTGTGGGAGCAATTCACCCTGGAGAGACTCAGACGACAAAGAAAGGACTGTTTAGAAAAGCTTTATTACGTGGGTTATTTGGCGCTCAGACCCCGGCGGAAGACATTGCGATCATGGGCACTCCATGATCTATGTGTATTAGATTTCTCCCCCAGAGCCTGGAGACTGGTGGTGGTAGCATGTGGTGAGAGGGTAGAGGATTAGGATGAGAGGGATGCAGAGGAGGAGGAGGGGAGGTGGTGGGTCGCAGTACGGTCTGAAGCGGCCGAGCCGACTGCGTGAGGATTTAAATGAGACCGGCTGATTGGGAGCAGAGGTGCCACGTGCCACGGGGAGGAGTGACTTGGGTGCGTTGATTGAAGATGGGGAGCAGGTGCGAGGGGCGATGTCCTGTCCTTAGACCCTCCTTCTCGGCCAAGAAAAACTACAAAAACCTCCATGGGGAACAGTAGAAACCAGGAGGAGTTCCGCGGTGAAGGAGCGATCTGACTCCCACAGACGGACGGGCCGGACTGGGTGCGTTGGTTGAGCTGGGGCCTTGATGTAGGTGGGTGGAGTTAGGTCTTCCAGGCTGAATTTACGCAGGCTTCAAATGTGGGCGTGTTTAACTGCCACAAACAAATAAAACAATCAAAGTTTTCAGATTGTGAGATTAGGACTGTTGCCACAGCGATGAACAATTCCATCATAAGTAAGGTTATAAGTTTGAAATGTAAGAAGCAGCTGAAACTCTGAATAAAGATAAACGGATTCAACTTAAGCTCAGATGAAGTTCATAGTTTTTACTTTGACTTACGAAGAATCGGCTTCTTTAAAGGTCATTTTGGTGTCCATCGAGCGTCGTGACTCCAGAGGTGGGCGGTCTCTGAACTCTGACCTGAAACAGTTTGTAACGTTTAGTTTATTAACAACAAGCAGAACAATAAACGATGAGTGTAAATGATGTTCTTACCCTGCGACCTCTGCGACCCCTGTGACCTCTGCGACCCCTGTGACCTCTGCGACCCCTGTGACCTCTGCAGGTGCGATCATGTGTCTGCTCACAAAACAATAACTGCTCAGAACATCAGAGCTTCACTTTCACTGACACAGAAACGTCGGATCGACTTCGTGTCAGGTTCAGATTTCCGCACAAACTAAACTAAAGCTGTCGCGAGAAAACAGCTGAAGTCGTTTTGGACCCATGTTATGAATTATAGTTATTAGTTATTTACTTAAAACCAGGTCCAACTTTAAAGCCCATGTTTCTCTACTTCTGACTCAGTTTGGTGGGAGGGCATCAGTGGTAAATATTAATCACAGTTTTACTTCCGTTAAGTTGCAGTTTGTGAAGAAATGTTTAAAATGAAGAGTTTAAAATGACAGGAAGTGGAGCTGAGTCCCTCTGTGATGTCATCAGTGTGCGACACAGAGACAGTTTACACCAGTGGTCCCCAAACTTTTTGACTCGAGGGAACACATTGGGTTCTAAAATTTGGCCGAGGGGCGGGGCCAGGAAAATATGGTGTGTTTGTGTGAACTAATGAATTACTATAAATTACAGGCAAGATTTGACCTGTAACTTGTAACAAAGCAACAAATGCAAGGCTCAATGTAATAATTGTTTTTCAAATGCATTAAATAATGATTAATTTAATTACATTTCAGTTGAATAAACACTGCAGGAAAATTGAAGTGTTGTTGATCTCCCTGTTTTGCATCAAAGTCTGGTGTAAGTTTTGTTGTTCTCAGGATGGATCCTCTGGTGTTGCTCAGTGAAGCTGGATCTGTGACGTTCATGTTCATGACACTGAATGTCTCACATGAGCAGGTCGAGCAGAACAAGACCAGCATCTTCTGTTCCTCCTCCAGAGGTTTTGTTTCCTTCAGTGAAGTATTAAAGTCGTTAAGTTTAAGAGTGTTGGACCGTTTTTTTATTAGCATTTCTTCTCCCCATAAATGATCTAGTAGTAACAGCATGGAATGATTCATATCCATAAATAAAACATCTTAATAAATGTCACCAGAATATGCAAACATTTTGACTTGAATGTTACATTTGTGCTCTTCTGTCCTTCTCACGTCTCCAGTGGTTGGACACGTCTCCAGTGGTTGGACACGTCTCCAGTGGTTGGACACGTCTCCAGTGGTTGGACACGTCTCCAGTGGTTGGACACGTCTCCAGTGGTTGGACATGTCTCCAGTGGTTGGACACTTTGTCCAGGTCGATGCTGCGTTTGCTTCTTGCTGTGACTTTATGCTCATCAACTGCTCCAAAATGTGCCACTTCAAGACCATTTCTGGATGATATGATTCACAAACTAACAGGGCCGCACCTGTCATAAACCGCACCTGTCATAAACCGCACCTGTCATAAACCGCAGGTGCCCACGTTGTAACATGAGAAATTTACACATAAATAAACGCAGTAGTGATGCGTCTTTTAAACCGGGGCCTCGTGGGCACGCGGAGCACCCTGCGGTCCTGCTTTAGTCCTGCTTTAGTCCTGCTTTAGTCCTGCTTTAGTCCTGCTTTAGTCCTGCTTTAGTCCTGCTTTAGACCTGCTTTAGACCTGCTTTAGTCCTACTTTAGACCTGCTTTAGTCCTGCTTTAGTCCTGCTTTAGTCCTGCTTTAGTCCTGCTTTAGACCTGCTTTAGTCCTGCTTTAGTCCTGCTTTAGACCTGCTTTAGACCTGCTTTAGTCCTGCTTTAGTACTGCTTTAGTCCTGCTTTAGACCTGCTTTAGTCCTGCTTTAGTCCTGCTTTAGTCCTGCTTTAGTCCTGCTTTAGTCCTGTTTTAGTCCTGCTTTAGTCCTGCTTTAGTCCTGTTTTAGTCCTGCTTTAGTCCTGCTTTAGTCCTGCTTTAGTCCTGCTTTAGTCCTGCTTTAGACCTGCTTTAGTCCTGTTTTAGTCCTGCTTTAGTCCTGCTTTAGACCTGCTTTAGTCCTGCTTTAGTCCTGCTTTAGTCCTGCTTTAGTCCTGCTTTAGTCCTGCTTTAGTCCTGCTTTAGTGCTGCTTTAGACCTGCTTTAGACCTGCTTTAGACCTGCTTTAGTCCTGCTTTAGACCTGCTTTAGTCCTGCTTTAGACCTGCTTTAGTCCTGCTTTAGTCCTGCTTTAGCCCTGCTTTAGTCCTGCTTTAGTGCTGCTTTAGACCTGCTTTAGACCTGCTTTAGACCTGCTTTAGTCCTGCTTTAGACCTGCTTTAGTCCTGCTTTAGTACTGCTTTAGACCTGCTTTAGACCTGCTTTAGTCCTGCTTTAGTCCTGCTTTAGACCTGCTTTAGTCCTGCTTTAGTCCTGCTTTAGTCCTGCTTTAGTCCAGTTTTAGTCCTGCTTTAGTCCAGCTTTAGACCTGCTTTAGTCCTGCTTTAGTCCTGCTTTAGTCCTGCTTTAGTCCTGCTTTAGTCCTGCTTTAGTCCTGCTTTAGACCTGCTTTAGACCTGCTTTAGTCCTGCTTTAGTCCTGCTTTAGACCTGCTTTAGTCCTGCTTTAGACCTGCTTTAGTCCTGCTTTAGACCTGCTTTAGTCCTGCTTTAGTCCTGCTTTAGTCCTGCTTTAGTCCTGGTTTAGACCTGCTTTAGACCTGCTTTAGTCCTGCTTTAGTCCTGCTTTAGACCTGCTTTAGTCCTGCTTTAGTCCTGCTTTAGACCTGCTTTAGTCCTGCTTTAGTCCAGCTTTAGACCTGCTTTAGTCCTGCTTTAGACCTGATTTAGACCTGCTTTAGTCCTGCTTTAGTCCTGCTTTAGTCCTGCTTTAGTCCTGCTTTAGACCTGCTTTAGACCTGCTTTAGACCTGCTTTAGTCCTACTTTAGACCTGCTTTAGTCCTGCTTTAGTCCTGCTTTAGTCCTGCTTTAGACCTGCTTTAGTCCTGCTTTAGTCCTGCTTTAGTCCTGCTTTAGACCTGCTTTAGACCTGCTTTAGACCTGCTTTAGTCCTACTTTAGACCTGCTTTAGTCCTGCTTTAGTCCTGCTTTAGTCCTGCTTTAGTCCTGCTTTAGTCCTGCTTTAGTCCTGCTTTAGTCCTGCTTTAGACCTGCTTTAGACCAGCTTTAGTCCTGCTTTAGACCTGCTTTAGACCTGCTTTAGACCTGCTTTAGTCCTGCTTTAGTACTGCTTTAGTCCTGCTTTAGACCTGCTTTAGACCTGCTTTAGACCTGCTTTAGTCCTGCTTTAGTACTGCTTTAGTCCTGCTTTAGTCCTGCTTTAGACCTGCTTTAGACCTGCTTTAGACCTGCTTTAGTCCTGCTTTAGTACTGCTTTAGTCCTGCTTTAGACCTGCTTTAGACCTGCTTTAGACCTGCTTTAGTCCTGCTTTAGTACTGCTTTAGTCCTGCTTTAGTCCTGCTTTAGACCTGCTTTAGTCCTGCTTTAGACCTGCTTTAGTCCTGCTTTAGTCCTGCTTTAGACCTGCTTTAGTCCTGCTTTAGTCCTGCTTTAGACCTGCTTTAGTCCTGCTTTAGACCGGCTTTAGTCCTGCTTTAGTCCTGCTTTAGTCCAGCTTTAGTCCTGCTTTAGTCCTGCTTTAGTACTGCTTTAGTCCTGCTTTAGACCTGCTTTAGACCTGCTTTAGTCCTGCTTTAGACCTGCTTTAGACCTGCTTTAGACCTGCTTTAGTCCTGCTTTAGTCCAGCTTTAGTCCTGCTTTAGTCCTGCTTTAGTCCAGCTTTAGTCCTGCTTTAGTCCTGCTTTAGTCCTGCTTTAGTCCTGCTTTAGTCCTGCTTTAGTCCTGCTTTAGTCCTGCTTTAGACCTGCTTTAGTCCTGCTTTAGTCCTGCTTTAGTCCTGCTTTAGTCCTGCTTTAGACCTGCTTTAGTCCTGCTTTAGTCCTGCTTTAGTCCTGCTTTAGTCCTGCTTTAGTCCTGCTTTAGTCCTGCTTTAGTCCAGCTTTAGTCCTGCTTTAGTCCTGCTTTAGTCCTGCTTTAGTCCTGCTTTAGTCCTGCTTTAGTCCAGCTTTAGTCCTGCTTTAGTCCTGCTTTAGTCCTGCTTTAGTCCAGCTTTAGTCCTGCTTTAGTCCTGCTTTAGTCCAGCTTTAGTCCTGCTTTAGACCAGCTTTAGTCCTGCTTTAGACCTGCTTTAGACCTGCTTTAGACCTGCTTTAGTCCTGCTTTAGTACTGCTTTAGTCCTGCTTTAGTCCTGCTTTAGACCTGCTTTAGTCCTGCTTTAGTCCAGCTTTAGTCCAGCTTTAGTCCTGCTTTAGTACTGCTTTAGTCCTGCTTTAGTCCTGCTTTAGACCTGCTTTAGTCCTGCTTTAGTCCAGCTTTAGTCCAGCTTTAGTCCAGCTTTAGTCCTGCTTTAGTACTGCTTTAGTCCTGCTTTAGTCCTGCTTTAGACCTGCTTTAGTCCTGCTTTAGACCTGCTTTAGTCCTGCTTTAGTCCTGCTTTAGTCCTGCTTTAGTCCTGCTTTAGTCCTGCTTTAGTCCTGCTTTAGACCTGCTTTAGTCCAGCTTTAGTCCTGCTTTAGTCCTGCTTTAGTCCTGCTTTAGTCCTGCTTTAGACCTGCTTTAGTCCAGCTTTAGACCTGCTTTAGTCCTGCTTTAGACCTGCTTTAGTCCTGCTTTAGTCCTGCTTTAGTCCTGCTTTAGTCCTGCTTTAGTCCAGCTTTAGTCCTGCTTTAGTCCAGCTTTAGTCCTGCTTTAGTCCTGCTTTAGTCCAGCTTTAGACCTGCTTTAGACCTGCTTTAGACCTGCTTTAGTCCTGCTTTAGTACTGCTTTAGACCTGCTTTAGTCCTGCTTTAGACCTGCTTTAGACCTGCTTTAGTCCTGCTTTAGTCCTGCTTTAGTCCTGCTTTAGTCCAGCTTTAGACCTGCTTTAGACCTGCTTTAGACCTGCTTTAGTCCTGCTTTAGTACTGCTTTAGACCTGCTTTAGTCCTGCTTTAGACCTGCTTTAGACCTGCTTTAGTCCTGCTTTAGTCCTGCTTTAGTCCTGCTTTAGTCCTGCTTTAGTCCTGCTTTAGTCCAGCTTTAGTCCTGCTTTAGTCCAGCTTTAGAACACATCACAGCTGTCTCTAGTGTCCCCTCTGTCCCCTCTGTCCCCTCTGTCCTTGAAGACTCTGTGTGGCTGATTGACCAGTGTCTTCACATCAGGATCATCTGCTCTTGAGCTCGTACTCATGGAGTGAGTTTTACTGTGACATGAGATATTTACACAGAAATATGCTCCAGATAATGATGCACATGTGTCTTTGACTCGTGAGTCAGGTCTGGACAAGAAAGTCTCATTTACACAATAGTGACACACCAGTGTCTATTGAACGCGCCCGCGGTCCGCGCTGCGCCTCGGGCCGCGCTCCGCTCTGCGGGACTAATAAGACTAATTTCTCAGTAAATATGATTCTGATTGCAATAAAACACACAGCGTTTTGAAACTAAAAATGTAGAGGACACGACGTGTCCCCTGGACAGAGCTTCTACTGTCCACAAGATCTACAGTGTGTCAAACACTTGTGCTTCCTGCATGATAGAACCCAGCTGCGCAGGCGCAGCTTAGAGGGAACAGTGCCATCTCTTGGGGAAATGTGGGCATTACAGGCGAAAAGGAAAATGAAGGGCCACAGTATCATGAGTTTGACTCCGACATTTGCTAAAAAAATAAATAAATATATATATATATATTTATATATATATATATATATATATATTTTTTTTTTTAATATTTTTTAATATAACTTGGACAAGCTTAGCGGGCCGGATTGAAAGGCCCAGCGGGCCGGGTGCGGCCTGCGGGCCGTAGTTTGGGGACCACTGGTTTAAACCATTGTTGGACTGAATAAAGGTGTTTTACACGTGCAATACTGTTATAATCATGTGCAATACTGTTATAATCATGTGCAATACTGTTATGATCATGTGCAATACTGTTATGATCAAGTGCAATACTGTTATGATCATGTGCAATACTGTTATGATCAAGTGCAATACTGTTATGATCATGTGCAATACTGTTATAATAATGTGCAATACTATTATAATCATGTGCAATACTGTTATGATCAAGTGCAATACTGTTATAATCATGTGCAATACTGTTATGATCAAGTGCAATACTGTTATGATCATGTGCAATACTGTTATAATCATGTGCAATACTGTTATGATCAAGTGCAATACTGTTATGATCATGTGCAATACTGTTATGATCAAGTGCAATACTGTTATTATCATGTGCAATACTGTTATAATAATGTGCAATACTGTTATAATATGTGCAATACTGTTATGATCATTTTCAATACTGTTATAATATGTGCAATACTGTTATAATCAAATGCAATACTGTTATGATCATGTGCAATACTGTTATAATAATGTGCAATACTGTTATAATCAAGTGCGCAATACTGTTATGATCATGTGCAACTGTTATGATCATGTGCAATACTGTTATAATCATGTGCAATACTGTTATGATCATGTGCAATACTGTTATAATCATGTGCAATACTGTTATAATCATGTGCAATACTGTTATGATCACGTGCAATACTGTTATAATCACGTGCAATACTGTTATGATCACGTGCAATACTGTTATAATCATGTGCAATACTGTTATAATCATGTGCAATACTGTTATGATCATGTGCAATACTGTTATAATATGTGCAATACTGTTATAATCATGTGCAATACTGTTATAATCATGTGCAATACTGTTATGATCAAGTGCAATACTGTTATGATCATGTGCAATACTGTTATGATCAAGTGCAATACTGTTATGATCATGTGCAATACTGTTATAATAATGTGCAATACTGTTATAACCATGTGCAATACTGTTATGATCAAGTGCAATACTGTTATGATCATGTGCAATACTGTTATGATCAAGTGCAATACTGTTATGATCATGTGCAATACTGTTATGATCAAGTGCAATACTGTTATGATCATGTGCAATACTGTTATGATCAAGTGCAATACTGTTATGATCATGTGCAATACTGTTATAATCATGTGCAATACTGTTATAATCATGTGCAATACTGTTATGATCATGTGCAATACTGTTATAATATGTGCAATACTGTTATAATCAAATGCAATACTGTTATGATCATGTGCAATACTGTTATAATAATGTGCAATACTGTTATAATCAAGTGCAATACTGTTATGATCATGTGCAACTGTTATAATCATGTGCAATACTGTTATAATCATGTGCAATACTGTTATAATCATGTGCAATACTGTTATGATCATGTGCAATACTGTTATGATCATGTGCAATACTGTTATGATCATGTGCAATACTGTTATGATCATGTGCAATACTGTTATGATCATGTGCAATACTGTTATGATCATGTGCAATACTGTTATGATCATGTGCAATACTGTTATAATCATGTGCAATACTGTTATGATCATGTGCAATACTGTTATGATCATGTGCAATACTGTTATGATCATGTGCAATACTGTTATGATCATGTGCAATACTGTTATGATCATGTGCAATACTGTTATGATCATGTGCAATACTGTTATGATCATGTGCAATACTGTTATGATCATGTGCAATACTGTTATGATCATGTGCAATACTGTTATGATCATGTGCAATACTGTTATGATCATGTGCAATACTGTTATGATCATGTGCAATACTGTTATGATCATGTGCAACTGTTATAATCATGTGCAATACTGTTATGATCATGTGCAATACTGTTATGATCATGTGCAATACTGTTATGATCATGTGCAATACTGTTATAATCATGTGCAATACTGTTATGATCATGTGCAATACTGTTATCAACATGTGCAATACTGTTATAATCATGTGTCTAATGTGTGCCTATTGCGTGACTTTAAGTCAGGGGTGTCAAACTCATTTTGGGCCGCGGGCCGAATTTGGACGCTCAGGCTGGGTCGCAGGGCGAACATAACGTAAAACATAAAACAATAAAAAATATAACAAATAAAAAGCTTTATTTAGCCTACGCTGTTTTTGAAGTAATTACTGGATTGATTAAAAGAAATTACAAAACGTTTGTTCTCATAAACTGAAATGTATTTTGAAAAACTAGTGTCATTTCACCAACTCTGAGCTTCAGTTTATATGTATTATAACTTCAGAGTTGATCTACAGAGATAAACATTTAATCTATTGTTAAATATTGTTAAATATGTATTTGGAACTGAAAAATATTGTATTTGACTTTATAACAAAATAAACTTCTCAAGATCTAAAAAACCTTTTAAATGTACTAACTAACATTTCCACGTCTGTGTAGTTCTCTGTAGTTCTCTTTAGTTCTCTTTAGTTCTCTTTAGTTCTCTGTAGTTCTCTTTAGTTCTCTGTAGTTCTCTGTAGTTCTCTGTAGTTCTCTGTAGTTCTCTGTAGTTCTTTGTAGTTCTCTGTAGTTCTCTTTAGTTCTCTTTAGTTCTCTGTAGTTCTCTGTAGTTCTCTGTAGTTCTCTGTAGTTCTTTGTAGTTCTCTGTAGTTCTCTTTAGTTCTCTTTAGTTCTCTGTAGTTCTCTTTAGTTCTCTGTAGTTCTCTGTAGTTCTCTGTAGTTCTCTGTAGTTCTCTGTAGTTCTCTTTAGTTCTCTTTAGTTCTCTTTAGTTCTCTTTAGTTCTCTTTAGTTCTCTGTAGTTCTCTGTAGTTCTCTGTAGTTCTCTGTAGTTCTCTTTAGTTCTCTGTAGTTCTCTTTAGTTCTCTTTAGTTCTCTTTAGTTCTCTGTAGTTCTCTGTAGTTCTCTGTAGTTCTCTGTAGTTCTCTGTAGTTCTCTGTAGTTCTCTTTAGTTCTCTTTAGTTCTTTTTAGTTCTCTTTAGTTCTCTGTAGTTCTCTGTAGTTCTCTGTAGTTCTCTGTAGTTCTCTGTAGTTCTCTGTAGTTCTCTGTAGTTCTCTGTAGTTCTCTTTAGTTCTCTTTAGTTCTCTTTAGTTCTCTTTAGTTCTCTGTAGTCATCTGTAGTTCTCTGTAGTTCTCTGTAGTTCTCTGTAGTTCTCTGTAGTTCTCTGTAGTTCTCTTTAGTTCTCTTTAGTTCTTTTTAGTTCTCTTTAGTTCTCTTTAGTTCTCTGTAGTTCTCTGTAGTTCTTTGTAGTTCTCTTTAGTTCTCTTTAGTTCTCTTTAGTTCTCTTTAGTTCTCTGTAGTTCTCTGTAGTTCTCTGTAGTCATCTGTAGTCCTCTGTAGTTCTCTGTAGTTCTCTGTAGTTCTCTGTAGTTCTCTTTAGTTCTCTGTAGTTTCTGTAGTTCTCTGTAGTTCTCTTTAGTTCTCTTTAGTTCTCTGTAGTTCTCTGTAGTTCTCTGTAGTTCTTTGTAGTTCTCTGTAGTTCTCTGTAGTTCTTTGTAGTTCTCTGTAGTTCTCTGTAGTTCTCTGTAGTTCTCTGTAGTTCTCTGTAGTCATCTGTAGTTCTCTGTAGTCATCTGTAGTTCTCTGTAGTTCTCTTTAGTTCTCTGTAGTTCTTTGTAGTTCTCTGTAGTTCTCTGTAGTTCTTTGTAGTTCTCTGTAGTTCTCTTTAGTTCTCTTTAGTTCTCTTTAGTTCTCTTTAGTTCTCTTTAGTTCTCTGTAGTCATCTGTAGTTCTCTGTAGTTCTCTGTAGTTCTCTTTAGTTCTCTGTAGTTCTCTGTAGTTCTCTTTAGTTCTCTTTAGTTCTCTTTAGTTCTCTTTAGTTCTCTGTAGTTCTCTGTAGTTCTCTGTAGTTCTCTGTAGTTCTCTGTAGTTTCTGTAGTTCTCTTTAGTTCTCTGTAGTTCTCTGTAGTTCTTTGTAGTTCTCTGTAGTCATCTGTAGTTCTCTGTAGTTCTCTTTAGTTCTCTGTAGTTCTTTGTAGTTCTCTGTAGTTCTCTGTAGTTCTTTGTAGTTCTCTGTAGTTCTCTTTAGTTCTCTGTAGTTCTTTGTAGTTCTCTGTAGTTCTTTGTAGTTCTTTGTAGTTCTCTGTAGTTCTCTGTAGTTCTCTGTAGTTCTCTGTAGTTCTTTGTAGTTCTCTTTAGTTCTCTGTAGTTCTCTGTAGTTCTCTGTAGTTCTTTGTAGTTCTCTGTAGTTCTCTGTAGTTCTCTGTAGTTCTCTTTAGTTCTCTGTAGTTCTTTGTAGTTCTCTGTAGTTCTCTGTAGTTCTCTGTAGTTCTCTGTAGTCATCTGTAGTTCTTTGTAGTTCTCTGTAGTTCTCTGTAGTCATCTGTAGTTCTCTGTAGTCATCTGTAGTTCTTTGTAGTTCTCTGTAGTTCTCTTTAGTTCTCTGTAGTCATCTGTAGTTCTTTGTAGTTCTCTGTAGTTCTCTGTAGTTCTTTGTAGTTCTCTGTAGTTCTCTTTAGTTCTCTGTAGTCATCTGTAGTTCTTTGTAGTCCTCTGTAGTTCTCTGAGGTTCTCTGTAGTTCTCTGTAGTTCTCTGTAGTTCTCTTTAGTTCTCTTTAGTTCTCTTTAGTTCTCTGTAGTTCTCTGTAGTTCTCTGTAGTAAGAAATTAAGAAATTAAGAAATAAATTGCTTTTTTACAGCCGTAATAGTTGTGAGACTTTTGCACAAATGTGCAGCAGGTGAAAGACTGAGTCCATGTTCAGCAGCAGCAGCAACAGGAACATGGACTTTTAATGTGATTTATGATGTGACATGTTCATATCATAAACATGTTTCTGCTCAAACTCAATATGAGCTATTTTCATAGTTTAAGTTGATCTTAGTGACAAATGATTCATGTAGTGACTCAAATGAGGTCATTGTGTTTGTGTCACAGTCACATTAGTGTGTCACAGTCACATTAGTGTGTCACAGTCACATTAGTGTGTCACAGTCACATTAGTGTGTTCACAGTCACATTAGTGTGTTCACAGTCACATTAGTGTGTCACAGTCACATTAGTGTGTTCACAGTCACATTAGTGTGTCACAGTCACATTAGTGTGTCACAGTCACATTAGTGTGTTCACAGTCACATGTTCACAGTCACATTAGTGTGTCACAGTCACATTAGTGTGTCACAGTCACATTAGTGTGTCACAGTCACATGTTCACAGTCACATTAGTGTGTTCACAGTCACATTAGTGTGTCACAGTCACATTAGTGTGTCACAGTCACATTAGTGTGTTCACAGTCACATTAGTGTGTCACAGTCACATGTTCACAGTCACATTAGTGTGTTCACAGTCACATTAGTGTGTTCACAGTCACATGTTCACAGTCACATTAGTGTGTCACTGTCACATTAGTGTGTTCACAGTCACATTAGTGTGTTCACAGTCACATTAGTGTGTTCACAGTCACATTAGTGTGTCACAGTCACATTAGTGTGTTCACAGTCACATTAGTGTGTTCACAGTCACATTAGTGTGTCACAGTCACATTAGTGTGTTCACAGTCACATTAGTGTGTCACAGTCACATTAGTGTGTTCACAGTCACAGTGTGTTCACAGTCACATTAGTGTGTTCACAGTCACATTAGTGTGTTCACAGTCACATTAGTGTGTTCACAGTCACATTAGTGTGTTCACAGTCACATGTTCACAGTCACATTAGTGTGTTCACAGTCACATTAGTGTGTTCACAGTCACATTAGTGTGTTCACAGTCACATTAGTGTGTCACAGTCACATTAGTGTGTCACAGTCACATTAGTGTGTTCACAGTCACATTAGTGTGTTCACAGTCACATGTTCACAGTCACATTAGTGTGGTCACAGTCACATTAGTGTGTTCACAGTCACATTAGTGTGTCACAGTCACATTAGTGTGTTCACAGTCACATTAGTGTGTTCACAGTCACATTAGTGTGTCACAGTCACATTAGTGTGTTCACAGTCACATTAGTGTGTTCACAGTCACATTAGTGTGTTCACAGTCACATTAGTGTGTTCACAGTCACATTAGTGTGTCACAGTCACATTAGTGTGTCACAGTCACATTAGTGTGTCACAGTCACATTAG
Source organism: Eucyclogobius newberryi (assembly GCF_026437365.1). Taxonomy (NCBI): domain Eukaryota; kingdom Metazoa; phylum Chordata; class Actinopteri; order Gobiiformes; family Gobiidae; genus Eucyclogobius; species Eucyclogobius newberryi. Next base: position 39,722,480 of record NW_027315945.1, on the reverse strand, counting down.
TGTGTTCACAGTCACATTAGTGTGTCACAGTCACATTAGTGTGTTCACAGTCACATTAGTGTGTTCACAGTCACATTAGTGTGTTCACAGTCACATTAGTGTGTCACAGTCACATTAGTGTGTCACAGTCACATTAGTGTGTTCACAGTCACATTAGTGTGTTCACAGTCACATGTTCACAGTCACATTAGTGTGTCACAGTCACATTAGTGTGTCACAGTCACATTAGTGTGTCACAGTCACATTAGTGTGTTCACAGTCACATTAGTGTGTCACAGTCACATTAGTGTGTCACAGTCACATTAGTGTGTTCACAGTCACATTAGTGTGTCACAGTCACATTAGTGTGTCACAGTCACATTAGTGTGTCACAGTCACATTAGTGTGTCACAGTCACATGTTCACAGTCACATTCGTGTGTTCAGTCACATTAGTGTGTCACAGTCACATTAGTGTGTTCACAGTCACATTAGTGTGTTCACAGTCACATTAGTGTGTTCACAGTCACATTAGTGTGTTCACAGTCACATTAGTGTGGACACAGTCACATTAGTGTGTTCACAGTCACATTAGTGTGTTCACAGTCACATTAGTGTGTTCACAGTCACATTAGTGTGTCACAGTCACATTAGTGTGTTCACAGTCACATTAGTGTGTCACAGTCACATTAGTGTGTTCACAGTCATGTTCAGACTTTATTACACTCTGACCTGTGTTTTTACCTGTGGCTCCTGATCTGTCCAGGTTTGTAGAGGATGTTTTCCTCACAGCATCATCACAGAAGTTAGTTTTCTTGTTAGCTCCACATTAGCTACACTTTTAGCACAACTCTAACATCCACAAAACCTTCTCCTTTCTTTCTTCCACGTGTTTCCTAAACCACATGTCTGTCCTCGCTCATACCTCTGCTCTGAGGTACATAAGTGCTGTAAAGTGCGCAAACGCGCGTCTTACTTCTCTCAGCACTTCTCCCTCCGCAGCACACACGGCAGTGAAGAGCCGCGCGGGGAGGGGCGGCCACCAGCGGCATTGTGGGACGTGTAGTTTTAGCGATAAAAACGGTTACGGATGTAACTACGGTTCTAAGAACGATTTTTTAAAAATGTTTTAATTTTTTTTAAATTTCATATGAATTCAAAATGTTTGGCGGGCCGGATTATAACGTCTGGCGGGCCGGATCCGGCCCGTGGGCCGGATGTTTGACACCCCTGCTTTAAGTTAAGAAGTGTTCGTGCATAAATGAGTCATAATCAGTGACATGAGTGAATCTAAAGTGTGAAGTGTTGTTCTGAGAGTGAGACTCACTCTCTGGAGCCTCGAGCAGGAGGAGCAGTGTTTGTTAAACGGACATTCTCCCTCTTCACCACAGAACATGGCTGAACAATCCTGAAGACACAAAACAAGATGATTCTGAACGATGAAGATGATGATGATGATGTGAGTTCAGCAGTGCTAGAAAAACCAGTGCGTTTGCTCCCAGTGAGAAGAGGAACAACACTGTTACTCCAGTGAGAAGAGGAACAACACTGTTACTCCAGTGAGAAGAGGAACAACACTGTTACTCCAGTGAGAAGAGGAACAACACTGTTACTCCAATGAGAAGAGGAACAACACTGTTACTCCAATGAGAAGAGAAACAACACTGTTACTCCAGTGAGAAGAGGAACAACACTGTTACTCCAGTGAGAAGAGGAACAACACTGTTACTCCAATGAGAAGAGGAACAACACTGTTACTCCAATGAGAAGAGGAACAACACTGTTACTCCAGTGAGAAGAGGAACAACACTGTTACTCCAGTGAGAAGAGGAACAACACTGTTACTCCAGTGAGAAGAGGAACAACACTGTTACTCCAATGAGAAGAGGAACAACACTGTTACTCCAATGAGAAGAGGAACAACACTGTTACTCCAGTGAGAAGAGGAACAACACTGTTACTCCAGTGAGAAGAGAAACAACACTGTTACTCCAGTGAGAAGAGGAACAACACTGTTACTCCAGTGAGAAGAGGAACAACACTGTTACTCCAATGAGAAGAGGAACAACACTGTTACTCCAATGAGAAGAGGAACAACACTGTTACTCCAATGAGAAGAGAAACAACACTGTTACTCCAGTGAGAAGAGGAACAACACTGTTACTCCAGAGAGAAGAGGAACAACACTGTTACTCCAATGAGAAGAGGAACAACACTGTTACTCCAGTGAGAAGAGGAACAACACTGTTACTCCAGTGAGAAGAGGAACAACACTGTTACTCCAATGAGAAGAGAAACAACACTGTTACTCCAATGAGAAGAGAAACAACACTGTTACTCCAGTGAGAAGAGGAACAACACTGTTACTCCAGTGAGAAGAGGAACAACACTGTTAGTCCAATGAGAAGAGGAACAACACTGTTACTCCAGTGAGAAGAGGAACAACACTGTTACTCCAGTGAGAAGAGGAACAACACTGTTACTCCAGTGAGAAGAGGAACAACACTGTTACTCCAGTGAGAAGAGGAACAACACTGTTAGTCCAGTGAGAAGAGAAACAACACTGTTACTCCAATGAGAAGAGAAACAACACTGTTACTCCAGTGAGAAGAGGAACAACACTGTTACTCCAGTGAGAAGAGGAACAACACTGTTAGTCCAATGAGAAGAGGAACAACACTGTTACTCCAGTGAGAAGAGGAACAACACTGTTACTCCAGTGAGAAGAGGAACAACACTGTTACTCCAATGAGAAGAGAAACAACACTGTTACTCCAATGAGAAGAGGAACAACACTGTTACTCCAGTGAGAAGAGGAACAACACTGTTACTCCAGTGAGAAGAGGAACAACACTGTTAGTCCAATGAGAAGAGGAACAACACTGTTACTCCAGTGAGAAGAGGAACAACACTGTTACTCCAGTGAGAAGAGGAACAACACTGTTACTCCAGTGAGAAGAGAAACAACACTGTTACTCCAATGAGAAGAGAAACAACACTGTTACTCCAATGAGAAGAGAAACAACACTGTTACTCCAGTGAGAAGAGAAACAACACTGTTACTCCAATGAGAAGAGAAACAACACTGTTACTCCAATGAGAAGAGGAACAACACTGTTACTCCAGTGAGAAGAGGAACAACACTGTTACTCCAGTGAGAAGAGGAACAACACTGTTACTCCAATGAGAAGAGGAACAACACTGTTACTCCAGTGAGAAGAGGAACAACACTGTTACTCCAATGAGAAGAGAAACAACACTGTTACTCCAATGAGAAGAGGAACAACACTGTTACTCCAGTGAGAAGAGGAACAACACTGTTACTCCAGTGAGAAGAGGAACAACACTGTTACTCCAATGAGAAGAGAAACAACACTGTTACTCCAATGAGAAGAGGAACAACACTGTTACTCCAATGAGAAGAGGAACAACACTGTTACTCCAGTGAGAAGAGGAACAACACTGTTACTCCAATGAGAAGAGAAACAACACTGTTACTCCAATGAGAAGAGGAACAACACTGTTACTCCAGTGAGAAGAGGAACAACACTGTTACTCCAGTGAGAAGAGGAACAACACTGTTACTCCAATGAGAAGAGGAACAACACTGTTACTCCAGTGAGAAGAGGAACAACACTGTTACTCCAGTGAGAAGAGAAACAACACTGTTACTCCAGTGAGAAGAGGAACAACACTGTTACTCCAGTGAGAAGAGGAACAACACTGTTACTCCAGTGAGAAGAGGAACAACACTGTTACTCCAGTGAGAAGAGGAACAACACTGTTACTCCAGTGAGAAGAGGAACAACACTGTTACTCCAGTGAGAAGAGGAACAACACTGTTACTCCAGTGAGAAGAGGAACAACACTGTTACTCCAGTGAGAAGAGGAACAACACTGTTACTCCAGTGAGAAGAGGAACAACACTGTTACTCCAGTGAGAGACGATACGATCTGATCTGAGAGTGTGTTTGGTGAACGAGGACTTACGGAGGTTTGGGTCCTGGAGCAGGATCCGGGGCGTTCTCGTCTCCAGGATGAGACATTTTGACCTGTAAAACATCAGCGTTAATCGTACCAACAGAAGAAGGTGTTCTCTCTGGTTCAGTGTTACGACTGTTGGAACGTGCTCAGCTTCATCAAACTCTTAAATGACAAAAACAACTATTTACACACAAAAAAGTACTAGTACTCTGACTTTATATCAAACTTAGTGCTAGCCTGCGATAAAGTAGTTATAGCTGGAGCCTTTAATATCCACGTGAACGTGAGTGATAACTCTCTCAGTAATGCCTTCAGCGCCTTGTCAGTCATAAGCACACTCGTATGATCAGTGTTCTCCCCAGGATTTTTCAAAGTGATGGTAAATATGACTTATACGCGGTCGCATTTTCCTCCAAGGATGGTTTAACGTACCTTGATTATTTCCAAAGGTACATGCACCATAAACATACTATTACATGGTGTATAGGCCTAACATAAGTCTTCTCTTCACCCTTTACACTGCAGACTTCAGACACGACACAGACAGCTGTGTCCTGCAGAAGTTCTCTGACCACTCTGCCATCATCGGACTCATCACAGACGATGATGTGGAGGACAGAGGAGCAGGACTTTGTGGAACCTCCTCCTCATCAACGCGGGGAAGACCAAGGAGATGGTGGTGGACTTCCACAGAGGCCACGCCCCCCTCACCAGTGAACATCCAGGGACGGGACAGGCCACGCCCCCCTCACCAGTGAACATCCAGGGACGGGACAGGCCACGCCCCCCTCACCAGTGAACATCCAGGGACGGGACATTGAGAGAGTGACTCATACAAGGACCTGGTGTTCATCTGAACCACAAACTGGACTCATAACACAGACTGTACAGGAAGAGCCAGAGTCAGCTCCTCCTCCTGAGGAGACTCAGGTCTTTTGGAGTGACAGGGCCGCTCCTGACAGGGCCGCTCCTGTCAGAAGCTGGACAAAGCTCCGTCCTGGGCTGTCCTCTGGACTCGGTGCAGGAGGTGGGGGACAGAAGGGTCCTGGCTAAACTCACATCTATGCTGGACCATGAGTGTTGCCCCCTGCAGGACACTCTGTCCCCTGCAGGACACTCTGTCCCCTGCAGGACACTCTGTCCACTCTAGAGAGCAGCTTCAGTGAAGGAGACGTTTCACAGTCTTTCCTTCTGCTGCTGTCAGACTCTACAACAAACACTGTTATACACATGTGCAATAATGACATAATGTCAACTATATTGGTGCAAAATTCTCCGTCCATACAACTGCTGCAATTAAGAGTGTGGCTTTTGTTACTATTTTCTTTTCTTTTTTACCTTTTTATTAAGAATATAAGAGCTTTTTAATATTTAAGAGTGTTTTTTTTTTTTAAAAGTCTTCTATAAGTTATTTGTTCTTTCACTTCTGTATTTGTGGAGGACGCCCCCTGGAGGACACTCTCGTGTGTCTGCAGCGCCCCCTGGAGGACGCTCCCTGGAGGACGCTCACGTGCGTCTGCAGCGCCCCCTGGAGGACGCTCTCATGTGTCTGCAGCGCCCCCTGGAGGACGCTCACGTGTCTGCAGCGTCCCCTGGAGGACGCTCTCATGTGTCTGCAGCGCTCCCTGGAGGACGCTCACATGTGTCTGCAGCGCCCCCTGGAGGACGCTCACGTGTCTGCAGCGCCCCCTGGAGGACGCTCCCTGGAGGACGCTCACGTGCGTCTGCAGCGCCCCCTGGAGGACGCTCACGTGTGTCTGCAGCGCCCCCTGGAGGACGCTCTCATGTGTCTGCAGCGCTCCCTGGAGGACGCTCACATGTGTCTGCAGCGCCCCCTGGAGGACGCTCACGTGTCTGCAGCGCCCCCTGGAGGACGCTCCCTGGAGGACGCTCACGTGCGTCTGCAGCGCCCCCTGGAGGACGCTCACGTGTGTCTGCAGCGCCCCCTGGAGGACGCTCACGTGTCTGCAGCGTCCCCTGGAGGACGCTCTCATGTGTCTGCAGCGCTCCCTGGAGGACGCTCACATGTGTCTGCAGCGCCCCCTGGAGGACGCTCACGTGTCTGCAGCGCCCCCTGGAGGACGCTCCCTGGAGGACGCTCACGTGCGTCTGCAGCGCCCCCTGGAGGACGCTCACGTGTGTCTGCAGCGCCCCCTGGAGGACGCTCACATGTGTCTGCAGCGCCCCCTGGAGGACGCTCTCGTGTGTCTGCAGCGCCCCCTGGAGGACGCTGTCATGTGTCTGCAGCGCCCCCTGGAGGACGCTCACATGTGTCTGCAGCGCCCCCTGGAGGACGCTGTCATGTGTCTGCAGCGCCCCCTGGAGGACGCTCACATGTGTCTGCAGCGCCCCCTGGAGGACGCTCACGTGTGTCTGCAGCGCCCCCTGGAGGACGCTCACGTGTGTCTGCAGCGCCCCCTGGAGGACGCTCACATGTGTCTGCAGCGCCCCCTGGAGGACGCTCTCATGTGTGTGCAGCGCCCCCTGGAGGACGCTCACGTGTGTCTGCAGCGCCCCCTGGAGGACGCTCACATGTGTCTGCAGCGCCCCCTGGAGGACGCTCACGTGTGTCTGCAGCGCCCCCTGGAGGACGCTCACGTGTGTCTGCAGCGCCCCCTGGAGGACGCTCACGTGTGTCTGCAGCGCCCCCTGGAGGACGCTCACGTGTGTCTGCAGCGCCCCCTGGAGGACGCTCACGTGTGTCACTTTTATATTCGTTATATTTTGTGACATTCTGAAGTTACTCATAGTTTCTAAAGTCAAACCACGTCATGTTTCACTCAGACTTTTGCTCGTTACATATTTATTACAGAATGTTTTTGAGTTAAAGTGTCATTTATAAAGATGGAAACACATTCTCTTCAGCTGTGAATCCTGTTCTCAGAGTCACACTCTCAGTTTAGAGACAAAAGACCATGTGTTTGACTCTTTTATAACTAAAGTTGCCGTTTGTTTCCTCGTTCAAAGGTCATTTAACTTTATGACTTCATTTACAGCGCGAAATAATCCCACAGTTCACGAGACACACGTTTAAAGACGTTAAAAGACGTTTAAAGACGTTAAAAGACGTTAAAGACGTTTAAACACGTCCACACGCGGTAAAAGACGGTTATTAAAGCCAAATGTTACCTTTTCATGGACCGTCCGGGGAAAGTGAAACTAAAGGTGAAACCTCAGATAATGACGTCTTGTGGAATATTAAGATGATCCATTTATTCATTATTTTGTCACGAAAATGTTATTTATTTTGCCTCACATTTGTTTTTTGAATAATAATAATTCATAATAAAGTTGTTGTTCTGCTGCGTGGAATTCCATTTATTTATGTATTTATTTTTAAATTAACGTACATTACTACGTAGATGTGATCATTTATGACTAAAACTGAATATTTTTCTACTTTTATTTTAGTAATTAAATAAAAAAAAAGTATTTTTGATCAAATATATGAGCTGAAATCACTTTATGAGACAAATGCTTCAAATCCTTTAAATAATTACTTTTTACAATTAAATATTATTATTTTATTTTTGTAATAGGATCCAAATAAATTGTAATTATTAAATATTAGATTATAATAATGCAATAATAAATTTGTTATTTTGATCGCTTTGAAATCACTTTTATTTAAGTATTTTTTATGCAATTTTACGATGTAGATTTTAAGATAATTCATTAAAAATAATTTTATACCAAAAAACGTGAGTTTATTGATAGTTTTCAGCACAGACTCCGCCTCCTCTTTCCTGATTGGCGCTTGACGCTCACGTGTGCCGCTCGCCCAATCAGGAGACGGGAGGCGCGTCACTGCCGTAAACACGTCTCTGCGCTCTGGGTTTGGCTTTTTTGTGCCACTTTTTGCTTCTTTTCTGCAGCTTTTTTCCTTTTTTCGATTCTCCTTCTGTAACATCCAGACATCTTTAATCGCCTCCAATCCGCGCTGTTTCTTCCTTTAAAACCGCTGAAATCTCCTCTTTGTCCCGCTTTAGTGACGTTATTTGAACCTATCTGGTGGAATGGCGTATCCAGGTTACGGCGCGGCTCCGGGAGGATTCCCAGGAATGGTAAGAAACACGACACAAACTCTAACAAACCGTCTCAAACTGAACTAAACCAACGCGATGCGGCACATGTTTGTAATTTCCGACGTTTCATTGGCGGCGTGATCCCGGAAGTCGACCGGAAGTGAAGGTTGACGCCCCATAAACGCGCGTCCCGGGACTCGAACCCGCTGCAAACGTGTCACGGTCAAAGTTGAGATTAGAAACGTGCTTTTGTGGATGTGAAATTACATCTTTTCTGCCTTAAATTCAGCAGTTTGTGCTCCGCGTCTCTTCAGGGGCGTGTCCTGCACAGTCCAGTCATAAACACTTGTGTCATAAATAATAAAACCTCTGACGTAAAGAATCAAAATCTGCCCCAAGCATCAAACTAACTGTGATTTATTTAGTCTTCAGTGCATCAAATATGAGGTTTATAAGAGCTCGCATACAGTTACAGCTTAAACTAAATCCACTTAAATGTAAATGTGCTTAAATTAAATGCAAATGTTCTTAAATGTAAATGCAAATGTGCTTAAATGTAAATGTGCTTAAATGGTCTTGTTTAATTATCTTTTAAACGTTGGCATTAGATTAGGACATCAGGCGTTTGACTACAAGTAACTTTAACACTTTTATATTACATCTTAAATCATGCTCATCGTGCTGTTCTGTCACTTTTAACGCTCGAAAATACCAGGTTTTGTGCTTAACTTAATGTTTTGTCCTTCACATTGTAAATGTGTTTTACGTCCAGACACTTTGACTCTTGGAAAAGTACATTTACTGAATACTTTCTGTACTTTTACCTGAGCCTTTTCCTGGACCAATACTTTGTGCTTTTATTGGAGTAAAACTCTGTAGAAGTAACTCTTACTTTAGTGAAATGTTTTCCTCACCTCTGGGACAAAAAGACTTCTTCATAAAACACATTTATCTTTCCAAGTACATTGTTTACATATGTTTTTAATTAAACCTGCGACGATTAATCCTTGGCAAAAATAATCACATTTTCTTCATGTTTGTCTGGACTAAACAGACTCTAAAACAAAATGTCTATAAAATAAATCACTATTGCAGTATTATATTCTATTATATGAGTAAAACACACTTTATTCAGACATTTTCTCTCTCTCTCAGCTTCAGTCACAGATTTAAACCTTTATTTGGTTAAAAATGTGTTTAAAGCGTCTGAACGTTAAACAGAAATAATCATTAGCAGCCGTAATAAAAACATTGTTATATTCTTTTTTCTCCCTTTCATTAAACATATGAATGACATTATTCTGAAGTAGATCACGTTTTAATATAAATAGTCTAATCGTAAAGTGCTCTGTTACTTTTACTTTTAATAATATATTCATGGTCCAAAGTACAAATACTTGAGGAGTCATTTCTCCTTGTTTCATGCAGCAGCAGCAGGATCCTCTGTACGGATACTTTGCATCTGTGGCAGGACAGGTGAGTCCAACACTGTCTCGTGGTGAAGCTGCTGCTCCTTCATCTTCATCATCTTCTTCTTGTACTTCTTCATCTTCTTCTTCATCTTCTTCTTGTGCTTCTTCATCTTCATCATCTTCTTCTTCTTGTGCTGCTTCTTCATCATCTTCTTCTTCTTGTGCTGCTTCTTCATCATCTTCTTCTTCTTGTGCTTCTTCATCTTCATCATCTTCTTCTTGTGCTTCTTCATCTTCTTCATCTTCTTCTTGTACTTCTTCATCTTCATCATCTTCTTCTTCTTGTGCTGCTTCTTCATCATCTTCTTCTTCTTGTGCTTCTTCATCATCTTCTTCTTCTTGTGCTTCTTCATCTTCATCATCTTCTTCTTGTGCTTCTTCATCTTCATCATCTTCTTCTTGTGCTTCTTCATCTTCTTCATCTTCTTCTTCTTCTTCTTGTGCTTCTTCATCTTCATCATCTTCTTCTTCTTCTTGTGCTTCTTCTTCTTCATCTTCATCATCTTCTTCTTCTTGTGCTTCTTCATCTTCATCTTCTTCTTCTTCTTGTGCTTCTTCATCTTCTTCATCTTCTTCTTCTTCTTCTTGTGCTTCTTCATCTTCATCATCTTCTTCTTGTGCTTCTTCATCTTCTTCTTCATCTTCTTCTTCTTCTTCTTGTGCTTCTTCATCTTCTTCATCTTCATCATCTTCTTCTTGTGCTTCTTCATCATCTTCTTCTTCTTCTTCTTGTGCTTCTTCATCTTCATCATCTTCTTCTTCTTCTTGTGCTTCTTCATCTTCTTCTTCTTGTGCTTCTTCATCATCTTCTTCTTCTTGTGCTTCTTCATCTTCTTCATCTTCTTCTTCTTCTTGTGCTTCTTCATCCTCTTCATCTTCTTCTTCTTCTTCTTGTGCTTCTTCATCTTCATCATCTTCTTCTTGTGCTTCTTCATCTTCTTCATCTTCTTCTTCTTCTTCTTGTGCTTCTTCATCTTCTTCATCTTCATCATCTTCTGCTTGTGCTTCTTCATCTTCATCATCTTCTTCTTGTGCTTCTTCATCTTCATCATCTTCTTCTTGTGCTTCTTCATCTTCTTCATCTTCTTCTTCTTGTGCTTCTTCATCTTCTTCTTCTTCTTCTTCATCTTCTTCATCTTCATCATCTTCTGCTTGTGCTTCTTCATCTTCATCATCTTCTTCTTGTGCTTCTTCATCATCTTCTTCTTGTGCTTCTTCATCTTCATCATCTTCTTCTTCTTGTGCTTCTTCATCTTCCTCATCTTCTTCTTCAGTGCTTCTTCATCTTCTTCTTCTTCTGTGCTTCAGGACGGTCAGATCTCTGCAGAAGAGCTCCAGCGCTGCCTCACCAGCTCCGGAATCTCCGGCTCCTACAACCGTAAGTACAAACCTTTGACCTTTGACCTTTGGGACTGAACTAACCTGTCTGACCCGTCAAAACGTTGCAGAAGTGAAACATCTTTAGGTTTATACTCGGCCGGACCTGAACCATCGTGCGTATGATCGTGTGTTGCTAGCTCGTTGCGTTAGCGCTAGCTCGTTGCGTTAGCGCGAATAAATCCACATTTGGTAACACATTTGTCCACAAACCGTTTCCCTGGCGACTGTGGGCGGAGCTCTGGGTGTTTGTACTTTACGTGTTTACTTTGACTTTTACTTCTGGTCAAACAGGAAGTTAGAAAAAGTAACGCCTCATAATACTGTGTAAATGCGCTAAAGAAACTAAAGCTGGACTAAAGCGGGCCTAAAGCGGGACTTAAGCGACTAAAGCGGGACTAAAGCGGGACTAAAGCTGGACTTAAACTGGACTTAAGCTGGACTTAAGCTGGACTTAAACTGGACTTAAACTGGACTTAAACTGGACTTAAACTGGACTAAAGCTGGACTAAAGCTGGACTAAAGTTGGACTAAAGCTGGACTAAACCTGGACTAAACCTGGACTAAAGCGGGACTAAAGCGACTAAAGCGGGACTAAAGCAGGTCTAAAGCTGGACTTAAGCTGGACTTAAACTGGACTTAAGCTGGACTAAAGCTGGACTAAACCTGGACTTAAACTGGACTTAAGATGGACTTAAGCTGGACTTAAGCTGGATTTAAGCTGGATTTAAGCGGGACTAAAGCTGGACTAAAGCTGGACTTAAGCTGGACTTAAGCTGGACTTAAGCTGGACTAAAGCTGGACTAAAGCTGGACTAAAGCTGGACTAAAGCTGGACTTAAACTGGACTTAAGCTGGACTTAAGCTGGACTTAAGCTGGACTAAAGCTGGACTAAAGCTGGACTAAAGCTGGACTAAAGCTGGACTTAAACTGGACTTAAGCTGGACTAAAGCTGGACTAAAGCTGGACTAAAGCTGGACTAAAGCAGGACTAAAGCAGGACTAAAGCAGGACTAAAGCAGGACTAAAGCAGGACTTAAACTGGACTAAAGCTGGACTAAAGCTGGACTAAAGCTGGACTAAAGCTGGACTAAAGCTGGACTAAAGCTGGACTAAAGCTGGACTAAAGCTGGACTAAAGCAGGACTAAAGCAGGACTAAACCAGGACTAAAGCTGGACTAAAGCAGGACTAAAGCTGGACTAAAGCAGGTCTAAAGCAGGACTAAAGCTGGACTAAAGCTGGACTAAAGCTGGACTAAACCAGGACTAAAGCTGGACTAAAGCTGGACTAAAGCAGGACTAAAGCTGGACTAAAGCAGGTCTAAAGCAGGACTAAAGCTGGACTAAAGCTGGACTAAAGCTGGACTAAAGCAGGACTAAAGCAGGACTAAAGCTGGACTAAAGCTGGACTAAACCAGGACTAAAGCAGGACTAAAGCAGGACTAAAGCAGGACTAAAGCAGGTCTAAAGCTGGACTAAAGCTGGACTAAAGCAGGACTAAAGCTGGACTAAAGCAGGTCTAAAGCAGGACTAAAGCTGGACTAAAGCTGGACTAAAGCTGGACTAAAGCAGGACTAAAGCAGGACTAAAGCTGGACTAAAGCTGGACTAAACCAGGACTAAAGCTGGACTAAAGCGGGACTAAACCAGGATCAGATCCTGAGCTCATACACCAGCAGCGACAGGAAGAATACTGTAAAAATGTACTTTGTCCCGTTGTGGATGGTTCTAACTCACTGTTGTTCTGCTTTTCACACTGATACGAGAAGGAAGTTTCATAACGTGAGCCGTGTCTTCTTCTTCTTCTTCTTCTTCTGATGTCAGGCACTTTGAAGCCGAACGCCGTAACGTTTTCCTTTTTATTTTAGACCAAACTCAGTGCGCTGAAATAACAGGTTTAACTCATGTATTAAGTTACTTCCCAGCACTGCAAACGGGACTAAAACAGATCTTCACTCACTGTTAGAGCTTCATATCCTTTATTTCCAGAGAATTTCATGTGAATCCAATTGAAACGTGTTCAAACAAACGTGTCTTTGAACGTGTTTGTTCAGGTTTAATTTTCAGACAAATGTGAAATGTCTGTAAAATGACTCCAAAGTGTATTGCTATGGTGCATATTTTTGTGCTTATAGTTGTTTAATAGAACTCAAATCTAGCCAAAAGTGCAATAATAAAAACATATTTCTTCAAACGCGTCAAACAAAGTGTGAAAGTTTAAACTAATTCTGCCAATAAATGACTAAATGTGACTTGTGTTGACTCACCGTAAAACCATCAAATCTATTTCAGCGTTTTAATTTGAAAACCGGTGCATTTCTGTCATAGATCCAGACTCTTATTGTCTAATGTCATTGCGACACATTTGAATATTTGTGATATCGATACTTTTGCCATAGATTGTGTTGTTTATTTGTACAAAAGCCGCTCGTTCTCTCCTGAAGTGTTTTTGTCGCCTTTGTTCACACAGAAGCCTCCGTCTGTAGAGTCTGTTTAAGGTGAAGTTTAAGATCAGGGCGGGGCTGCACCTTTGGACCCCGTGTGAACATCTTTTATTACACCTGATAATCTGTGTCATTGCTTCGATTTTAGATCCAAAAGTCAATGTCCAGCTTGTGTCTCTTTCGCTCAGTCGTCGTCAGTAAAAAACGTGTATTTAAACATCTGTAGTATTTAGTACTTTTACTCTGAAACTGTCTCTTCAATACAAATATTATCCAAGTATTATTACAAGTACCGTGTCAGAAAGTTACTCCACCAAGTACATCACAATTTAGTTTAAAGTTACTCAAGTAAATGTACTGGCCACGTCCAGTTTGAACTTCATTAACATGGATGGTAAACAGGAGTGGCCCCAAACCAGATCCCTGAGGCACTCCCCGAGTCGGAGAGAACATCGGAGCAGATGTAATGCATCACGATGGTTATGAATCATTGTTAGACGGTCAGACACTCGTTCAGAGGTGATTCTTGTGGTTCAGAGTTGTTTCACAATAGAATGAAATGGCGAGGCACAACGTTGTTTATTGTCTTTTATAACAAAGTACAAACGTTACAATAGTTCGAGGGGTTGTTTTCTGCGCATCAGCTCTGATTTCTAAACCTTCTGGAAACATTTCAATGCAAATGGATCCAAATGTCACGAAACAAAGAAAAGGCTTCAAACGTTTTGCACAGTTAAAACCAGATAAACGGCATTCTCCGCATTTTATCTGCATTTACACTTGTCCTGCTTTAGTCCTGCTTTAGTCCTGCTTTAGTCCTGCTTTAGTCCTGCTTTAGTCCTGCTTTAGTCCTGCTTTAGTCCTGCTTCAGACCTGCTTCAGTCCTGCTTCAGTCCTGCTTCAGACCTGCTTCAGACCTGCTTTAGTCCTGGTTTAGTCCTGCTTCAGACCTGCTTTAGTCCTGCTTTAGTCCTGCTTTAGTCCTGCTTCAGACCTGCTTCAGTCCTGCTTCAGACCTGCTTCAGACCTGCTTTAGTCCTGCTTTAGTCCTGCTTTAGTCCTGCTTTAGTCCTGCTTTAGTCCTGCTTTAGTCCTGCTTTAGTCCTGCTTTAGTCCTGCTTCAGACCTGCTTCAGTCCTGCTTCAGTCCTGGTTTAGTCCTGCTTCAGACCTGCTTTAGTCCTGGTTTAGTCCTGCTTCAGACCTGCTTTAGTCCTGCTTCAGTCCTGCTTCAGACCTGCTTCAGACCTGCTTTAGTCCTGCTTTAGTCCTGCTTTAGTCCTGCTTTAGTCCTGGTTTAGTCCTGCTTCAGACCTGCTTTAGTCCAGCTTTAGTCCTGCTTTAGTCCTGGTTTAGTCCTGGTCTGGTTCAGGTTTAGTCCTGGTTTAGTCCTGGTCTGGTTCAGGTTTAGTCCTGGTTTAGTCCTGGTCTGGTTCAGGTTTAGTCTTGGTTTGGACCTGGTTTAGTCCTGGTCTGGTTCAGGTTTAGTCTTGGTTTAGACCTGGTTTAGTCCTGGTCTGGTTCAGGCTTAGTCCTGGTTTAGTCCTGGTCTGGTTCAGATTCAGTCCTGGTTTAGTCCTGGTCTGGTTCAGGTTTAGTCTTGGTTTAGTCCTGGTCTGGTTCAGGTTTAGTCCTGGTTTAGCCCTGGTTTAGTCCTGGTCTGGTTCAGGTTTAGTCTTGGTTTAGTCCTGGTCTGGTTCAGGTTTAGTCTTGGTTTAGACCTGGTTTAGTCCTGGTCTGGTTCAGGCTTAGTCCTGGTTTAGTCCTGGTCTGGTTCAGCTTCAGTCCTGGTTTAGTCCTGGTCTGGTTCAGGTTTAGTCTTGGTTTAGTCCTGGTCTGGTTCAGGTTTAGTCCTGGTTTAGCCCTGGTTTAGTCCTGGTCTGGTTCAGATTCAGTCCTGGTTTAGTCCTGGTCTGGTTCAGATTCAGTCCTGGTTTAGTCCTGGTCTGGTTCAGGTTTAGTCTTGGTTTAGTCCTGGTCTGGTTCAGGTTTAGTCCTGGTTTAGCCCTGGTTTAGTCCTGGTCTGGTTCAGATTCAGTCCTGGTTTAGTCCTGGTCTGGTTCAGGTTTAGTCTTGGTTTAGTCCTGGTCTGGTTCAGGTTTAGTCCTGGTTTAGTCCCTGGTCTCAGTTTGAGTAACTCTTTTATAATGAATGATGTATTGTTTTCTCGACAGCCTTTAACCTGGAGACGTGCCGGCTCATGATCAACATGTTGGACGTATCCTTCTGCTGTGAGTCTCATTGTTGTCATGTTCAATGTGTTCTGCTCTGGAAGCACAAGTCGATAAACAGGAAACCTTCATCTCAGGAGGGGGAGGAGCTTCACAGCACAGCCAGATGATTGGACAAGAGAGAGAGAACACAGACTCAGGCCAAAACAAGAGGAACACAAAAGAATCATTTGTTTCCAAACTCTGACTCGCTCTCGCCGTGTTTCCACTGATGCTAATGACTATGTGGAGCCTTAGCAACACAGAGCTAGCAAAGCAAGTTAGCAACACAGAGCTAGCAAAGCAAGTTAGCAACACAGAGCTAGCAAAGCAAGTTAGCAACACAGAGCTAGCAAAGCATGTTAGCAACAGCCGTTTCCTGTTTATGTTCGCACGGCACTCGCTTTGTCAAGAGCCACAATCTGATATTTCCAGGTCATAAAGCGTCTGACATTAGCATTAGCATTAGCATGACATAAAGAGAGGTTCAAACGCCACGCCCCTCACATGCAGAGAAGTCAAAGAAATGAGGCAAAACTGTTCCTGTGCACGTTAGCTTTAGCGGTTCAGATTTGAAGTCCCGGGTCCGAGTGCTTTCCTTGACGGTGCTTTCCAGAGGGACTTCTCGGGCACGATGGGCTTTAATGAGTTCAAGGAGCTGTCCGGGGTTCTGAACCAGTGGAAGACCATGTTTATGAACTACGACCGCGACCGGAGCGGATCTGTGGAGCCCCAGGAACTGCAGCAGGCCCTGGCCAGCATGGGTATGTCACACTCACAGCAGCAGGGTACGGGGCACTCACAGCAGCATGGGTATGTGACACTCACAGCAGCAGGGGTACAGGGCACTCACACCAGCATGGGTATGTGACATTCACAGCAGAAGGGGTACAGGACACATGCACTCACAGCAGCAGGGGTATGTGACACTCACAGCAGCATGGGTACAGGGCACTCACAGCAGCATGGGTATGTGACACTCACAGCAGCAGGGGTACAGGGCACTCACAGCAGCATGGGTATGTGACACTCACAGCAGCAGGGGTACAGGGCACTCACAGCAGCATGGGTATGTGACACTCACAGCAGCAGGGGTACAGGGCACTCACAGCAGCATGGGTATGTGACACTCACAGCAGCAGGGGTACAGGGCACTCACAGCAGCATGGGTATGTGACACTCACAGCAGCAGGGGTACAGGGCACTCACTGCAGCAGGGGTATGGTGCACTCACAGCAGCAGGGGTAAGGGGTACTCACAGCAGCAGGGGTAAGGGGTACTCACAGCAGCAGGGGTAAGGGGTACTCACAGCAGCAGGGGTAAGGGACACTCACAGCAGCATGGGTATGTGACACTCACAGCAGCAGGGGTACAGGGCACTCACTGCAGCAGGGGTATGGTGCACTCACAGCAGCAGGGGTAAGGGGTACTCACAGCAGCAGGGGTAAGGGACACTCACAGCAGCAGGGGTAAGGGACACTCACAGCACAAGGGCTAAGGGGCATTCACAGCGGCAGGGGTATGGGACACTCACAGCGGCAGGGGTATGGGACACTCACAGCAGCAGGGGTAAGGGGCACTCACAGCAGCAGGGGTAAGGGGCACTCACAGCAGCAGGGGTAAGGGGCACTCACAGCGGCAGGGGTATGGGACACTCACAGCGGCAGGGGTATGGGACACTCACAGCAGCAGGGGTAAGGGGCACTCACAGCAGCAGGGGTAAGGGGCACTCACAGCAGCAGGGGTAAGGGGCACTCACAGCAGCAGGGGTAAGGGGCACTCACAGCAGCAGGGGTATGGGACACTCACAGCAGCAGGGGTATTGGACACTCACAGCAGCAGGAGTAAGGGGCACTCACAGCAGCAGGGGTAAGGGGCACTCACAGCAGCAGGTGTACGGGGCACTCACAGCAGCAGGGGTACAGGGCACTCACAGCAGCAGGGGTACAGGGCACTCACAGCAGCAGGGGTACGTGACACTCACAGCAGCAGGGGTACGGGGCACTCACAGCAGCAGGGGTAAGGGGCACTCACAGCAGCAGGGGTAAGGGGCACTCACAGCAGCAGGTGTACGGGGCACTCACAGCAGCAGGGGTACAGGGCACTCACAGCAGCAGGGGTACAGGGCACTCACAGCAGCAGGGTACGTGACACTCACAGCAGCAGGGGTACGGGGCACTCACAGCAGCAGGGGTACGGGGCACTCACAGCAGCAGGGGTACGGGGCACTCACAGCAGCAGGGGCACGGGGCTCAGATTAAAAAAATGGATAAAGCTGCCTACATTTGGAGAAGCTGGTTCAGCGTTCACACAGATGTTGTGTAACGTGGGCCGTGTAACGTCCCGTGTAACGTCCCGTGTAAAGTGGGCCGTGTAACGTCCCGTGTAAAGTGGGCCGTGTAACGTGGGCCGTGTAACGTCCCGTGTAACGTGTCGTGTCTCGTGCAGGATACAATCTGAGTCCTCAGGCTCTGAACAGCATCATGAAGCGCTACAGTAACCACGGACGGACCGGCTTTGACGACTTCGTCTGCTGCTGCATCAAACTGCGAGCTCTGACCGGTGAGTGTAACGTCTCACTCTCACACACGTCTCACTCTCACGCACGTCTCACACTCACGCACGTCTCACTCTCACACACGTCTCACTCTCACGCACGTCTCACTCTCACGCACGTCTCACACTCACGCACATCTCACTCTCACACACGTCTCACTCTCACACACGTCTCACTCTCACGCACGTCTCACTCTCACGCACGTCTCACTCTCACACACGTCTCACACTCACGCACGTCTCACTCTCACACACGTCTCACTCTCACGCACGTCTCACTCTCACACACATGTCTCACTCTCACGAACGTCTCACTCTCACGCACGTCTCACTCTCACGCACGTCTCACTCTCACACATGTCTCACTCTCACGAACGTCTCACTCTCACGCACGTCTCACTCTCGCGCACGTCTCACTCTCGCGCACGTCTCACTCTCACACACCTCTCACTCACTCTCACACACCTCTCACTCTCACGAACGTCTCACTCTCACGCACCTCTCACTCTCACACACGTCTCACTCTCACACACGTCTCACTCTCACGCACGTTTCACTCTCACGCACGTCTCACTCTCACACACGTCTCACTCTCACACACGTCTCACTCTCACACACGTCTCACTCTCACACACCTCTCACTCACTCACACACCTCTCACTCTCACGAACGTCTCACTCTCACGCACGTCTCACTCTCACACACGTTTCACTCTCACACACGTTTCACTCTCATACACGTTTCACTCTCATACACGTTTCACTCTCACACACGTCTCACTCTCGCGCACGTCTCACTCTCACACACGTCTCACTCTCACTCTCACACACGTCTCACTCTCACGCAGGTCTCACTCACTCTCACGCACGTCTCACTCTCACGCACGTCTCACTCTCGCGCACGTCTCACTCACTCTCACACACGTCTCACTCTCGCGCACGTCTCACTATCGCGCACGTCTCACTCTCACGTCTCACACTCACGCACCTCTCACTCTCAAGCACCTCTCACACACGTCTCACTCTCACGTCTCACACTCACGCACCTCTCACACACGTCTCACTCACTCTCACGCACATCTCACTCACTCTCACGCACGTCTCACACTCACGCATGTCTCACTCTCGCGCACGTCTCACTCACTCTCACACACGTCTCACTCTCGCGCACGTCTCACTCTCGCGTACGTCTCACTCTCACACACGTCTCACTCTCACGTCTCACACTCACGCACCTCTCACACACGTCTCACTCACTCTCACGCACGTCTCACTCTCACGCACGTCTCACTCTCACGCACGTCTCACTCACTCTCACACACGTCTCACTCTCGCACGTCTCACTCTCACACACGTCTCACTCTCGCGCACGTCTCACTCTAACGTCTCACACTCACGCACCTCTCACTCTCACGCACGTCTCACTCACTCTCACGCACGTCTCACTCTCACGCACGTCTCACTCTCGCGCACGTCTCACTCACTCTCACACACGTCTCACTCTCGCGCACGTCTCACTCTCGCGCACGTCTCACTCTCGCGCACGTCTCACTCTCACACACGTCTCACTCTCACGTCTCACACTCACGCACCTCTCACTCTCACGCACCTCTCACACACGTCTCACTCACTCTCACGCACGTCTCACTCACTCTCACGCACGTCTCACTCACGTCTCACACTCACACACCTCTCACTCTCACGCACCTCTCACACACGTCTCACTCACTCTCACACACGTCTCACTCTCGCACACGTCTCACTCTTACACACGTCTCACTCTCGCGCACGTCTCACTCTCGCGCACGTCTCACTCTCGCGCACGTCTCACTCTCACACACGTCTCACACTCACGCACCTCTCACTCTCACGCACCTCTCACACACGTCTCACTCACTCTCACGCACGTCTCACTCACTCTCACGCACGTCTCACTCACTCTCACGCACGTCTCACTCTCGCGCACGTCTCACTCTCGCGCACGTCTCACTCTAACACACGTCTCACTCACTCTCACGCACCTCTCACACACGTCTCACTCACTCTCACGCACGTCTCACTCACTCTCACGCACGTCTCACTCACTCTCACACACGTCTCACTCACTCTCACGCACGTCTCACTCTCGCGCACGTCTCACTCACTCTCACGCACGTCTCACTCTCACGCACGTCTCACTCTCGCACACGTCTCACTCTCGCACACGTCTCACTCTCACACACGTCTCACTCTCACACACCTCTCACTCACTCCCACGCACCTCTCACTCTCACACACCTCTCACTCTCACGCACGTTTCACTCTCACGAACGTCTCACTCTCACACACGTCTCACTCTCACACACGTCTCACTCTCACACACCTCTCACACACCTCTCACTCACTCTCACACACCTCTCACTCACTCTCACGCACGTTTCACTCTCACACACGTTTCACTCTCACACGTCTCACTCTCACACACCTCTCACTCACCTCTCACTCACTCTCACACACGTCTCACTCTCACACACGTCTCACTCTCACACACCTCTCACACACCTCTCACACACCTCTCACTCACTCTCACGCACGTTTCACTCTCACACACCTTTCACTCACTCTCGCACACGTCTCACTCTCACACACGTCTCACTCTCGCGCACGTCTCACTCTCGCGCACGTCTCACTCTCACGCACCTCTCACACACGTCTCACTCACTCTCACACACGTCTCACTCACTCTCACGCACGTCTCACTCACTCTCACGCACGTCTCACTCACTCTCACGCACGTCCCACTCACTCTCACGCACGTCTCACTCTCACGCACGTCTCACTCTCACGCACGTCTCACTCTCACGCACGTCTCACTCACTCTCACGCACGTCTCACTCTCACGCACGTCTCACTCTCACGCACGTCTCACTCTCACGCACGTCTCACTCACTCTCACGCACGTCTCACTCTCACGCACGTCTCACTCTCACGCACGTCTCACTCTCACGCACGTCTCACTCTCACACACGTCTCACTCTCGCGCACGTCTCACTCTCACGCACGTCTCACTCACTCTCACGCACGTCTCACTCTCACGCACGTCTCACTCTCACGCACGTCTCACTCTCACGCACGTCTCACTCTCACGCACGTCTCACTCACTCTCACGCACGTCTCACTCTCACGCACGTCTCACTCTCACGCACGTCTCACTCTCACGCACGTCTCACTCACTCTCACGCACGTCTCACTCTCACGCACGTCTCACTCTCACGCACCTCTCACTCTCACGCACCTCTCACACACGTCTCACTCACTCTCACGCACGTCTCACTCACTCTCACGCACGTCTCACTCACGTCTCACACTCACACACCTCTCACTCTCACGCACCTCTCACACACGTCTCACTCACTCTCACACACGTCTCACTCTCGCACACGTCTCACTCTTACACACGTCTCACTCTCGCGCACGTCTCACTCTCGCGCACGTCTCACTCTCGCGCACGTCTCACTCTCACACACGTCTCACACTCACGCACCTCTCACTCTCACGCACCTCTCACACACGTCTCACTCACTCTCACGCACGTCTCACTCACTCTCACGCACGTCTCACTCACTCTCACGCACGTCTCACTCTCGCGCACGTCTCACTCTCGCGCACGTCTCACTCTAACACACGTCTCACTCACTCTCACGCACCTCTCACACACGTCTCACTCACTCTCACGCACGTCTCACTCACTCTCACGCACGTCTCACTCACTCTCACACACGTCTCACTCACTCTCACGCACGTCTCACTCTCGCGCACGTCTCACTCACTCTCACGCACGTCTCACTCTCACGCACGTCTCACTCTCACGCACGTCTCACTCTCACGCACGTCTCACTCTCACGCACGTCTCACTCACTCTCACGCACGTCTCACTCTCACGCACGTCTCACTCTCACGCACGTCTCACTCTCACGCACGTCTCACTCACTCTCACGCACGTCTCACTCTCACGCACGTCTCACTCTCACGCACGTCTCACTCTCACGCACCTCTCACTCTCACGCACCTCTCACACACGTCTCACTCACTCTCACGCACGTCTCACTCACTCTCACGCACGTCTCACTCACGTCTCACACTCACACACCTCTCACTCTCACGCACCTCTCACACACGTCTCACTCACTCTCACACACGTCTCACTCTCGCACACGTCTCACTCTTACACACGTCTCACTCTCGCGCACGTCTCACTCTCGCGCACGTCTCACTCTCGCGCACGTCTCACTCTCACACACGTCTCACACTCACGCACCTCTCACTCTCACGCACCTCTCACACACGTCTCACTCACTCTCACGCACGTCTCACTCACTCTCACGCACGTCTCACTCACTCTCACGCACGTCTCACTCTCGCGCACGTCTCACTCTCGCGCACGTCTCACTCTAACACACGTCTCACTCACTCTCACGCACCTCTCACACACGTCTCACTCACTCTCACGCACGTCTCACTCACTCTCACGCACGTCTCACTCACGTCTCACACTCACACACCTCTCACTCTCACGCACCTCTCACACACGTCTCACTCACTCTCACACACGTCTCACTCTCGCACACGTCTCACTCTTACACACGTCTCACTCTCGCGCACGTCTCACTCTCGCGCACGTCTCACTCTCGCGCACGTCTCACTCTCACACACGTCTCACACTCACGCACCTCTCACTCTCACGCACCTCTCACACACGTCTCACTCACTCTCACGCACGTCTCACTCACTCTCACGCACGTCTCACTCACTCTCACGCACGTCTCACTCTCGCGCACGTCTCACTCTCGCGCACGTCTCACTCTAACACACGTCTCACTCACTCTCACGCACCTCTCACACACGTCTCACTCACTCTCACGCACGTCTCACTCACTCTCACGCACGTCTCACTCACTCTCACACACGTCTCACTCACTCTCACGCACGTCTCACTCTCGCGCACGTCTCACTCACTCTCACGCACGTCTCACTCTCACGCACGTCTCACTCTCGCACACGTCTCACTCTCGCACACGTCTCACTCTCACACACGTCTCACTCTCACACACCTCTCACTCACTCCCACGCACCTCTCACTCTCACACACCTCTCACTCTCACGCACGTTTCACTCTCACGAACGTCTCACTCTCACACACGTCTCACTCTCACACACGTCTCACTCTCACACACCTCTCACACACCTCTCACTCACTCTCACACACCTCTCACTCACTCTCACGCACGTTTCACTCTCACACACGTTTCACTCTCACACGTCTCACTCTCACACACCTCTCACTCACTCTCACACACGTCTCACTCTCACACACGTCTCACTCTCACACACCTCTCACACACCTCTCACTCACTCTCACACACCTCTCACTCACTCTCACGCACGTTTCACTCTCACACACCTTTCACTCACTCTCGCACACGTCTCACTCTCACACACGTCTCACTCTCGCGCACGTCTCACTCTCGCGCACGTCTCACTCTCACGCACCTCTCACACACGTCTCACTCACTCTCACACACGTCTCACTCACTCTCACGCACGTCTCACTCACTCTCACGCACGTCTCACTCACTCTCACGCACGTCCCACTCACTCTCACGCACGTCTCACTCTCACGCACGTCTCACTCTCACGCACGTCTCACTCTCACGCACGTCTCACTCACTCTCACGCACGTCTCACTCTCACGCACGTCTCACTCTCACGCACGTCTCACTCTCACGCACGTCTCACTCACTCTCACGCACGTCTCACTCTCACGCACGTCTCACTCTCACGCACGTCTCACTCTCACGCACGTCTCACTCTCACACACGTCTCACTCTCGCGCACGTCTCACTCTCATGCACGTCTCACTCACTCTCACGCACGTCTCACTCTCACGCACGTCTCACTCTCACGCACGTCTCACTCTCACGCACGTCTCACTCTCACGCACGTCTCACTCACTCTCACGCACGTCTCACTCTCACGCACGTCTCACTCTCACGCACGTCTCACTCTCACGCACGTCTCACTCACTCTCACGCACGTCTCACTCTCACGCACGTCTCACTCTCACGCACGTCTCACTCTCACGCACGTCTCACTCTCACACACGTCTCACTCTCGCGCACGTCTCACTCACTCTCACGCACGTCTCACTCTCACGCACGTCTCACTCTCACGCACGTCTCACTCTCGCGCACGTCTCACTCACTCTCACGCACGTCTCACTCTCACGCACGTCTCACTCTCACACACCTCTCACTCACTCTCACGCACGTCTCACTCACTCTCACGCACGTCTCACTCACGCACGTTTCACTCTCACGCACGTCTCACTCTCACACACGTCTCACGCACGTCTCACTCTCACACACGTCTCACTCTCACACACCTCTCACTCACTCTCACGCACGTTTCACTCTCACGCACGTCTCACTCTCACGAACGTCTCACTCTCACACACGTTTCACTCTCACACGTCTCACACTCACACACCTTTCACTCACTCTCGCACACGTCTCACTCTCACACACGTCTCACTCTCGCGCACGTCTCACTCTCGCGCACGTCTCACTCTCACACACGTCTCACTCTCACGTCTCACACTCACGCACCTCTCACTCTCACGCACGTCTCACTCACTCTCACGCACGTCTCACTCACTCTCACGCACGTCTCACTCTCACGCACGTCTCACTCTCACGCACGTCTCACTCTCACGCACGTCTCACTCTCACGCACGTCTCAGTCTCACGCACGTCTCACTCTCACGCACGTCTCACTCTCACGCACGTCTCACTCTCACGCACGTCTCACTCACTCTCACGCACGTCTCACTCTCACGCACGTCTCACTCTCACGCACGTCTCAGTCTCACGCACGTCTCACTCTCACGCACGTCTCACTCTCACGCACGTCTCACTCTCACGCACGTCTCACTCTCACGCACGTCTCACTCTCACGCACGTCTCACTCACTCTCACGCACGTCTCACTCTCACGCACGTCTCACTCTCACGCACGTCTCACTCTCACGCACGTCTCAGTCTCACGCACGTCTCACTCTCACGCACGTCTCACTCTCACGCACGTCTCACTCTCACGCACGTCTCACTCACTCTCACGCACGTCTCACTCTCACGCACGTCTCAGTCTCACGCACGTCTCACTCTCACGCACGTCTCACTCTCACGCACGTTTCACTCTCACACACCTTTCACTCACTCTCGCACACGTCTCACTCTCACACACGTCTCACTCTCGCGCACGTCTCACTCTCGCGCACGTCTCACTCTCACGCACCTCTCACACACGTCTCACTCACTCTCACACACGTCTCACTCACTCTCACGCACGTCTCACTCACTCTCACGCACGTCTCACTCACTCTCACGCACGTCCCACTCACTCTCACGCACGTCTCACTCTCACGCACGTCTCACTCTCACGCACGTCTCACTCTCACGCACGTCTCACTCACTCTCACGCACGTCTCACTCTCACGCACGTCTCACTCTCACGCACGTCTCACTCTCACGCACGTCTCACTCACTCTCACGCACGTCTCACTCTCACGCACGTCTCACTCTCACGCACGTCTCACTCTCACGCACGTCTCACTCTCGCACACGTCTCACTCTCGCGCACGTCTCACTCTCACGCACGTCTCACTCACTCTCACGCACGTCTCACTCTCACGCACGTCTCACTCTCACGCACGTCTCACTCTCACGCACGTCTCACTCTCACGCACGTCTCACTCTCACGCACGTCTCACTCACTCTCACGCACGTCTCACTCTCACGCACGTCTCACTCTCACGCACGTCTCACTCTCACGCACGTCTCACTCTCACACACGTCTCACTCTCGCGCACGTCTCACTCTCACGCACGTCTCACTCTCACGCACGTCTCACTCTCGCGCACGTCTCACTCACTCTCACGCACGTCTCACTCTCACGCACGTCTCACTCTCACACACCTCTCACTCACTCTCACGCACGTCTCACTCACTCTCACGCACGTCTCACTCTCACGCACGTTTCACTCTCACGCACGTCTCACTCTCACACACGTCTCACGCACGTTTCACTCTCACGAACGTCTCACTCTCACACACGTCTCACTCTCACACACGTCTCACTCTCACACACCTCTCACTCACTCTCACGCACGTTTCACTCTCACGCACGTCTCACTCTCACGAACGTCTCACTCTCACACACGTTTCACTCTCACACGTCTCACACTCACACACCTTTCACTCACTCTCGCACACGTCTCACTCTCACACACGTCTCACTCTCGCGCACGTCTCACTCTCGCGCACGTCTCACTCTCACACACGTCTCACTCTCACGTCTCACACTCACGCACCTCTCACTCTCACGCACGTCTCACTCACTCTCACGCACGTCTCACTCACTCTCACGCACGTCTCACTCTCACGCACGTCTCAGTCTCACGCACGTCTCACTCTCACGCACGTCTCACTCTCACGCACGTCTCACTCTCACGCACGTCTCACTCACTCTCACGCACGTCTCACTCTCACGCACGTCTCAGTCTCACGCACGTCTCACTCTCACGCACGTCTCACTCTCACGCACGTCTCACTCTCACGCACGTCTCAGTCTCACGCACGTCTCACTCTCACGCACGTCTCACTCTCACGCACGTCTCACTCTCACGCACGTCTCACTCTCACGCACGTCTCACTCTCACGCACGTCTCACTCTCACGCACGTCTCACTCTCACGCACGTCTCACTCTCACGCACGTCTCACTCTCACACACGTCTCACTCTCACACACATTATATCACGGAGCTGTTTCGTCTGCAGATCATTTCAGGAGGAGGGACACGTCTCAGTCTGGACATGCCAATTTTGCTTATGACGATGTAAGTTTGCTCATAAAAACTGCTACAGAATTAAACACATTCTTTGTCTCTTTTACTATTTCATCTTTTTGTTTCCGTGCAGTTCATCCAAGTCACAATGAGCCTCTAAAGAAGATGGAGAAACTATATCACTTTATACCGTTTACTTCATATTTCCTGCCCACATCATGTCTCCATAGTGTCATCTGCAGCCGAGTCATCGTCACATTCCATTTTAAGGGCATTTATTTTAATATTTTGTTATATCAATGTGAACTTAAACTACTCCAGAGCCTGAGTCTCACTGCAGCTTTAACTTTTAACTCTTTTAAATATGCAAACCACTGTAACTTCATGTCACGTGTACAATGTAGTAAATGGAACTATAACAATCTATTTTCAAATGCTGTGTTTCTTTATTTTGTGCTCAAGTTAAAAAAAAAAATCAGCTGGTTTGAGTTTTGTAGCATGGGTTGGCCACAAGAGGGCGTAGTTTGTACATTGGTTTGGACCGGCATCACTTCAGACTCCAGTATAACTAATAGAGAAAGAATATATCGCAATAAAATCGAAATGGCACAGACGGCAAGTATTTATTTCTTCCTGATTACATAAAGGTTAATGAATTAATACTTTTTGCCAAATAAGATTCTCTTTTAGGTGTCGGCTGGCAAGTTCTTACACCTTCAAACTGAAACATGGGATTATTTCATTAGTTTCTCACTTCATAGTTCAGTTTTCTCTGAAATGTTAACGCTCCAGGACGATTTTAGAATGTGACATTTTAACAAAATCCTTCCATAAACACTCAGTTCGAATCATAATTGCAATGCTTGTCTGAAACATTTAGATCTGATAGGCAAGGCAAGTTTATTTGTAGAGCACATTTCATACACAAGGCAATTCAAAGTGCTTCACAGCAGGAAAAATGCATTCAAATCACAAAGAAATTACAGAAATACAATAAAATTAACTAAATTAAAAATTATCAATCCAAATGATTTTCTAAACTAATAAAATCACAAACAAAAGAGAAGAGTGCAAAAAAAAAATCCCTTCAGTCATATGCACAGCTAAACAAAACTGTTTTTAGCTTAGATTTGAACATTGTCAGAGTAGAAGCCTGTCTCACATCTTCAGGAAGAATGTTCCAGATTTTAGCTGCATAAAACTGAAACGCAGATTCTCCATGTTTTGTCCTACTCTGGGCACCAGCAGGAGGCCGGTCCATGTTTAGTCCTGACTCTGGCACCAGCAGGAGGCCGGTCCATGTTTAGTCCTGACTCTGGCACCAGCAGGAGGCCGGTCCATGTTTCGTCCTGACTTTGGCACCAGCAGGAGGCCGGTCCATGTTTAGTCCTGACCCTGGCACCAGCAGGAGGCCGGTCCATGTTTAGTCCTGACTCTGGCACCAGCAGGAGGCCGGTCCATGTTTAGTCCTGACTCTGGCACCAGCAGGAGGCCGGTCCATGTTTAGTCCTGACTCTGGCACCAGCAGGAGGCCGGTCCATGTTTAGTCCTGACTCTGGCACCAGCAGGAGGCCGGTCCATGTTTAGTCCTGACTCTAGCACCAGCAGGAGGCCGGTCCATGTTTAGTCCTGACTCTGGCACCAGCAGGAGGCCGGTCCCTGAGGTCCTCAGAGTCCGAGATGGTTCATATGGCACTAACATATCCAAGATGTACTTTGGTGTTAGGCCATGGAGAGACTTGTACACAAGCAGAGCTGCTTTAAAGTCTCTTCTCTGAGCCACAGGGGGCAGTGCAGAGACCTGAGAACAGGACTAATGTGATGGTACTTCCTGGTTCTGGTCAGGACTAATGTGATGGTACTTCCTGGTTCTGGTCAGGACTAATGTGATGGTACTTCCTGGTTCTAGTCAGGACTAATGTGATGGTACTTCCTGGTTCTGGTCAGGACCCGAGCAGCAGCGTTCTGGATGTACTGCAGCTGTTTTACAGCTCGTTTGGAGAGACCAGTGAGCGGCCGTTACAGTCTAATCTACTGGAGACAAACGCATGGATACGTCTCTCTAAATCTGGTTTTGACACTATATTTTTGATTTTGGCAATGTTTTTTAGATGGTAAAAAGCTGCTGATGTTATTGATTTGACGTGGCTATTAAAGTTCAAGTCTGAGTCCATTATTACCCCCAGATTTCTAATTTGGTTTGTAAGTTTTAGAGCGAGACTCTGGAGGTGACCGCTAACACTTTCTCTTTGTTTCTGTGGGACCAAAAACGATTATTTCAGTCTTGTCTGAGTTCAGCTGGAGAAAGTTGTTTTGCATCCACACACTGATCTGTTGGATGCAGTGACAGAGTGAATCTACTGGTCCATATTCACCTGCCGATAGTGAAACATAGATCTGAGTGTCGTCTGCATCATTGTGATAGGACACATTTTCAAAGTACAAAGTACTTCCTGTCTTCCAGATAGGACCTTAACCAGTTTAGGGCAGTGCCAGTGATGCCCACCCGGTCCTCTAGTCTCTGTAAGAGGATCCCATGATCGACAGTGTCAAAAGCAGCATCAGATCTAACAGAATTAAGACTGAGGCTTTGCCCGTGTCAGTGTTCAGGCGGATGTCATTTGTCACCTTGACAAGAGCAGTCTCAGTGCTGTGATGAGGTCTAAAACCTGACTGAACAACATCAAATGAGTTGTTTATTAAGAGGAAATCTGTGAGCTGTTGGTAAACAACCTTTTCAAGGACTTTGCCCCAAAATGGCAGATTAGAGATGGGCCGGTAATGACTCAGTACTGCGGCATCAAGACTGCTCTTCTTTAGGAGAGGCTTTATGACCGCAGTTTTCAAAGACATTGGGAATGTTCCAGATTGAAGCGACATGTTAACTATGTGAGTGAATGGTGCTAACAAACTGTTCAGCACAGACTTTAGAAATCTGGTGGGTAACACATCAAGGCAGCATGTAGATGAACTCAGACTGGTGATGATCTCATGGACAGTTTTGTCAGTTACTGGTGCAAAGTGAGTTAGCTCTAAGTGTCTTGGTGGTTTTAGGGTAATTTTTTGCATTGTGGGATTTATAGCATTTTTAATGCCCTGAACTTTGTCATTAAAGAATAATGCAAACTCATTACACATTGATGTGGAAATGAGTTCTAACGGCAGCTGAGCTGGAGGGTTTGTTAATCTGTTTACTGTGGCAAACAGGACACGCCAGTTGTTACAGCAGCTTCCAATTATTTCAGAAAAATATCTTTCCCTAGTTCTACATAAGATTAGGTTGTACATGTTTAGCTTCTCTTTGTAAATCTCTTTTTGAACTTGGAGCTTTGACTTGCGCCATTTCCGTTGGGCCCTGCGGCACTCCCTTTTCTGTGCCCTGACCCAATCATCATTTCTCCACGGCGCCTTCTGCTTATTTTTAACCATTTTTGCCTTCATAGGGGCGATGGTGTCCAGAACATTCAAAACACTAGATGTAACAGAGTTCAACAAATCATTTACATTAGAACATGAGACATTTTCAAAGTTTATCATTTCCATAAACAGTGCACCTGTGCCATCATTTATGTGTCTCCTCTGAACAACTGCAGGACCAACCGGAGGTTTGGGAGAAACAGACAGGTCAAAGAAGACACAGAAATGATCAGACAGAGCAACATCGATCACATTAACATTTGAAATATTTACCCCCTTTGTAATTATGAGATCTAGAGTGTGTCCTCTGCTGTGGGTGGGGCCTCTCACATGCAGCTCTTTGATAGATATTTTTTCTAAAATTGTTCCACTTTACTGCAGCTATTTTTGTCTCATAAACTTTGAATTGCCTTGTGTGTGAAATGTGCTCTACAAATAAACTTGCCTTGCCATAAAATATTACGTGTTCTATAATGTATTTATTTGTTTCGTAGAATTCCGTAGGATATTTTCTCTTTGGCAGAATGTTTAATATAAATCCACATTAATGACAATTTTGAAGATTTTTATTCGAACTCAAATCTCCCAGCGTGCATTGCTATACCCTCCCGTCATTTCCGCTTCCGGTAAACAGTCGAATCCAACATGGCCGCCGCGTGAGAGCAAAACGCGACAGAAGCTTCTTTTCTGTCAAATATCTTCATTTAAAGTACAATGTTTCCGTCCGCGGAGATGGAGACTGCGCATGCGCGGCTCGAGCGGCTGCAGGAGCTCGAGGAGTTCACGGAAACGTGCGGGAAACATCTGGAGAAGGTCTTCAAAGAGCTGGGATGGAGCGCGATGAAGCCTGAGAGTGGACTGGACCTGGAAGAGGTGAGAGAGACGGGGAGACAACAGGAGGAGAGAGAGAAGGAAGAGGTGAGGAGGAGGGGGAAACAAAGAGAAGGAGGAAGAGGGGAGAGAAGAGGACCAGGAAGAGGGGAGGCAAGAGAGAGAAGGAGCTGGACGAGTTGAGAGAGAGGGGGACAAGAGGAGGAGCTGGAAGAGGTGAGAGGGGGAGACAAGAGAATGGAGAGGGGGAGACAACAGGACGAGAGAGGAGGAAGAGGGGGAGACAAGGACCTGGAAGAGGGGAGAGAGAAGGAAGAGGTGAAGAAGTGAGAGAAGAAGATGACCTGGAAGAGGGGGAGAAGAGAGAGAAAAGAGGAGGAGAGAGAAGGAAGAGGTGAGGAGGGGAGAGAAGAGGACGACCTGGAAGAGGGGAGACAAGAGAGAGGAGCTGGAAGAGGTGAGTAAGAGGGAGACGAGAGAGAAGGAAGAGGAAGACAAGAGAAGAGAGAGACAAGGAGCTGGAGGAGGTGAGGTGGAGGGAGAAGGGGAGACAACAGGAGTAGAGAGAGATCATTTACGTGTTTTTATGTTTGAAAAGTGGCTACGTGACATTTTAGAGCCCTGCACATGTCACTTTGGGTCTTAATTTGACAAATAATCACAGCTTAGTCCAGGATTGTGGGCGGGGACAGGGGGAAGGTGAAAACAGTCATTTCCTGAGCACTGGAGCCGCAGTTGTAGGACAAACCGGTATCACTCCGACCCGCGGGAAGCGATCAGAACGAGAGAGGAAACGCTGTTGAGAGAAGGTCAAAAGGTCATCACTGGGGATTTTAACGCTCATCTCAGACTAGCGCTGACTCTCGTTTCGTTCAAGGAGGAGCTGGTGGCGTGTCCGCTCGACCCCGGGCACAGAGTCCCACGGAGGAGTTTGAACAAGCACAAAGAGGCGTGTCTCCTCAAGAAGAAGGACTACTCGCCCGAGGAACAGGTGAGCCACGCCCACACGCAGCAAAGTGCAGCAAAGTGCAGCAAAGTGCCGAAAAGTGCAGCGGGATTGCACTTCCCAGAGCCCATGTTTCCCCTCCAGCATGAGTCATACATCGTGCAGTTTAACAGTTCCTCGTCCACGGCAACAATCGGTCGATTCTTAAAAAATGATTGTATTTATTGATAAAGGTCAAATTTGTCACATGTGAAAACGCCTTTTATAACTCGAACATCTAAATGTCAGAAAAGAGTGAAATGTTTCAGAACGTCAGTCATAAACTTGAATCATGAATATTCTC
This sequence comes from Eucyclogobius newberryi, assembly GCF_026437365.1. Classification (NCBI taxonomy): domain Eukaryota; kingdom Metazoa; phylum Chordata; class Actinopteri; order Gobiiformes; family Gobiidae; genus Eucyclogobius; species Eucyclogobius newberryi. The sequence continues at coordinate 39,690,021 of NW_027315945.1, read as the reverse complement.
TGCAGAAGCCTCCAGACTTTTATTATTAAGTCTCAATGAAGTGGAATAATCATAATAAAAATACTAATGACCAGTCATTGACTTATTTAACCAAATTCAACTTCTCCATTCTTTCCTCTCCTCTTTCCTCTCGTTCCACACTTCCTCTCTCCTCTTTCCTCTCTTCTTTCCTCTTCTTTCTTCTCTCCTTTCCTCTCTCCTCTTTCCTCTCTTCTTTCCTCTTCTTTCTTCTCTCCTTTCCTCTCTCCTCTTTCCTCTCTTCTTTCCTCTTCTTTCTTCTCTCCTTTCCTCTCTCCTCTTTCCTCTCTTCTTTCCTCTTCTTTCCACTCTCCTTTCCTCTCCTCTTTCCTCTCTTGTTTCCTCTCTTCTTTTCTCTCCTCTTTCCTCTCGTTTGTCTTTCCTCTCCTCTTTCCTCTCGTTTGTCTTTCCTCTCCTCATTCCTCTTGTTTGTTTTTCCTCTCCTCTTTCCTCTCCTCTTTCCTCTCCTCTTTCCTCTTCCCTCTCCTCTTTCCTCTTCTCTCTCCTCTTCTTTCCTCTTCTCTTTATTCTTTTCTCTTTCCTCTCCTCTTTCCTTTCCTCTTTCCTCTTGTTTGTCTTTCCTCTCCTCTTTCCTCTCCTCGTTCCTCTTCTCTTTCCTCTCCCCTTTCCTCTCTTCTTTTCTTTCTCCTCTCCTCTTTCCTCTTCTCTTTCCTCGTTTGTCTTTCCTCTCCTCTTTCTTCTCTTTCTTCTTTTCTCTTTCCTCTCCTCTTTCCTTTCCTCTTCTCTTTCCTTTCCTCTTTCCTCTTGTTTGTCTTTCCTCTCCTCTTTCCTCTCCTCGTTCCTCTTCTCTTTCCTCTCCCCTTTCCTCTCCTCTTTTCTTTCTCCTCTCCTCTTTCCTCTTCTCTTTCCTCTCCTCTTTCCTCGTTTGTCTTTCCTCTCCTCTTTCCTCTCCTCTCTCCGCTCCTTTTTCTTCTTCTCCTCTTTCCTCTCTCCTCTTTCCTCTCCTCTTTTCTTTCCTCTCCCCTCTTTCCTCTCCTCTTTTCTTTCCTCTCCTCTTTTCTTTCCTCTCCCCTCTTTCCTCTCCTCTTTTCTTTCCTCTCCTCTTTTCTTTCCTCTCTCCTCTTTCCTCTCCTCTCTCCACTCCTCTTTCCTCTCCTCTCTCCGCTCCTCTTTCCTCTTCTCTCTCCTCTTTCCTCTCCTCTCTCTTCTCGTTTGTCGCCCACAGGAGGAAATGCCCGACACGTCTTTCTGTTACGAGAGCAGCGGCGTCAGGACCTTCTTCATGGGTGAGAGAACGTTCTGGATGAACTAAGCCCCGCCCTCTTTCTCATGTGTCTCTGATCTCGACTTTAAGCTTGTTTCTCATGTGTTTCTTCTCGTTTGTTTGCCGTTTCAGACGAGGCGACGCAGCATCACGTCATCGCTCAGGCTCGTTCTGCTGCGCCGCTCATGAAGATGGAGGGAGTCTTTTGGCAAGGTCAGAGTTCACACTGTAAGGCCGTCTCCTGCAGGCCTCCAGGTGGCGCTGTCGAGCTGTGCTGGAGTTTAACCCTTTGTTGTGTTCCTTTTGCAGACACTTTTGTGAGTATCAGGGGATACTCAGGATGCTCATGTTCTATTGTTCCTCTCTCAGGGCAGTACAGTCTTGCTCATGTTCTATTGTTCCTCTCTCAGGGCAGTACAGTCTTGCTCATGTTCTATTGTTCCTCTCTCAGGACAGTACAGTCTTGCTCATGTTCTATTGTTCCTCTCTCAGGGCAGTACAGTCTTGCTCATGTTCTATTGTTCCTCTCTCAGGACAGCACAGTTTTGCTCATGTTCTATTGTTCCTCTCTCAGGACAGTACAGTTTTGCTCATGTTCTATTGTTCCTCTCTCAGGACAGTATAGTTTTGTTCATGTTCTATTGTTCCTCTCTCAGGACAGTACAGTCTTGCTCATGTTCTATTGTTCCTCTCTCAGGGCAGTACAGTCTTGCTCATGTTCTATTGTTCCTCTCTCAGGACAGTACAGTCTTGCTCATGTTCTATTGTTCCTCTCAGGACAGCACAGTTTTGTTCATATTCTATTGTTCCTCTCTCAGGACAGTACAGTTTTGCTCATGTTCTATTGTTCCTCTCTCAGGACAGTATAGTTTTGTTCATGTTCTATTGTTCCTCTCTCAGGACAGTACAGTTTTGCTCATGTTCTATTGTTCCTCTCTCAGGACAGTACAGTTTTGCTCATGTTCTATTGTTCCTCTCTCAGGACAGTACAGTCTTGCTCATGTTCTATTGTTCCTCTCAGGGCAGTACAGTCTTGTTCATGTTCTATTGTTCCTCTCTCAGGGCAGTACAGTCTTGTTCATGTTCTATTGTTCCTCTCTCAGGGCAGTACAGTCTTGCTCATGTTCTATTGTTCCTCTCTCAGGGCAGTACAGTCTTGCTCATGTTCTATTGTTCCTCTCTCAGGACAGTATAGTTTTGCTCATGTTCTATTGTTCCTCTCAGGGCAGTACAGTCTTGCTCATGTTCTATTGTTCCTCTCAGGGCAGTACAGTCTTGCTCATGTTCTATTGTTCCTCTCTCAGGACAGTACAGTTTTGCTCATGTTCTATTGTTCCTCTCTCAGGGCAGTACAGTCTTGCTCATGTTCTATTGTTCCTCTCTCAGGACAGTACAGTTTTGCTCATGTTCTATTGTTCCTCTCTCAGGGCAGTACAGTCTTGCTCATGTTCTATTGTTCCTCTCAGGGCAGTACAGTCTTGCTCATGTTCTATTGTTCCTCTCTCAGGACAGTACAGTTTTGTTCATGTTCTATTGTTCCTCTCTCAGGACAGTACAGTCTTGCTCATGTTCTATTGTTCCTCTCAGGGCAGTACAGTCTTGCTCATGTTCTATTGTTCCTCTCTCAGGACAGTACAGTCTTGCTCATGTTCTATTGTTCCTCTCTCAGGACAGTACAGTCTTGCTCATGTTCTATTGTTCCTCTCTCAGGACAGTACAGTCTTGCTCATGTTCTATTGTTCCTCTCTCAGGACAGTACAGTTTTGCTCATGTTCTATTGTTCCTCTCTCAGGGCAGTACAGTCTTGCTCATGTTCTATTGTTCCTCTCTCAGGGCAGTACAGTCTTGCTCATGTTCTATTGTTCCTCTCAGGGCAGTACAGTCTTGCTCATGTTCTATTGTTCCTCTCAGGGCAGTACAGTCTTGCTCATGTTCTATTGTTCCTCTCTCAGGACAGTACAGTTTTGTTCATGTTCTATTGTTCCTCTCTCAGGACAGTACAGTTTTGCTCATGTTCTATTGTTCCTCTCTCAGGACAGTACAGTTTTGCTCATGTTCTATTGTTCCTCTCTCAGGGCAGTACAGTTTTGCTCATGTTCTATTGTTCCTCTCTCAGGGCAGTACAGTTTTGCTCATGTTCTATTGTTCCTCTCTCAGGACAGTACAGTCTTGCTCATGTTCTATTGTTCCTCTCAGGGCAGTACAGTCTTGCTCATGTTCTATTGTTCCTCTCTCAGGACAGTACAGTCTTGCTCATGTTCTATTGTTCCTCTCTCAGGGCAGTACACTCTTGCTCATGTTCTATTGTTCCTCTCAGGGCAGTACAGTCTTGCTCATGTTCTATTGTTCCTCTCAGGACAGTACAGTTTTGCTCATGTTCTATTGTTCCTCTCTCAGGGCAGTACAGTTTTGCTCATGTTCTATTGTTCCTCTCTCAGGACAGTACAGTCTTGCTCATGTTCTATTGTTCCTCTCAGGGCAGTACAGTCTTGCTCATGTTCTATTGTTCCTCTCAGGGCAGTACAGTCTTGCTCATGTTCTATTGTTCCTCTCTCAGGACAGTACAGTTTTGTTCATGTTCTATTGTTCCTCTCTCAGGACAGTACAGTCTTGCTCATGTTCTATTGTTCCTCTCTCAGGACAGTACAGTTTTGCTCATGTTCTATTGTTCCTCTCTCAGGGCAGTACAGTCTTGCTCATGTTCTATTGTTCCTCTCTCAGGACAGTACAGTTTTGCTCATGTTCTATTGTTCCTCTCAGGGCAGTACAGTCTTGCTCATGTTCTATTGTTCCTCTCTCAGGACAGCACAGTTTTGTTCATGTTCTATTGTTCCTCTCTCAGGACAGTACAGTCTTGCTCATGTTCTATTGTTCCTCTCTCAGGACAGCACAGTTTTGTTCATGTTCTATTGTTCCTCTCTCAGGGCAGTACAGTTTTGCTCATGTTCTATTGTTCCTCTCTCAGGGCAGTACAGTCTTGCTCATGTTCTATTGTTCCTCTCAGGGCAGTACAGTCTTGCTCATGTTCTATTGTTCCTCTCAGGGCAGTACAGTCTTGCTCATGTTCTATTGTTCCTCTCAGGGCAGTACAGTTTTGCTCATGTTCTATTGTTCCTCTCTCAGGACAGTACAGTCTTGCTCATGTTCTATTGTTCCTCTCTCAGGGCAGTACAGTCTTGCTCATGTTCTATTGTTCCTCTCTCAGGGCAGTACAGTCTTGTTCATGTTCTATTGTTCCTCTCTCAGGACAGTACAGTTTTGCTCATGTTCTATTGTTCCTCTCTCAGGACAGTACAGTTTTGCTCATGTTCTATTGTTCCTCTCAGGGCAGTACAGTCTTGCTCATGTTCTATTGTTCCTCTCTCAGGACAGCACAGTTTTGTTCATGTTCTATTGTTCCTCTCTCAGGACAGTACAGTTTTGTTCATGTTCTATTGTTCCTCTCTCAGGACAGTACAGTTTTGCTCATGTTCTATTGTTCCTCTCTCAGGGCAGTACAGTCTTGCTCATGTTCTATTGTTCCTCTCTCAGGGCAGTACAGTTTTGCTCATGTTCTATTGTTCCTCTCTCAGGACAGTACAGTCTTGCTCATGTTCTATTGTTCCTCTCTCAGGACAGTACAGTCTTGCTCATGTTCTATTGTTCCTCTCTCAGGACAGTACAGTCTTGCTCATGTTCTATTGTTCTTCTCAGGGCAGTACAGTGGAGAACCTGTGGACGTGCCGCAGAACCACAAGAGGGCGTTGTGTGACCTCACTGTGGCCGACCGATTGGCTCTGTACAATCACGTGATCAGCCAACTGTCCAATCAGGAAGACCGAGCGCCCTCCTGCAGCAATGAGGACCTGTACGTGGATCTGGTGAAGAAACTGCAAAAAGGTAAAAATCAACATTGTGATTTATAATGTCCAAAAACATGAAGATCCGCGTCATGGCAGATGAGGACCATAAAACAAAGACCAATATATTAGAAATGACACAACCGTCACCAGCAAATCCTTTTTAATGCCCCAAACATTTATCAAAACACAGTTTTGGTTTAAGGTTTCCTCATTTCATTGAACATTTGTGTTTTAGACGAGCAGCAGAAGGAGCCCAAGACTCACCTGGAGCTGATGGCTGAGAAGAGAGACTACAAGAGACGCAGGCAGTCCTACAGAGCCAAGAACGTGCACATCACCAAGAAGTCCTACACTGAGGTGGGAACACGTGACAGGAGCCTGCACAGGTGCAGCAGGTCCAGCAGGTCCATCAGGTGCATCAGGTGCATCAGGTCCAGAAGGTCCATCAGGTCCATCAGGTTCACCAGGTGTTAGTCCCTCTTTAGTCCTGGTGTTAGTCCCTCTTTAGTCCTGGTGTTAGTCCCTCTTTAGTCCTGGTGTTAGTCCCTCTTTAGTCCTGGTGTTAGTCCCTCTTTAGTCCTGGTGTTAGTCCCTCTTTAGTCCTGGTGTTAGTCCCTCTTTAGTCTTGGTGTTAGTCCCTCTTTAGTCCTGGTGTTAGTCCCTCTTTAGTCCTGGTGTTAGTCCCTCTTTAGTCCTGGTGTTAGTCCCTCTTTAGTCCTGGTTTTAGTCCCTCTTTAGTCCTGGTTTTAGTCCCTCTTTAGTCCTGGTGTTAGTCCCTCTTTAGTCCTGGTGTTAGTCCCTCTTTAGTCCTGGTTTTAGTCCCTCTTTAGTCCTGGTGTTAGTCCCTCTTTAGTCCTGGTGTTAGTCCCTCTTTAGTCCTGGTGTTAGTCCCTCTTTAGTCCTGGTGTTAGTCCCTCTTTAGTCCTGGTGTTAGTCCCTCTTTAGTCCTGGTGTTAGTCCCTCTTTAGTCCTGGTTTTAGTCCCTTTTTAGTCCCTCTTTAGTCCTGGTGTTAGTCCCTCTTTAGTCCTGGTGTTAGTCCCTCTTTAGTCCTGGTGTTAGTCCCTCTTTAGTCCTGGTGTTAGTCCCTCTTTTGTCCTGGTGTTAGTCCCTCTTTAGTCCTGGTGTTAGTCCCTCTTTAGTCCTGGTGTTAGTCCCTCTTTAGTCCTGGTGTTAGTCCCTCTTTAGTCCTGGTGTTAATCCCTCTTTAGTCCTGGTGTTAGTCCCTCTTTAGTCCTGGTGTTAGTCCCTCTTTAGTCCTGGTGTTAGTCCCTCTTTAGTCCTGGTGTTAGTCCCTCTTTAGTCCTGGTGTTAGTCCCTCTTTAGTCCTGGTTTTAGTCCCTCTTTAGTCCTGGTGTTAGTCCCTCTTTAGTCCTGGTGTTAGTCCCTCTTTAGTCCTGGTTTTAGTCCCTCTTTAGTCCTGGTGTTAGTCCCTCTTTAGTCCTGGTGTTAGTCCCTCTTTAGTCCTGGTTTTAGTCCCTCTTTAGTCCTGGTGTTAGTCCCTCTTTAGTCCTGGTGTTAGTCCCTCTTTAGTCCTGGTGTTAGTCCCTCTTTAGTCCTGGTGTTAGTTCCTCTTTAGTCCTGGTGTTAGTCCCTCTTTAGTCCTGGTGTTAGTCCCTCTTTAGTCCTGGTTTTAGTCCCTCTTTAGTCCTGGTGTTAGTCCCTCTTTAGTCCTGGTGTTAGTTCCTCTTTAGTCTAGTCCTGGTGTTAGTCCCTCTTTAGTCCTGGTGTTAGTCCCTCTTTAGTCCTGGTGTTAGTCCCTCTTTAGTCCTGGTGTTAGTCCCTCTTTAGTACTGGTGTTAGTCCCTCTTTAGTCCTGGTGTTAGTTCCTCTTTAGTCCTGGTGTTAGTCCCTCTTTAGTCCTGGTGTTAGTCCCTCTTTAGTCCTGGTGTTAGTCCCTCTTTAGTCCTGGTGTTAGTCCCTCTTTAGTCCTAGTTTTAGTCCCTCTTTAGTCCTGGTGTTAGTCCCTCTTTAGTCCTGGTGTTAGTCCCTCTTTAGTCCTGGTGTTAGTCCCTCTTTAGTCCTGGTGTTAGTCCCTCTTTAGTCCTGGTGTTAGTCCCTCTTTAGTCCTGGTGTTAGTCCCTCTTTAGTCCTGGTGTTAGTCCCTCTTTAGTCCTGGTGTTAGTCCCTCTTTAGTCCTGGTGTTAGTCCCTCTTTAGTCCTGGTGTTAGTCCCTCTTTAGTCCTGGTGTTAGTCCCTCTTTAGTCCTGGTGTTATTCCCTCTTTTGTCCTGGTGTTAGTCCCTCTTTTGTCCTAGTTTTAGTCCCTCTTTAGTCCTGGTGTTAGTCCCTCTTTAGTCCTGGTGTTAGTCCCTCTTTAGTCCTGGTGTTAGTCCCTCTTTAGTCCTGGTGTTAGTCCCTCTTTAGTCCTGGTGTTAGTCCCTCTTTAGTCCTGGTGTTAGTCCCTCTTTAGTCCTGGTGTTAGTCCCTCTTTAGTCCTGGTGTTAGTCCCTCTTTAGTCCTGGTGTTAGTCCCTCTTTAGTCCTGGTGTTAGTCCCTCTTTAGTCCTGGTGTTAGTCCCTCTTTAGTCCTGGTGTTAGTCCCTCTTTAGTCCTGGTGTTAGTCCCTCTTTAGTCCTGGTGTTAGTCCCTCTTTTGTCCTGGTGTTAGTCCCTCTTTAGTCCTGGTGTTAGTCCCTCTTTAGTCCTGGTGTTAGTCCCTCTTTAGTCCTGGTGTTAGTCCCTCTTTAGTCCTGGTGTTAGTCCCTCTTTAGTCCTGGTGTTAGTCCCTCTTTAGTCCTGGTGTTAGTCCCTCTTTAGTCCTGGTGTTAGTCCCTCTTTAGTCCTGGTGTTAGTCCCTCTTTTGTCCTGGTGTTAGTCCCTCTTTAGTCCTGGTGTTAGTCCCTCTTTAGTCCTGGTGTTAGTCCCTCTTTAGTCCTGGTGTTAGTCCCTCTTTAGTCCTGGTGTTAGTTCCTCTTTAGTCTAGTCCTGGTGTTAGTCCCTCTTTAGTCCTGGTGTTAGTCCCTCTTTAGTCCTGGTGTTAGTCCCTCTTTAGTCCTGGTGTTATTCCGTCTTTTGTCCTGGTGTTAGTCCCTCTTTAGTCCTGGTTTCTCATGTTCTTTGTGGTGTCCTTCAGGTCATCCGAGAGGTGATAAACGTGCACACGGACGAGCTCAGCCGACAGTGGAGCGACGAGGACTCTGAGAGGAGGAGGAGCCACAAGGAGGGGAGGAGCCACGAGCAGAGCCACGACGAGAGGAGGAGCCACGATGAGAGGTGGAGCCACGAGCAAAGCCAGGATGAGAGGAGGAGCCAAGAGGAGCGGATCCATGATGAGAGGAGGAGCCACGAGCAAAGCCATGATGAGAGGAGGAGCCACGACGAGAGGAGGAGCCACGACGAGAGGAGGAGCCACGACGAGAGGAGGAGCCACGACGAGAGGAGGAGCCACGAGCGACACCGCGATGGAGAGCCCAAGAAGAAGAAGAAGAAACGCGAGCGGTGAGCAGATGACCCTTTAATCACAGACATTAAGGCGACAACAGGTTTGCCCCGCCTCCTGGGAAACCTGCAACATGATTGGCCCGTTTAATGTCAGTCACGTGACCTGTGCCGCCGGCGGCCATCTTGGTCGCTGATGTAAACAAATGTGAACGTGCACGAACGGCTCAGATGTCAGTCCTGATCTTTAGTCAGGTTCTTCTGACGACAGCCAACTAAAGAAACGAGGAGAACATGCAAATAAACGATTAGCTTTGGTGATTAGCGCTGGTCAAACAGTTTCTCCAGAGTCTGAGACGTTTCTGCTTAAAAGAGACAAACTGAAGATGAACGGCGTTTAGTGCGAGTTTGATGAAGGTTTTTACAGTTCCAGTCGAATAAAAGCCGGATCTCTGCTCTGACAGAGACGAAACCCGCGCTATAACCCAACATTTGTGGAACAGTTTGACCTTTATCAAAAGTACAAAGTTTTATCATTTTTTAATTATGCTTTTTTGTTCTTGTTGTTTGTTTGACGACCCGAATTTGAAGTTTAAACGGGACTAATATTTCTTTCAGAGATTCCCGTTCCCCCGACGACCAGAAGAAGAAGAAGAAGAAGAAGAAGAGGAAGCGAGACGAGAGGGAGGAAAAGTGAGACACGAGACTACGGGTGAGAAAAGAGTGAGACGAGAAAAAGTGAGACACGCCAATGTAGGATATCCAGATGACCTCTTCATGTTGCCATGGTGACAGGAAAGCGGGCTATGGTGTTCTCACGTACAATCCCCACCTGGAGATTTATGGCGTCTCTGCAGGAGAAGAGACGTTGGAAAAAAACAGACTTTGTCCTCAAGTGACTTTACTGTACATAATGTTATTGTGTTCTACATGTTCATTTAATAACCCTTTAAGTTATTTTATTACTTGATTTACGGATCCGCCGCACTTAGATTATTGATTTCTACAATATAAATAAAATAAATTATTCTGTTTTTTTTTTTAAAGTACCGCCGTCAACGCAAAATAGCTTTAAATGAAATATAAATAGCGATATTAAGTCAAAAGATAAGAGCGCGTGAATCAATTTTCGTTAAAATCCTGCGGGAGTCTGACGGACCCTGTGGCGGCCGCGGGAGAGCATGAGACGCGGCGAGCGCCCGTTTCCGTGACTGTGACGCGCAGCGCCAACTTATGTCGCAAATACACATTTCAAACCCGTTTACCACAGTTTCTCCAGCGCGTTTTGCCGTGACTAAGAGTGCACACTTAGAAGCGTCAATTCTACCAATGCAAAACACGCTTAATCTACTGTGACACGCTCCTGCGCGCCGCGTCTCCCCCCCCCTCCTCCTTTTGTTCAAACCCGGAAGAAAAAATATTTTGAAATTGAAATATTTATATTTGGCCTGTTCAATATATTTAATTTAAAAATCCGTAAACCAAGTCATAAAATAACTGCGGCCTAAGCGCCAAAATGGCAGAAATGCGACTCCATCTTTCATGTATAAGAACATTTATGAAGTAACAATAGAAAATAAAACATTCAGGTTTTTTTGGCCACACCCCTTTATTATCCATGTCACATCCGGGAAGAAAACACAAAGACACAACTGGCTGGAGGAAGTACACGTGGGATGCAATTTACAGCAGATTCTGACGGACATGATCTCCAGAGAATAAATGTCCAAGTGGAGGTGAACGGACAGGTGCAGAGGACAGGTGCAAAGGGCAGACGGAGGTGAGGGACCAGAGGGTGCAGTAAAACCTGCCCGGTGGATGAGAGCTGGGACACGCAGAGAGGTGGAGGTGTTTGAGGCGTGGATCAGACCCAGTTGGCTTCACAGGAGACATGGATCTGACACATGATAATCCAGTAGATTTTCTGTCACTCTTTCTGAAATGGCACCAATGATTCTGAAGCCACATCCCAGATTTCTGGAGGGTCTGATGTGTCAGTCACTGAAATGAAATCTTTCTTCACATTGCATCTGTCCATGGGCCTGGTTGAGAAAGCTGAACTTGAGGATTACTGTGGAACATTTTGACTCACACAAACACCAAAGAAACGGATTTGAAATCATTCTTTCGTTCTGTCATTTTGTCAACAACAGTGACGATGTGAGAAGAGGTGAGCCCGGGCACCATAAACTGTTCAAAGTCCGTCCAATAATAGATTTGAGTATTCCCAAATTTGCAGCAGTTTATAGTCCACTCTGAGCTTTCAAGGGGAGATCTGCACTAAAATGTCACAGTCTGAATAAACCGGATAAATATGTCTGTAGAGTGTGAGCTGCTCAGGACATGTTCTGTGTTGGTCTATGAACACTGGACGGTACAAAACACACGCAGTCCTTTTACGGGCAAAGGACACGAGGTTCATATGGACAGTTTTTACACGGACAGTTACTATACCTCACCTGCAATTGCAAATGAATGAGCAGATTTGGAAACTGGACTGTGTGGGACAGTAAGGACTACAAGGACGGGGACGCCACAATGCCCGGGTAAAAGTGTCTTGCAGCTGAAAAAGGAGATGACCCAGTTTTTTTGAGAAAGGGAAAACTATTGGCTTGTGCTTGGCATGACACTAAGAGACTCACATTGTTGTCCACAGTGATGGACATGATTGTGGTCAGAAGAGGATCCGCTTCAAGACAGATGGCTCTGGGTTCTGTGCCATCAAAAAATATATAATGCCGACTGGAAAACAGTTTGATCCTGGAGTTAATTCATTCATTAATAATACGATGAGGAGCTCAGAAGTCAGTTATAGAAAATACATGAGTTTAATCATAAAAAGTGCATCAACACTAGAAAAGTCTTAAAACCCCGGTGTGTAGAGCAAAGAGTCCACTGTGAGGACACAAACCTTCGGACTTGTGGGCAGCCACCGCCCCGGCCAGGGGGGCCTCTGCCCTGCCTCAGTCTGGGAGAGTGTGGCTCTGTAAAAAGTATGTTACTCTGAAATTCAAGCGTTTTTTGTGCCGTGTTTCACAAAAGTTTTTTTTTTTTTTTTCTGTATCTTCCTTCGTTGCACCAATGAAATTTCCCCATGTGGGACAATAAAGGATTATCTTTTTTTAGAGACCACGGGGGAGAAAAGGGTGAGACGAGGGAGAGGAAATGTAGAAGACACTCGTTTGACCCTTTTCCAGCTCAAGTCGTACAGGGATTAAAGACTTTTGAGCGTGTGATGAAAATGTACGTAATAAACACAGTGAATAGCTGTAATTTACTCAATCGAACGAGTAATTATTGTTTTGGAGGGAAAAGGTTTGTTTTGTAAAATGGTCCAAATATGTGAAATAATACCAGACTTTTGTTTAACTAGGTCTGTGTTCCTTTTCATTCAATCGTCCGTTTGAAGTTAAATGTTACTAAAGTAAAGAATAATTTAAATGTGTTTATTTATACTTTTATTTAATGTTAAAACATTTACCGTATTTTCCGGATTATAAGTCGCTCCGGCCAAAAAATGCATAATAGAGAAGAAACCCCTTCAGCTACATGACGTATGCTAACGCTAACACCTTCAGCTACATGACGTATGCTAACGCTAACACCTTCAGCTACATGACGTATGCTAACGCTAACATCTTCAGCTACATGACGTATGCTAACGCTAACACCTCCAGCTACATGACGTATGCTAACGCTAACACCTTCAGCTACATGGCGTATGCTAACGCTAACACCTCCAGCTACATGACGTATGCTAACGCTAACACTTTCAGCTACATGACGTATGCTAACACTAACACCTTCAGCTACATGACGTATGCTAACGCTAACACATTCAGCTACATGACGTATGCTAACGCTAACACCTTCAGCTACATGAGGCACAGACAGAACTGTGGTAAGTGTCTGGTATGTTAACGTAACATATGAACAGTTATTCAGATAACTAAAGCATAAAGAACATGCTAACAAGTTTAGCAAAGCATCAGTTTTACCCCAAATCACTAAATCCATTGAATTCTCCTTCCTCTGTGTCACTTCTAAACAACTCCACAAACTCCAGAGGAAGTGCAGATTCTTCTTCTGCGTCGCTTAGAGCCTAGAGCGCCCTCTTGTGGTTGTCAGTGTGAAAATAACACATAATATCACATATAAGTCGCTCTGGAGTATAAGTCGCACCCCGACCCGGCTCATAGTCCGGACAGTACGGTACTTATAAAAAAGTATCAAGTACATGTTTACATTTTTACCTTTTATTTTAAAGTATTTTGTCCAGTATTTTGAGAACTCTTAATGGCTGAAATTGTCCTGATTTCTTTAGTTTCTAGATTTTGTACCTGTAGATTTGTGTTTGCTCAAATCGAGTCTTGAACTCAAAACCTTTAGGCAGTTCCTCACCGTGAGTCAAATACAAATGCAGATTGTGATAAACGTCTGAAGTTAAACCTTTGTAAATATTCTCTTCAGCTGAGCAGGAAAAACACACATGTTTGTAAGAGTTTTTTATTTGATATAGATATAGTTGAATATTTTTGAGACATTTAGAATTTAAAATGATGTATATTTATTGAAATCTTTTTTTGGTCTTTCTTTTGTGTTTTCCAACTTCTTCTTCTGGTTCAGTCTTTAAAGTCTCGAGACCTGTTCCAAATCCAGTTTTAGTCCTGATTTTCCACATGATTCCACAGTTGAGAGATCAGATTGTGACAGTTCAGGAGCTTATTTCAGTTTAAGGAAATGTGCGTCTCCATAAATAACCCAGACTCCAGCGTGTAGAGGCTGAGTGAACTGAGTCTGGACTCTGTGGAGGAGCCTCATGGTTTGACCCTGAACGCTGTAAAAGGACAGAGCCCCTGCGCTGTGGTCCAGGTAAACCCCGATTCTGGACCCGACCGGACCTGGGATCTTCGACTGGACTTTGTTGAACACAAATGAGTGACCATCACTGAGACAGTTTAAGGCCCAGGATTTATCATTGTCTCCAAACACACAGTCTCTCTCAGTGTCTTTATAAGCAGCTGCTATTAGAACCCACTCCCCGCTCCACTCCAGCTCCCAGTAACATCGGCCCGTCAGCTCCTCTGGACTCAGGACCTGACACACACTGAATCTGTCTGGATGATCAGGATAACTCTGCTCTTCATATTCACATGTCACTCTTCTGTTTCCATCAGACAGAGACAGACCTTCACTTGCTGTGTTTGGGTCCAGAGTGATGTCTCGTGCATATCTGAGGAAGTCCTCTCTGCAGCTCGGCTCAGGCCTCAGTTCATCCTGGACTTTAACCTTGGCCTCCTCCAGAAAGACCTGCAGTTTGTCCCTGAGTTCAGACACAGCTCTGGACACGTCCTCAAAGTCCCTCCTTGATCCGGTCTGGATCCTGGACTCTGTGCGCTGTGTGTCTGTGGCCAGAGGGGGGCAGCGCAGTATAAACTGGTTGTGGTCAGGGGTGAGGGACAGTGTGTCCAGCTCAGAGATGCTCCTCTTCAGCTCAGTCACGTCCTGCTGCAGTTGGTCCTGGAGCTCTTGGACTGGGCTCAGTTGGGTCTTCTCCTGGGAGAGGATCTGCTGCTTCACTTCAGAGCGTCTTTTCTCCAGGAGAAGGACCATCTCTCTGAAGCTGTCCTCACTGCTCTGCAGCGCTCTCTGGGCAGAGCAGCTGATGTCCTGGGCCTCCTGTTGGAGCCTCTGCAGGTCTGTCTCTTTGTGCTGGAGGCTCTGGAGCAGCAGGGCCCTCCTGGCCGGCAGCTGTGCCTGCCTTTGGGCCCTCTCTGAGGCAGAGGACACGGTGTCGTGGCCCTTGTGATGCTCCATGCAGCAGACCACACACAGGAGCTGCCCGTCGGTGCGGCAGAACATCTTCTTGACCTCGTTGTGCTCAGAGCACAGGTTCTCCTGGAGGTGGTGTGAGGGCGCCACCAGCTGGTGTCTCTGTAGCGCTGCAGCGTCACGATGAGGCTGGAGGTGGCTCTCACAGTAAGAGGCCACACACTGCAGACAAGAGCGCAGCGCCTTCAGCTTCCTCCCAGTGCACACGTCACAGCTCACATCTCCAGGAGCGGCGTAGCAGTGGTCAGCAGAGGGCGCCGTGAGCCTTCTCCTCTTCCGCTTCTCCACTAAACCTGCTAACATGACGCTTTTGCCCGGGACAGGCCTGGGGCTGAAGCTCTGCCTGCACTGAGGGCAGCTGTAGACCGGCCTCTCTGTCTCCTCTCTGTCCCAGTGGCTGTGGATGCAGCTGCTGCAGTAGCTGTGTCCACAGGGAATAGTGAGCGGCTCCTTCAGGTCCTCCAAACACACGGAGCAGCTCAGAGCCGCCGGGTCCACTGTGCTCTGCGCCATTTCTCCCTCTGAGAGCAGGACGAGTGTCACTTCCTCATAACAGAAACTCTGAGTCAGAGACACACCTCTGGATCATGTGACAAACAGGTTTGTTCAGTTCACTCGTCTCCACAGTTCAAAACATGACCTGCTGGTCGTCATGGAGATAGTTAGGTTTAGTGTTTTACGTAATGACATGTGGATTTGTACAGCTGGTGTTTTATCAAGATGACGTCACATGAATGTTTCCAGATGGAGCAGGACCAGGTGGTTTTCTCCAACACTCTTCACTTTAAACCAGAGAAGAGCCAGAGTCACATCAGACGCTCCGCCCCTTCTCCCTGCACCTGTCCTGCACCTGTCCTACACCTGTCCTGCCCCTGTCTTGCACCTGTCCTGCCCCTGTCCTTCAGCCATTCAGTTTGTGTTTTTATTCGTTCTTCTAAACTCTGTGACGTAGGACGGCCTTGAGCGGTTGGAGTCAAGCGAGACCAGAAGTTATCGTGGTCCACATTTTTTAATTTTCAATCAAAATAAAGTGCAAAAGTTATGGAGGCAACGAGTTGTGTCTTCTCCAGCAGCAGAACAAGTCATGATGGTCCAGTCGTCTTTTCTCTTGTCCACACAATTGGGTTGAACTATAAAATATTGACAGGGATTTTCACATTATCATTAGTTCATAAAAATGTACTAAACCTTCATAAAAACAAAATAAACACATACGCATTCAACTAAACATAAATATATACATAAAACCCTAAAACTAACACCTAATCAATGATAAAAACCCTTAAACCCCTGAGCTAACCCGATTGTGCTCCCCCATGGCGCTCCCCTATTGCGCTCCCCTATGGCGCTCCCCTATAGCGCTCCCCTAAGGCGCTCCCCTAAGGCGCTCCCCTATGGCGCTCCCCTATAGCGCTCCCCTATGGCGCTCCCCTATGGCGCTCCCCTATAGCGCTCCCCTATGGCGCTCCCCTATGGCGCTCCCCTAAGGCGCTCCCCTATGGCGCTCCCCTATGGCGCTCCCCTAAGGCGCTCCCCTATGGCGCTCCCCTATGGCGCTCCCCTATGGCGCTCCCCTATGGCGCTCCCCTAAGGCGCTCCCCTATGGCGCTCCCCTATGGCGCTCCCCTATGGCGCTCCCCTATGGCGCTCCCCTATAGCGCTCCCCTAAGGCGCTCCCCTAAGGCGCTCCCCTATGGCGCTCCCCTATGGCGCTCCCCTATGGCGCTCCCCTAAGGCGCTCCCCTATGGCGCTCCCCTAAGGCGCTCCCCTATGGCGCTCCCCTATAGCGCTCCCCTATGGCGCTCCCCTATGGCGCTCCCCTATGGCGCTCCCCTAAGGCGCTCCCCTAAGGCGCTCCCCTAAGGCGCTCCCCTATGGCGCTCCCCTATGGCGCTCCCCTATGGCGCTCCCCTAAGGCGCTCCCCTAAGGCGCTCCCCTAAGGCGCTCCCCTATGGCGCTCCCCTGCACTTCCTCTGCCTTGGTCGAACCGGGAACCTTTATAAGGGAGCTTGTTTCTGGAGGGAACTCTTTGCCTCCAGAACAGAGGAAGTGAGTAACGATACACAATTCACTAAAAACACCACAAACCACATTAACACAAACACCTAAACATCTTGAACAAATATTGCACACCTGTTTAGTCCTGTGGTTTAGACCTGGTTTAGACCTGGTTTAGTCCTGGTTTAGGCCTGGTTTAGACCTGGTTTAGACCTGGTTTAGTCCTGGTTTAGACCTGGTTTAGTCCTGATTTATACCTGGTTTAGACCTGGTTTAGTCCTGGTTTAGACCTGTTTAGTCCTGATTTAGACCTGGTTTAGACCTGGTCTCGACCTGGTTTAGTCCTGGTTTAGACCTGTTTAGTCCTGATTTAGACCTGGTTTAGACCTGGTTTAGACCTGGTTTAGACCTGTTTAGACCTGGTTTAGTCCTGGTTTAGTCCTGGTTTAGACCTGGTTTAGACCTGGTTTAGTCCTGGTTTAGTCCTGGTTTAGACCTGGTTTAGTCCTGGTTTAGACCGGGTTTAGTCCTGTTTAGTCCTGATTTAGACCTGGTTTAGTCCTGGTTTAGTCCTGGTTTAGACCTGGTTTAGTCCTGTTTTAGACCTGGTTTAGACCTGGTTTAGACCTGGTTTAGACCTGGTTTAGTCCTGGTTTAGTCCTGGTTTAGACCAGGTTTAGTCCTGGTTTAGACCTGGTTTAGACCTGGTTTAGTCCTGGTTTAGTCCTGGTTTAGTCCTGGTTTAGTCCTGGTTTAGACCAGGTTTAGTCCTGGTTTAGTCCTGGTTTAGACCTGGTTTAGACCAGGTTTAGTCCTGGTTTAGACCTGGTTTAGACCTGGTTTAGACCTGGTTTGGACCTGGTTTCCTCGGGGCTTAACCGCGGTGAGAAATGTAGTGCTGTCGTGTCAAAGAGTTCAGAGGTCAGAGGTCACAGAGTATTGAACTGCAGCTTCTGAAGACGCTTCACGTTTCGATCATTTAGACCAGTGGTTCTAAACCTAAGGCCGAGGTCACATACAAATAACATGCAAATAACATGCAAATAACATACAAATAACATGCCAATAACATGCCAATAACATGCAAATAACATGCAAATAACATACAAATAACATACAAATAACATGCAAATAACATGCCAATAACATGCCAATAACATGCCAATAACATGCCAATAACATGCCAATAACATGCAAATAACATGCAAATAACATGCAAATAACATGCAAATAACATGCAAATAACATGCCAATAACATGCCAATAACATGCCAATAACATGCAAATAACATGCAAATAACATGCCAATAACATGCCAATAACATGCCAATAACATGCCAATAACATGCAAATAACATGCAAATAACATGCCAATAACATGCCAATAACATGCCAATAACATGCCAATAACATGCCAATAACATGCAAATAACATGCAAATAACATGCAAATAACATGCAAATAACATGCCAATAACATGCAAATAACATGCAAATAACATGCAAATAACATGCCAATAACATGCCAATAACATGCCAATAACATGCAAATAACATGCAAATAACATGCAAATAACATGCAAATAACATACAAATAAAACGCCAATAACATGCAAATAACATGCCAATAACATGCCAATAACATGCAAATAACATGCAAATAACATGCCCATAACATACAAATAACATGCCAATAACATTCAAATAACACGCCAATAACATGCAAATAACATACAAATAACATGCCAATAACATGCCAATAACAAGCCAATAACATGCAAATAACATGCAAATAACATGCCCATAACATACAAATAACATGCAAATAACATGCCAATAACATTCAAATAACATGCCAATAACATGCAAATAACATGCAAATACCATGCAAATAACATACAAATAACACGCCAATAACATGCAAATAACATGCCAATAACATGCAAATAACATGCCCATAACATACAAATAACATGCAAATAACATGCCAATAACATTCAAATAACATGCCAATAACATACAAATAACATGCAAATAACATACAAATAACATGCCAATAACATACAAATAACATGCCAATAACATGCAAATAACATGCAAATAACATGCCAATAACATGCAAATAACATGCAAATAACATACAAATTACATGCAAATAACATACAAATAACATGCAAATAACATACAAATAACATGCCAATAACATGCAAATAACATGCCAATAACATGCAAATAACATGCCAATAACATGCAAATAACATACAAATAACATGCCAATAACATGCAAATAACATACAAATAACATGCAAATAACATGCAAATAACATCCCAATAACATGCAAATAACATGCAAATAACATGCAAATAACATGCCAATAACATGCCAATAACATGCAAATAACATACAAATAACATACAAATAACATGCCAATAACATGCCAATAACATGCCAATAACATGCCAATAACATGCAAATAACATGCAAATAACATGCAAATAACACGCCAATAACATACAAATAACACGCCAATAACATGCAAATAACATACAAATAACACGCCAATAACCTGCAAATAACATGCCAATAACATGCCAATAACATGCAAATAACATGCACATAACATACAAATAACATGCCAATAACATTCAAATAACACGCCAATAACATGCAAATAACATACAAATAACATGCCAATAACATGCCAATAACATGCCAATAACATGCAAATAACATGCCCATAACATACAAATAACATGCAAATAACATGCCAATAACATTCAAATAACATGCCAATAACATGCAAATAACATGCAAATACCATGCAAATAACATACAAATAACACGCCAATAACATGCAAATAACATGCCAATAACATGCAAATAACATGCCCATAACATACAAATAACATGCAAATAACATGCCCATAACATTCAAATAACATGCCAATAACATGCAAATAACATACAAATAACATGCCAATAACATACAAATAACATGCAAATAACATGCCAATAACATGCAAATAACATGCCAATAACATGCCAATAACATGCCAATAACATGCAAATAACATACAAATAACATGCAAATA
This sequence comes from Eucyclogobius newberryi, assembly GCF_026437365.1. NCBI lineage: Eukaryota > Metazoa > Chordata > Actinopteri > Gobiiformes > Gobiidae > Eucyclogobius > Eucyclogobius newberryi. The sequence goes on along the minus strand of NW_027315945.1, from coordinate 39,670,636 downwards.
ACATGCAAATTACATACAAATAACATGCCAATAACATGCAAATAACATGCAAATTACATGCAAATAACATGCAAATAACATGCAAATAACATACAAATAACATGCCAATAACATGCAAATAACATGCAAATAACATACAAATAACATGCCAATAACATGCAAATAACATGCAAATAACATACAAATAACATGCCAATAACATACAAATAACATGCCAATAACATGCAAATAACATGCAAATAACATGCCAATAACATGCAAATAACATGCAAATAACATACAAATTACATGCAAATAACATACAAATAACATGCAAATAACATACAAATAACATGCCAATAACATGCAAATAACATGCAAATAACATGCCAATAACATGCAAATAACATACAAATAACATGCCAATAACATGCAAATAACATACAAATAACATGCAAATAACATGCCAATAACATGCAAATAACATGCAAATAACATGCCAATAACATGCAAATAACATGCAAATAACATGCAAATAACATGCCAATAACATGCCAATAACATGCCAATAACATGCCAATAACATGCAAATAACATGCAAATAACATGCCAATAACATTCAAATAACACGCCAATAACATGCAAATAACATACAAATAACATGCCAATAACATGCCAATAACATGCAAATAACATGCCCATAACATACAAATAACATGCAAATAACATGCCAATAACATTCAAATAACATGCCAATAACATGCAAATAACATGCAAATACCATGTAAATAACATACAAATAACACGCCAATAACATGCAAATAACATGCCAATAACATGCAAATAACATGCCCATAACATACAAATAACATGCAAATAACATGCCAATAACATGCCAATAACATGCAAATAACATACAAATAACATGCCAATAACATGCCAATAACATGCCAATAACATGCAAATAACATGCCAATAACATGCCAATAACATACAAATAACATACAAATAACATGCAAATAACATGCAAATTACATACAAATAACATGCCAATAACATGCAAATAACATGCCAATAACATGCAAATAACATGCAAATTACATGCAAATAACATGCAAATAACATGCAAATAACATACAAATAACATGCCAATAACATGCAAATAACATACAAATAACATGCCAATAACATGCCAATAACATGCAAATAACATGCAAATTACATGCAAATAACATGCAAATAACATGCAAATAACATACAAATGAACAACATTAAAAACATAAGTTATGGGAAACAGTGAGAAGAGAAACTTCACTTTTACTCCAGGAAGAGTTACTTCAGAGTAAATAATAATAATAATAAATATAGCCGCAAGCGGCAATGATCGGCCCTCGCCACACTGCCGCCACGCCGCAAGAGGAGGGGGCGGGGCTAACGCGCCCCAATTGTCCTTTTATTACATCTACTGCTGAATCTGTGACGCTGTTACATCTTCTCCCCTTTGTTTTACATCAAAAAGCTATTTTATTTTGAATTCTTCGCAAAATGTGCGGCTCTGCCGCACAGACACCGTGACTCTTAGAATAAAAATGTGGATAACTTTTGATGGTCCTGAGGATGAGTCTCACCAAATTTCAGGTTAATACGACTAACGCCCTGGGAGGAGTTTGTGAAAGTCTAAAGTGTAAACATGTTCTGGCGATTTCCCCATTGGAATAATATGGGAGGTTTCTGTCATCGCTACGGCAACGACGTAACAATTATGACATGGGTCTCATTGACTTTTTTGATGGGGCCAAAATTGAGTTTTGTGTCAAATCTCATATAATTTCGCAAAACTAGACATTTAACCTCCATATAAAATCTGTAGGGGGCGCTGTGGCGCCAAATTAATTCATTTCACTTCGTGTAGGTTTAGGGCAAAGAGTTTAACAACTGATTCTAATTTGACACAATTCGGACTTTATCTGCGCAAACGGCAGAAATGTTAAATTTGGGAGATTTCTGAAATTATTGCTAAAGTTTGCAGCTTCGCCGCACAGAGACCGTGACAGGGTCAATGTCATTTAAATAACTTTTGATGTCCCACTCCTCAGTAGCATTTTCACCAAATTTCAGCTTTTTAGAGCCAACGCCCTGAGAGGAGTTCGTAAAAGTACAACATTTGGAAAAACTCCCGAGTCATGCTTAGGCATTTTTGAACCAATATGGCCGACATTTGGTTCGGGGGACGGCGTTGCCGTAATATTTTTTACTTCTCTTGTCACCATCTACCTCTGCGCCAAATTTCATGATTCTACAATCAGATTTTTTTTGGGTCATTTCCCATCTCTCAATGCATTTTTGGTACATTTGGTGGCGCTGACGAGCCAATTTTTTTATTTTAGAAAAGGGAAATAGCCAGAATGTAGAGGAACGATTTTTAGAGGTGTGAACATTTTTGTGACTTTTCGTCAATGTTCACTGGGTGAAAAATAGGGGGGTTTGTCCCGAGAAGAAAGAAAGAACAATATTCCGATGCGAAAACAATGTTTCCCATTTTTCAAATACCATAAACTATACATTTTCGGAAAGCGCTCGCGCTTTCCTACCTCATGGTGTGGGTCCCTGGTCACTGACGGGTACTCTCGTTAATTTTGAGTGGGCTCCGCCCACTTTGTGTTTTTGGCCCTCTATACAGTAATAATGTTCAATTTTTGCACTACCTGCTTATATGCACGGAACATGCAAGAGATGGGGAACGTATTTGTGAGCTACTTAGCGCAAATGAGTGCTTTATATGGGGATGACAATGTAAAGTGCTCGTTTAGTGCGCACTTTTGCACGGGCTTCGCCCGTTTACAACGGTAATGTTCCATTTTCCTACAACTAATTAGTATGCACGGGGCGTGCATGAGTGAAGGAGTGCGTTAGTGAGTGTTTTGAAGTGGGCGAGCAATTTCGTGCGCACTACGTGCGCACTTTCGCAGCCGTGCTTCGCACGGCCTTACGAGACTAATCGGCCTCTCGCAGCTTGTGGCGCTCGGGCCTAATAATAATAATTAGTTTCATGTCAGAAAACTTCTCTGAAAAGTTCTATTTCTTGGCCGCGAGCCGTGAGTTGGAACAATGGCCTTTTGTCTCAGACTGGTCCAGATCCTCGTTCAGAACTGGACTAAAGCTGGACTAAAGCTGGACTAAAGCTGGACTAAAGCTGGACTAAAGCAGGACTAAAGCAGGACTAAAGCAGGACTAAAGCAGGACTAAAGCTGGACTAAAGCTGGACTAAAGCTGGACTAAAGCAGGACTAAAGCAGGACTAAAGCAGGACTAAAGCAGGTCTAAAGCAGGTCTAAAGCAGGACTAAAGCAGGACTAAAGCAGGACTAAAGCAGGACTAAAGCAGGACTAAAGCAGGACTAAAGCAGGTCTAAAGCAGGTCTAAAGCAGGACTAAAGCAGGACTAAAGCAGGACTAAAGCAGGACTAAAGCTGGACTAAAGCTGGACTAAAGCAGGACTAAAGCTGGACTAAAGCAGGACTAAAGCAGGACTAAAGCTGGACTAAAGCAGGTCTAAAGCAGGTCTAAAGCAGGACTAAAGCAGGACTAAAGCTGGACTAAAGCGGGACTAAAGCGGGACTAAAGCGGGACTAAAGCGGGACTAAAGCGGGACTAAAGCGGGACTAAAGCGGGACTAAAGCGGGACTAAAGCGGGTCTAAAGCAGGACTAAAGCAGGACTAAAGCAGGTCTAAAGCAGGACTAAAGCAGGACTAAAGCTGGACTAAAGCAGGACTAAAGCAGGACTAAAGCAGGACTAAAGCAGGACTAAAGCAGGACTAAAGCTGGACTAAAGCTGGACTAAAGCTGGACTAAAGCAGGACTAAAGCAGGACTAAAGCAGGACTAAAGCTGGACTAAAGCTGGACTAAAGCTGGACTAAAGCAGGACTAAAGCAGGACTAAAGCAGGACTAAAGCAGGACTAAAGCAGGACTAAAGCAGGTCTAAAGCAGGTCTAAAGCAGGACTAAAGCAGGTCTAAAGCAGGTCTAAAGCAGGACTAAAGCAGGACTAAAGCAGGACTAAAGCAGGTCTAAAGCAGGACTAAAGCTGGAATCAGGTATTTGACACAAAGATGAGAAAATGTACAAAAATGGGACAGAAAAGCAGCGCCCGCCCTCCAGAGTCTGAACCCTCCACAGTCCGGCTTAAGACCTGCTTAAGACCTGCTTTAGTCCTGCTTTAGACCTGCTTTAGACCTGCTTTAGACCTGGTTTAGTCCTGGTTTAGTTCTGCTTTAGACCTGGTTTAGACCTGGTTTAGTTCTGCTTTAGACCTGGTTTAGACCTGCTTTAGACCTGGTTTAGACCTGGTTTAGACCTGCTTTAGACCTGGTTTAGACCTGGTTTAGTTCTACTCTAGTCCTGCTTTAGTCCTACTTTTGATTTTCTGACTTTTTTGGCTCGTTCTTGGACTAAAAATGCAAAAACTGGATTAAATCTTGAAAAATGTGGTGAATGAGACTCAAACTTGGACCAGGATCGTCTCGTCTTCTTCGTCCCTTTTCTCTTTTCTGTTTCTGGATTTAATCGCGAGCCTAAAGGTGAGTCTGAGGTCGAAAACTGTGTTGAAAGAGTTGAACCTTAATCTTCAGCTAACGGCACGTTTCTGTTGCACGGTCAAAGTATCTGAGCCCAAACCTCATCATCATCGGGATATTTGTAAAAACAGAGGATTTGATACGGCTCGACTCTGACTTTAGAGCTCGACATTAGATTCAGGAGCAACAGAATCGTTTAGTGACGTTTTATTAAATGTGTTGGTTTATTTGCTCTGGCTCGATTTACAAACCTGGGAGTGGAACGTTATATATAATATTATTTGTAATCTTTTTTTATTATTATATTTGTATTATTTGTATTATTATTATTTTAATTATACTTATTATATTGCTCTTATTATTGTTATAGTTGAGGCTCGTCTTATTGGTTTTGGTCCTTCTTTAGTCTGTTTGGGCCATGGTTCACACTTTGGACACTTGTATGATAATGACCCGTTCACCGCTGGGTCCTGGGGCTCCTTTTGGCCGGAGCAGCTTTTTCACACTCAAACTCCACCGAGCTTTATTCAAACAAGACGAGCTCCACTTTACCCAAGACTTTACCCAAGACTTTACCCAAGACTTTACCCAAGACTTTACCCAAGACTTTACCCAAGACTTTACCCACGACTTTACCCACGACTTTACCCACGACTTTACCCAAGACTTTACCCAAGACTTTACCCACGACTTTACCCACGACTTTACCCACGACTTTACCCAAGACTTTACCCAAGACTTTACCCAAGACTTTACCCAAGACTTTACCCAAGACTTTACCCAAGACTTTACCCAAGACTTTACCCAAGACTTTACCCAAGACTTTACCCAAGACTTTACCCAAGACTTTACCCAAGACTTTACCCAAGACTTTACCCAAGACTTTACCCAAGACTTTACCCACGACTTTACCCACGACTTTACCCAAGACTTTACCCAAGACTTTACCCAAGACTTTACCCAAGACTTTACCCAAGACTTTACCCAAGACTTTACCCAAGACTTTACCCAAGACTTTACCCAAGACTTTACCCAAGACTTTACCCAAGACTCATTCTGTATTTGACTTTAACTCAGGACAGAATGAAAAAGGGTCCTTGTTCTCTCCAGGTGGGTGGGGGGTCCTTGTTCTCTCCAGGTGGGTGGGGGGTCCTTGTTCTCTCCAGGTGAGTGGGGGGTCCTTGTCCTCTCCAGGTGGGTGGAGGGTCCTTGTTCTCTCCAGGTGGGTGGGGGGTCCTTGTTCTCTCCATGTGGGGGAGGGGTCCTTGTTCTCTCCAGGTGGGTGGGGGGTCCTTGTTCTCTCCAGGTGGGTGGGGGGTCCTTGTCCTCTCCAGGTGGGCGGGGGGTCCTTGTTCTCTCCATGTGGGGGAGGAGTCCTTGCTCTCTCCAGGTGGGGGAGGGGTCCTTGTTCTCTCCAGGTGGGTGGGGTCCTTGCCTCAAGTGGAGGAGTTCAAGTCTCTCAAGGTCTTGATGGAGCGTGTGATTGACAGTTGGACTGAGTCCAAAGACAAAGCTCTGGATTTATCGGTCACTCTACGTTCTGACCTCACCTATGGTCATGAGCTTTAATGACCCAAAGGACAAGATCGCGGATACAAGCGGTCGAAATGAGTTTCCTCCGTGGGGTGGCTGGGCGCTCCCTTAGAGATAGAGGGAGGAGCTCAGTTACACGGGGGGAGCTCAGAGTAGAGCCGCTGCTCGGGCATCTGTTCCGGAGCCTCCTGGGCTCCTCACTGGGGAGGAGTTTGGGGCATGTCCCACTGGGAAGAGGCCCTGGAGAAGAACCAGGACACGCTGGAGGGACTATGTCTCTTGGCTGGCCTTGGATCCCCCTGAGGTGTCTGGGGAGAGGTCCTGGTCCTGGTCCTGGTCCTGGTTCTGGTTCTGGTCCTGGTCCTGGTCCTGGTTCTGGTTCTGGTTCTGGTTCTGGTTCTGGTCCTGGTCCTGGTCTCGTCCTCGTTCTGTCAGATGTTCATCTTCAGTGTCTTTTGTTGCAGATGAGGCTGGTTCTGGACCTGGTTCTGGACCTGGTTCTGGTCCTGGTCCCGGTCCTGGTCCTGGTCCTGGTCCTGGTTCTGGTTCTGGTTCTGGTCCTGGTCCTGGTCCTGGTTCTGGTTCTGGTCCTGGTCCTGGTCCTGGTTCTGGTTCTGGTTCTGGTTCTGGTCCTGGTCCTGGTCCTGGTCCTGGTCCCGGTTCCGGTTCCGGTTCCGGTTCTGGTCCTGGTCCTGGTTCTGGTTCTGGTTCTGGTCCTGGTCCTGGTCCTGGTCCTGGTCCTGGTTCTGGTCCTGGTCCTGGTCCTGGTCCTGGTTCTGGTTCTGGTCCCGGTCCCGGTCCCGGTCCCGCGGGTCCCGGTTCCGGTTCCGGTTCCGGTCCCGGTTCTGGTTCTGGTTCTGGTCCTGGTCCTGGTTCTGGTCCTGGTCCTGGTCCTGGTCCTGGTTCTGGTTCTGGTCCTGGTCCCGGTCCCGGTCCCGGTCCCGCGGGTCCCGGTTCCGGTTCCGGTTCCGGTCCCGGTTCTGGTCCCGGTCCTGGTCCTGGTCCTGGTCCTGGTCTCGTCCTCGTTCTGTCAGATGTTCATCTTCAGTGTCTTTTGTTGCAGATGAGGCTGGTTCTGGACCTGGTTCTGGTCCTGGTCCTGGTCCTGGTTCTGGTTCTGGTTCTGGTTCTGGTCCTGGTCCTGGTCCCGGTTCCGGTTCCGGTCCTGGTTCTGGTCCTGGTCCTGGTTCTGGTTCTGGTCCTGGTTCTGGTTCTGGTTCTGGTTCTGGTTCTGGTCCTGGTCCTGGTCCTGGTTCTGGTTCTGGTCCTGGTTCTGGTTCTGGTCCTGGTTCTGGTTCTGGTTCTGGTCCTGGTCCTGGTTCTGGTTCTGGTCCTGGTCCCGGTCCCGCGGGTCCCGGTTCCGGTTCCGGTCCCGGTCCTGGTTCTGGTTCCGGTTCTGGTCCTGGTCCTGGTTCTGGTTCTGGTCCTGGTTCTGGTCCTGGTCCTGGTCCTGGTTCTGGTCCCGGTCCCGGTCCCGGTCCCGCGGGTCCCGGTTCCGGTTCCGGTTCCGGTCCCGGTTCTGGTTCTGGTTCTGGTTCTGGTCTCGTCCTCGTTCTGTCAGATGTTCATCTTCAGTGTCTTTTGTTGCAGATGAGGCTGGTTCTGGACCTGGTTCTGGACCTGGTCCTGGTCCCGGTCCCGCGGGTCCCGGTTCCGGTTCCGGTTCCGGTCCCGGTTCTGGTCCTGGTCCTGGTCTGCGTCTCGTCCTCGTTCTGTCAGGACGACTTCTCTGGAAACTCAGGTACGACTGAAACTCTCGAAGTGTCAGAGCGACTCTGACTTTTGACTGTGTTTTCAGGAGAAGAGCAGCGTTTTGAAGGTTCAGCAGTGAACGGTCTGGTGGCTCCTCCTCCTCCACGAGGGGCGGGGTCTGAGCGATACGGCCCCGCCCCCACTCAGGTTACCATGGTGACAGAGGAGGCGTTTCCCTTCGCCACGACGTCGGAGGCTCATTACGCCAAAGAGGAGCAGGAGACCATGCAGGTGTTCAGTTAAAGTCACACTGTGTAACGTTCTGGAGTCACCTGCCTGTTGCCGTGGAAACAGCGAGTCATATTCTCCATGGAGATAGACGGGTTTAATACCATAGTGTGGAATAATATGTCAACAACATTTCCATGGCAACAAGCAGGAAGTACGAGTCAGGTCTGTGGAGCGGCGTCTGGCTCAGTGTAAGGACAGAAAACACATGCAGGAGCAGGAAGTACGAGTCAGGTCTGTGGAGCGGCGTCTGGCTCAGTGTAAGGACAGACAAACACATGCAGGAGCAGGAAGTACGAGTCAGGTCTGTGGAGTGGCGTCTCACTCAGTGTAAGGACAGAAAACACATGCTGAAAGTTTCGTACTGGAGCTTTAATAAAACAAGCCTTTTTACACTGTTGAACTTTCAACATCTGCATTTTGTAATAATTTATCATTTTGTGATAATTCATTTCTACAATTTTATTCTGGATTTTGTTTTTATTTTATGAAGTGTTTTATGTATTTTTAAATAAAGCGCTGACATAACGAGGTTCAGTTACATAAGAAATTGGCGTTTGTGATTTACCAATTAAAGCTGTGACCCCTGTCCTGACCCCTGCTGTGACCCCTGTCCTGACCCCTGCTGTGACCCCTGTCCTGAACCCTGCTGTGACCCCTGTCCTGACCCCTGCTGTGACCCCTGTCCTGACCCCTGCTGTGACCCCCTGTCCTGACCCCTGCTGTGACCCCCTGTCCTGACCCCTGCTGTGACCCCTGTCCTGACCCCTGCTGTGACCCCCTGTCCTGACCCCTGCTGTGACCCCCTGTCCTGACCCCTGCTGTGACCCCTGTCCTGACCCCTGCTGTGACCCCCTGTCCTGACCCCTGCTGTGACCCCTGTCCTGAACCCTGCTGTGACCCCTGTCCTGAACCCTGCTGTGACCCCTGTCCTGACCCCTGCTGTGACCCCTGTCCTGACCCCTACTGTGACCCCTGTCCTGACCCCTGCTGTGACCCCCTGTCCTGACCCCTGCTGTGACCCCTGTCCTGAACCCTGCTGTGACCCCTGTCCTGACCCCTACTGTGACCCCTGTCCTGAACCCTGCTGTGACCCCTGTCCTGAGCCCTACTGTGACCCCTGTCCTGAGCCCTGCTGTGACCCCTGTCCTGACCCCTACTGTGACCCCTGTCCTGACCCCTGCTGTGACCCCTGTCCTGAACCCTGTTGTGACCCCTGTCCTGACCCCTGCTGTGACCTCTGTCCTGACCCCTGCTGTGACCTCTGTCTTGACCCCTGCTGTGACCCCTGTCCTGAGCCCTGCTGTGACCTCTGTCTTGACCCCTGCTGTGACCCCTGCTGTGACCCCTGTCCTGACCCCTGCTGTGACCTCTGTCTTGACCCCTGCTGTGACCTCTGTCTTGACCCCTGCTGTGACCCCTGTCCTGACCCCTGCTGTGACCCCTGTCCTGAACCCTGTTGTGACCCCTGTCCTGACCCCTGTCCTGACCTCTGCTGTGACCTCTGTCCTGACCTCTGCTGTGACCTCTGTCCTGACCTCTGTCCTGACCCCTGTCCTGACCCCTGTCCTGACCCCTGCTGTGACCTGTGTCCTGACCCCTGTTGTTACCTCTGTCCTGACCTCTGCCGTGACCCATGTCCTGACCTCTGCTGTGACCTCTGTCCTGACCCATGTCCTGACCTCTGCTGTGACCTCTGTCCTGACCCATGTCCTGACCCCTGCTGTGACCTGTGTCCTGACCCCTGTTGTTACCTCTGTCCTGACCTCTGCTGTGACCTCTGTCCTGACCCATGTCCTGACCTCTGTCCTGACCTCTGTCCTGACCTCTGTCCTGACCTCTGTCCTGACCTCTGTCCTGCAGGTGGCGCTGGACTCGTCGGAGGAGGAGTCTGGGGCCCTGGAGGAGGAGCCCACAGACTGTGCCTGTGAAGCGGGGGAGCCGGGCTTCGCAGGCTTCGCTGGACCTAAAGTCAGATTTTATTTCACTTTTTAATAAAAACATTGAGACAAACGACACAAAGAAAAGTTCTGATAAAAGTGACATAAAAAACGATCAAATGTTTGACTAAATAAAGCAGTAAAGTGATTTACATCACGAGCGTTCACGTGGAAACGCTTATTCTGTCTTTTTATTAACAAGCTTTTATTTTACACTGAATATTCATTAAATGTGAACATTATGTCAAATAAAATAAAATCATTGTTAAAAAATGTTTTTAAAATCTATGGAAAATAACAATACTTCAATATTCAGTTTGTCCTGCGTTTTATAATGTTTATAATGTGTAAAAATATAATGTGTAAAAATATAATGTGTAAAAATATGTGTAAAAATATAATGTGTAAAAATATAATATGTAAACATATAATGTGTAAAAATATAATGTGTAAAAATATAATGTGTAAAATCAAACTTCTGCTTCGATTTTAAAATAAGGAAAATAATACTTTTCAAATACTGTTTAGAGTACGAGGGTATTTATATTCATGTATTTATGTTACTTTAGTTCCACTGACTTTAGCTCCTCCCACAGAGACATGCTCCTCCCACAGAGACATGCTCCTCCCACAGAGACATGCTCCTCCCACAGAGACACGCTCCTCCCACAGAGACACGCTCCTCCCATAGAGACATGCTCCTCCCACAGAGACATGCTCCTCCCACAGAGACACGCTCCTCCCACAGAGACATGCTCCTCCCACAGAGACATGCTCCTCCCACAGAGACACGCTCCTCCCACAGAGACACGCTCCTCCCACAGAGACACGCTCCTCCCACAGTGACACGCTCCTCCCACAGAGACATGCTCCTCCCACAGAGACACGCTCCTCCCACAGAGACACGCTCCTCCCACAGAGACATGCTCCTCCCACAGAGACATGCTCCTCCCACAGAGACACGCTCCTCCCATAGAGACACGCTCCTCCCATAGAGACATGCTCCTCCCACAGTGACATGCTCCTCCCACTGAGACACGCTCCTCCCACAGAGACATGCTCCTCCCACAGAGACATGCTCCTCCCACAGAGACATGCTCCTCCCACAGAGACATGCTCCTCCCACAGTGACATGCTCCTCCCACAGAGACATGCTCCTCCCACAGAGACACGCTCCTCCCACAGAGACATGCTCCTCCCATAGAGACATGCTCCTCCCACAGAGACATGCTCCTCCCACAGAGACACGCTCCTCCCACAGAGACACGTTCCTCCCACAGAGACACGCTCCTCCCACAGAGACATGCTCCTCCCACAGAGACATGCTCCTCCCACAGAGACATGCTCCTCCCACAGAGACATGCTCCTCCCACAGAGACATGCTCCTCCCACAGAGACATGCTCCTCCCATATCTCTAAATTGAAGTTTCTGTTTCTCCTGAAGCCTCGATTCAGAGTTCAAAACCAGTGTCTGATATTTACTCCAGATGCCCTCCCGCTGTAACCTGCAGAGGGCGCCGTGACGCTGCGGCTCGGCTCATGTCTGACTTTTATTTATGTTTCAATATAAAGTCCACTATAATCATGAGTTTATTAAATATAATCATGAGTTTATTAAATATAATCATGAGTTTATTAAATATAAATATGAGTTTATTGAAATATAATCATGAGTTTATTAAATATAATCATGAGTTTATTGAAATATAATTATGAGTTTATTGAAATATAATCATGAGTTTATTAAATATAAATATGACTTTATTGAAATATAATCATGAGTTTATTAAATATAATCATGAGTTTATTAAATATAATTATGACTTTATTGAAATAATCATGACTTTATTGAAATATAATTATGAGTTTATTAAATATAATCATGAGTTTATTAAATATAATTATGAGTTTTTTGAAATATAATCATGAGTTTATTGAAATATAATCATGAGTTTATTAAATATAATCATGAGTTTATTGAAATATAATTATGAGTTTATTAAATATAATCATGAGTTTATTGAAATATAATTATGACTTTATTGAAATATAATCATGAGTTTATTAAATATAAATATGACTTTATTGAAATATAATTATGAGTTTATTAAATATAATCATGAGTTTATTAAATATAATCATGAGTTTATTGAAATATAATTATGAGTTTATTGAAATATAATCATGAGTTTATTGAAATAATCATGACTTTATTGAAATATAATTATGAGTTTATTAAATATAATCATGAGTTTATTGAAATATAATCATGAGTTTATTAAATATAATTAGGAGTTTATTGAAATATAATCATGAGTTTATTAAATATAATCATGAGTTTATTAAATATAATCATGACTTTATTGAAATATAATTATGAGTTTATTAAATATAATCATGAGTTTATTGAAATATAATCATGAGTTTATTAAATATAATCATGAGTTTATTGAAATATAATTATGAGTTTATTAAATATAATTATGAGTTTATTGAAAAATAATCATGAGTTTATTAAATATAATCATGAGTTTATTAAATATAATCATGAGTTTATTGAAATATAATCATGAGTTTATTAAATATAATCATGAGTTTATTGAAATATAATCATGAGTTTATTGAAATATAATTATGAGTTTATTAAATATAATCATGAGTTTATTAAATATAAATATGAGTTTATTAAATATAATCATGAGTTTATTGAAATATAATCATGAGTTTATTAAATATAATTATGACTTTATTGAAATAATCATGACTTTATTGAAATATAATTATGAGTTTATTAAATATAATCATGAGTTTATTAAATATAATCATGTGTTTATTAAATATAAATATGAGTTTATTGAAATATAATTATGAGTTTATTGAAATATAATCATGAGTTTATTAAATATAATCATGAGTTTATTATATAAATATGAGTTTATTGAAATATAATCATGAGTTTATTGAAATAATCATGACTTTATTGAAATATAATTATGAGTTTATTAAATATAATTATGAGTTTATTAAATATAATTATGAGTTTATTGAAATATAATTGAGTTTATTGAAATATAATCATGAGTTTATTAAATATAAATATGAGTTTATTAAATATAATTATGAGTTTATTGAAATATAATTATGAGTTTATTAAATATAATTATGAGTTTATTGAAATATAATTATGTGTTTATTGAAATATAATGAGTTTATTAAATATAATCATGAGTTTATTAAATATAATCATGAGTTTATTAAATATAAATATGAGTTTATTAAATATAAATATGAGTTTATTGAAATATAATCATGAGTTTATTGAAATATAATTATGGGTTTATTGAAATATAATCATGAGTTTATTAAATATAATCATGAGTTTATTAAATATAATTATGAGTTTATTGAAATATAATCATGAGTTTATTGAAATAATCATGACTTTATTGAAATATAATTATGAGTTTATTGAAATATAATCATGAGTTTATTAAATATAATCATGACTTTATTGAAATATAATCATGAGTTTATTAAATATAATCATGAGTTTATTAAATATAATTATGAGTTTATTGAAATATAATCATGAGTTTATTAAATATAATCATGACTTTATTGAAATATAATCATGACTTTATTAAATATAATTATGAGTTTATTAAATATAATCATGAGTTTATTGAAATATAATCATGAGTTTATTAAATATAATCATGACTTTATTGAAATATAATCATGACTTTATTAAATATAATTATGAGTTTATTAAATATAATCATGAGTTTATTAAATATAATTATGAGTTTATTGAAATATAATCATGAGTTTATTAAATATAATCATGACTTTATTGAAATATAATTATGAGTTTATTAAATATAATCATGAGTTTATTAAATATAATCATGAGTTTATTGAAATATAATCATGAGTTTATTAAATATAATTATGACTTTATTGAAATAATCATGACTTTATTGAAATATAATTATGAGTTTATTAAATATAATCATGAGTTTATTAAATATAATCATGAGTTTATTAAATATAAATATGAGTTTATTGAAATATAATCATGAGTTTATTGAAATAATCATGACTTTATTGAAATATAATTATGAGTTTATTAAATATAATTATGAGTTTATTGAAATATAATTATGAGTTTATTGAAATATAATTATGAGTTTATTGAAATATAATCATGAGTTTATTAAATATAATCATGAGTTTATTGAAATATAATCATGAGTTTATTGAAATAATCATGACTTTATTGAAATATAATTATGAGTTTATTAAATATAATTATGAGTTTATTAAATATAATTATGAGTTTATTGAAATATAATTGAGTTTATTGAAATATAATCATGAGTTTATTAAATATAAATATGAGTTTATTAAATATAATTATGAGTTTATTGAAATATAATTATGAGTTTATTAAATATAATTATGAGTTTATTGAAATATAATTATGTGTTTATTGAAATATAATGAGTTTATTAAATATAATCATGAGTTTATTAAATATAATCATGAGTTTATTAAATATAAATATGAGTTTATTAAATATAAATATGAGTTTATTGAAATATAATCATGAGTTTATTGAAATATAATTATGGGTTTATTGAAATATAATCATGAGTTTATTAAATATAATCATGAGTTTATTAAATATAATTATGAGTTTATTGAAATATAATCATGAGTTTATTGAAATAATCATGACTTTATTGAAATATAATTATGAGTTTATTGAAATATAATCATGAGTTTATTAAATATAATCATGACTTTATTGAAATATAATCATGAGTTTATTAAATATAATTATGAGTTTATTAAATATAATCATGAGTTTATTAAATATAATTATGAGTTTATTGAAATATAATCATGAGTTTATTAAATATAATCATGACTTTATTGAAATATAATCATGACTTTATTAAATATAATTATGAGTTTATTAAATATAATCATGAGTTTATTGAAATATAATCATGAGTTTATTAAATATAATCATGACTTTATTGAAATATAATCATGACTTTATTAAATATAATTATGAGTTTATTAAATATAATCATGAGTTTATTAAATATAATTATGAGTTTATTGAAATATAATCATGAGTTTATTAAATATAATCATGACTTTATTGAAATATAATTATGAGTTTATTAAATATAATCATGAGTTTATTAAATATAATTATGAGTTTATTAAATATAATCATGAGTTTATTAAATATAATCATGAGTTTATTAAATATAATCATGAGTTTATTGAAATATAATCATGAGTTTATTAAATATAATCATGACTTTATTGAAATAATCATGAGTTTATTGAAATATAATTATGAGTTTATTGAAATAATCATGACTTTATTGAAATATAATTATGAGTTTATTAAATATAATCATGAGTTTATTGAAATATAATTATGAGTTTATTGAAATATAATCATGAGTTTATTAAATATAATCATGACTTTATTGAAATATAATTATGAGTTTATTAAATATAATTATGACTTTATTGAAATAATCATGACTTTATTGAAATATAATTATGAGTTTATTAAATATAATCATGAGTTTATTGAAATATAATTATGAGTTTATTGAAAAATAATTATGAGTTTATTGAAATATAATCATGAGTTTATTAAATATAATCATGAGTTTATTAAATATAATCATGAGTTTATTAAATATAAATATGAGTTTATTGAAATATAATCATGAGTTTATTAAATATAATCATGAGTTTATTGAAATATAATTATGAGTTTATTGAAATATAATCATGAGTTTATTAAATATAAATATGAGTTTATTAAATATAATCATGAGTTTATTAAATATAAATATGACTTTATTGAAATATAATCATGAGTTTATTAAATATAATCATGAGTTTATTAAATATAATCATGAGTTTATTGAAATATAATTATGAGTTTATTAAATATAATCATGAGTTTATTAAATATAAATATGACTTTATTGAAATATAATCATGAGTTTATTAAATATAATCATGAGTTTATTAAATATAAATATGAGTTTATTGAAATATAATTATGAGTTTATTAAATATAATCATGAGTTTATTAAATATAAATATGACTTTATTGAAATATAATCATGAGTTTATTAAATATAATCATGAGTTTATTAAATATAATCATGAGTTTATTGAAATATAATTATGACTTTATTGAGATAATCATGACTTTATTGAAATATAATTGAGTTTATTAAATATAATTATGAGTTTATTAAATATAATCATGAGTTTATTAAATATAAATATGACTTTATTGAAATATAATCATGAGTTTATTAAATATAATCATGAGTTTATTAAATATAATTATGAGTTTATTGAAATATAATTATGAGTTTATTGAAATATAATCATGAGTTTATTAAATATAATTATGACTTTATTGAAATAATCATGACTTTATTGAAATATAATTATGAGTTCATTAAATATAATCATGACTTTATTGAAATATAATTATGAGTTTATTGAAATATAATTATGAGTTTATTAAATATAATCATGAGTTTATTGAAATATAATCATGAGTTTATTAAATATAATTATGAGTTTATTGAAATATAATTATGAGTTTATTGAAATATAATTATGAGTTTATTAAATATAATCATGAGTTTATTAAATATAATTATGAGTTTATTGAAATATAATCATGACTTTATTGAAATAATCATGACTTTATTGAAATATAATTATGAGTTTATTGAAATATAATTATGAGTTTATTGAAATATAATCATGAGTTTATTAAATATAATCATGAGTTTATTAAATATAATCATGAGTTTATTAAATATAATTATGAGTTTATTGAAATATAATCATGAGTTTATTAAATATAATTATGAGTTTATTGAAATATAATCATGAGTTTATTAAATATAATCATGACTTTATTGAAATATAATCATGAGTTTATTAAATATAATTATGAGTTTATTAAATATAATCATGAGTTTATTAAATATAATCATGAGTTTATTAAATATAATCATGAGTTTATTAAATATAAATATGAGTTTATTGAAATATAATTATGAGTTTATTAAATATAATCATGAGTTTATTAAATATAATCATGACTTTATTGAAATATAATTATGAGTTTATTGAAATATAATCATGAGTTTATTGAAATAATCATGACTTTATTGAAATATAATTATGAGTTTATTAAATATAATCATGAGTTTATTAAATATAATTATGAGTTTATTGAAATATAAATATGAGTTTATTAAATATAATTATGAGTTTATTGGAACATAATTATGAGTTTATTAAATATAATTATGAGTTTATTGAAATATAATTATGAGTTTATTAAATATATTTATGAGTTTATTGAAATATAATTATGAGTTTATTGAAATATAATGAGTTTATTAAATATAATCATGAGTTTATTAAATATAATCATGAGTTTATTAAATATAAATATGAGTTTATTGAAATATAATCATGAGTTTATTGAAATATAATCATGAGTTTATTAAATATAAATATGAGTTTATTGAAATATAATTATGAGTTTATTAAATATAATCATGAGTTTATTAAATATAAATATGAGTTTATTAAATATAATCATGAGTTTATTGAAATATAATCATGAGTTTATTAAATATAATTATGAGTTTATTGAAATATAATTATGAGTTTATTGAAATATAATTATGAGTTTATTAAATATAATCATGAGTTTATTAAATATAATTATGAGTTTATTGAAATATAATCATGACTTTATTGAAATAATCATGACTTTATTGAAATATAATTATGAGTTTATTGAAATATAATTATGAGTTTATTGAAATATAATCATGAGTTTATTAAATATAATCATGAGTTTATTAAATATAATCATGAGTTTATTAAATATAATTATGAGTTTATTGAAATATAATCATGAGTTTATTAAATATAATCATGACTTTATTGAAATATAATCATGAGTTTATTAAATATAATTATGAGTTTATTAAATATAATCATGAGTTTATTAAATATAATCATGAGTTTATTAAATATAATCATGAGTTTATTAAATATAAATATGAGTTTATTGAAATATAATTATGAGTTTATTAAATATAATCATGAGTTTATTAAATATAATCATGACTTTATTGAAATATAATTATGAGTTTATTGAAATATAATCATGAGTTTATTGAAATAATCATGACTTTATTGAAATATAATTATGAGTTTATTAAATATAATCATGAGTTTATTAAATATAATTATGAGTTTATTGAAATATAAATATGAGTTTATTAAATATAATTATGAGTTTATTGG
This sequence comes from Eucyclogobius newberryi, assembly GCF_026437365.1. Lineage (NCBI taxonomy): Eukaryota > Metazoa > Chordata > Actinopteri > Gobiiformes > Gobiidae > Eucyclogobius > Eucyclogobius newberryi. The sequence goes on along the minus strand of NW_027315945.1, from coordinate 39,652,233 downwards.
AACATAATTATGAGTTTATTAAATATAATTATGAGTTTATTGAAATATAATTATGAGTTTATTAAATATATTTATGAGTTTATTGAAATATAATTATGAGTTTATTGAAATATAATGAGTTTATTAAATATAATCATGAGTTTATTAAATATAATCATGAGTTTATTAAATATAAATATGAGTTTATTGAAATATAATCATGAGTTTATTGAAATATAATCATGAGTTTATTAAATATAAATATGAGTTTATTGAAATATAATTATGAGTTTATTAAATATAATCATGAGTTTATTAAATATAAATATGAGTTTATTGAAATATAATCATGAGTTTATTGAAATATAATCATGAGTTTATTAAATATAAATATGAGTTTATTGAAATATAATCATGAGTTTATTGAAATATAATCATGAGTTTATTAAATATAATCATGAGTTTATTAAATATAATTATGAGTTTATTGAAATATAATTATGAGTTTATTGAAATATAATCATGAGTTTATTAAATATAATTATGAGTTTATTGAAATATAATTATGAGTTTATTAAATATAATTATGAGTTTATTAAATATAATTATGACTTTATTGAAATATAATTATGACTTTATTGAAATATAATCATGAGTTTATTGAAATAATCATGACTTTATTGAAATATAATTATGAGTTTATTGAAATATAATCATGAGTTTATGAAATATAATTATGACTTTATTGAAATAATCATGACTTTATTGAAATATAATTATGAGTTTATTAAATATAATTATGAGTTTATTGAAATATAATCATGAGTTTATTAAATATAATCATGAGTTTATTGAAATATAATCATGAGTTTATTGAAATAATCATGACTTTATTGAAATATAATTATGAGTTTATTGAAATATAATGAGTTTATTAAATATAATCATGAGTTTATTAAATATAATTATGAGTTTATTGAAATATAATTATGAGTTTATTGAAATATAATTATGAATTTATTGAAATATAATCATGAATTTATTAAATATAAATATGAGTTTATTGAAATATAATTATGAGTTTATTGAAATATAAATATGAGTTTATTGAAATATAATTATGAGTTTATTGAAATATAATTATGAGTTTATTGAAATATAATTATGAGTTTTTTGAAATATGTTGTGTTTTTTCAGGGTTTCAGAGGGTTCCAGGGTAAAACCGGAGAGCCCGGTCTGCAGGGGCGAGAGGTGAGACTCTTCTGAAAATAAAATAGAAAATAAAATCCTAAAATGTTTCATGTTTCATGTTTTAGGGCTATAAAGGGACTAAAGGAGTGCAGGGACGCAGAGGAGAGCCAGGTCCAGCGGTGAGTGACACACAAACACATAATTGTAAAACTTTATTGTGTTTGTGTTTTAAAAACAATATTTTGTTAATGACTTCATATATTTACATATATACATATATTTACATATATATACACATATATATATATATATATATATATATATATATATATATATATATATATATATATATATGTTAATGACAAACGTTAATAAATGAGTGGTAATACAGAGTGTTGTGTTAATGATGAATGTAAAATAATAAATGAGTGAATGTTGACACGTGTGTTAACGATGTGTTTGTCTTGTGTTTCCAGGGCGACCCGGGTGTGGAGGGCGAGGATGGAGGTTCAGGTTTCACTGGAGGAATGGTGCGAGTTTAAAACGATGAAGATGGAGATGAAGATGATGAAAGTCTTTCATCCTGGTGTTTTTGTTCCAGGGAGAACCAGGCCTGCAGGGAGAGCCAGGTGAACTGGGAGAGCCGGGAGTCAAGGTAACGGAAACAATGTCAATTTAACTCAAGTAAAGGTAAAGAACTAAAAGCACCGATATCGTACGGATGTAATCGATAACGAACAGAAGAAGGAAATATACGACAGTAACGAGCAAAACGAGCGTTATTAGACTTAAACTGAAACGATTGTGTCAAAGAAGTTTGGATTTTAAAATATTAAAGTTGTTTCTAATACTGCACAGTTCTATTTGAATATGTCTTTTTCTGAAGTGTTATCTTTTATGAGGATGTAACATAACTGTAATAACTGTAATAACTGTGTAATAACTGTGTAATAACTGTGTAATAACTGTGTAATAACTGTAATAACTGTGTAATAATTGTGTAATAACTGTGTAATAACTGTGTAATAACTGTGTAATAACTGTAATTATACAGTTATTGTGATAATCGCAGCTCCTTGTGTTTAAATGCAGCAGTAAAGACAGAATCCACAAAGACATCTCACGTGAACACTTATGGTTATTACTTTCAGAATAGTATTATTATTAGTAGTAAGTTATTTATTTAGTTGTTTATTTACTTTAGAGGAAGAAGCTGCTGGTGTGAAACAGGCTGAAAGGTGATTCTGTGTTTGATCTGTTTCCAGGGAAACGTGGGGCTGGGCGGGTCTCGAGGCGGAGTCGGATCTCCAGGACAAACGGTGAGAATCAAAACCAGAACCAAAGAAAGAAAGAAAGAAAGAAAGAAAGAAAGAAAGAAAGAAAGAGTCCAAAACAGAGAATCAGAGGCGCTACTTTTCAATTCAACAACACGGTTTCATCACTTCAGATCTCACATGTGTGAGGGACGTCCAGAGAGAACAATGTCCAGAGTACCAGAGTACCAGAGTACACAGTACCAGAGTACACAAGTATCAGAGTACACAAGTATCAGAGTACACGAGTACACGAGTACCAGAGTACACAAGTATCAGAGTACACGAGTACACGAGTACCAGAGTACCAGACACTGTGGGGGAAAAAGTGTTTAGAAACAGACTCAAGCGTGTGATTCAGGAGGATGGAAGTCCCCCAGACACGCCCACATCAGACACGCCCCTCACCCACATCAGACACGCCCACATCAGACACGCCCCTCACCCACATCAGACACGCCCACATCAGACACGCCCCTCACCCACATCAGACACGCCCACATCAGACACGCCCCTCACCCACATCAGACACGCCCACATCAGACACACCCCTCACCCACATCAGACACGCCCCTCACCCACATCAGACACGCCCACATCAGACACGCCCCTCACCCACATCAGACACGCCCACATCAGACACACCCCTCACCCACATCAGACACGCCCCTCACCCACATCAGACACGCCCCTCACCCACATCAGACACGCCCCTCACCCACATCAGACACGCCCACATAAGACACGCCCCTCACCCACATCAGACACGCCCCTCACCCACATCAGACACGCCCCCCTCCCCACATGACTCCAGGCTCTGGTCTGTAATTACAGTCGAATGTGTGAGTCAAACATTCTCAGCCTGTGATTTTATCTGTGAGACATGAACCAGACTAAACCAGGACTAAACCAGGACTAAACCTGGACTAAACCAGGACTAAACCTGGACTAAACCAGGACTAAACCTGGACTAAACCAGGACTAAACCAGGTCTAAACCTGGACTAAACCAGGTCTAAACCAGGTCTAAACCAGACTAAACCAGGTCTAAACCAGGACTAAACCAGGACTAAACCAGGACTAAACCAGGTCTAAACCAGGACTAAACCAGGTCTAAACCAGGTCTAAACCAGGACTAAACCAGGTCTAAACCAGGACTAAACCAGGTCTAAACCAGACTAAACCAGGACTAAACCAGGTCTAAACCAGGTCTAAACCAGGTCTAAACCAGGTCTAAACCAGGACTAAACCAGGTCTAAACCTGGACTAAACCAGACTAAACCTGGACTAAACCAGGACTAAACCAGGTCTAAACCAGGTCTAAACCAGGTCCAAACCAGGACTAAACCAGGTGTAAACCAGGTGTAAACCAGGACTAAACCAGGTCTAAACCAGGACTAAACCAGGACTAAACCAGGTCTAAACCTGGACTAAACCAGGACTAAACCAGACTAAACCTGGACTAAACCAGGACTAAACCAGGTCTAAACCAGGACTAAACCTGGACTAAACCAGACTAAACCTGGACTAAACCAGGACTAAACCAGGACTAAACCAGGTCTAAACCAGGACTAAACCTTGACTAAACCAGGACTAAACCAGGTCTAAACCTGGTCTAAACCTGGACTAAACCTGGACTAAACCTGGACTAAACCAGGACTAAACCAGGTCTAAACCTGGACTAAACCAGGACTAAACCAGGACTAAACCAGGACTAAACCAGGACTAAACCAGGTCCAAACCAGGACTAAACCAGGACTAAACCAGGACTAAACCAGGACTAAACCAGGTCTAAACCAGGACTAAACCAGGTCTAAACCATCCATTCATCTTCTTCCACTTATCCGGGTCGCGGGGGCAGCAGTCTAAGCAGGGACTCCCAGACATAGTCCCTCCAGCATGTCCTGGGCTCCTCCCCGGGGCCTCCCCTCCGGAACAGATGCTGGAGGAGCAGCGGCTCTACTCTGAGCTCCCCCCGTGTGACTGAGCTCCTCCCTCTATCTCTAAGGGAGCGCCCAGCCACCCGACTAAGGAAACTCATTTCGACCGATTGTATCTTGATCTTGTCCTTTGGGTCATTAAAGCTCATGACCATAGGTGAGGTCAGAACGTAGAGTGACTGATAAATCCAGAGCTTTGTCTTTGGACTCAGCTCCTTCTTCACCACAACAGTCCCATTGTCTAAACCAGTTCTTAATAAAAGTGAAGACGTTAAAGGAGAACTTTCTGAGACACATTTTGATGGTTTCAGGGCGGCGCAGGAGAAGCCGGAGCTCCA
>NW_027315945.1:39519973-39637473 GCF_026437365.1 Eucyclogobius newberryi | reverse complement strand
GAATCACACCTCGTCCTCTTCAGACTTGACTCATGAGGGAATCACAGCCTCGTCCTCTTCAGACTTGACTCATGAGGGAATCACACCTCGTCCTCTTCAGACTTGACTCATGAGGGAATCACACCTCGTCCTCTTCAGACTTGACTCATGAGGGAATCACACCTCGTCCTCTTCAGACTTGACTCATGAGGGAATCACAGCCTCGTCCTCTTCAGACTTGACTCATGAGGGAATCACAGCCTCGTCCTCTTCAGACTTGACTCATGAGGGAATCACACCTCGTCCTCTTCAGACTTGACTCATGAGGGAATCACAGCCTCGTCCTCTTCAGACTTGACTCATGAGGGAATCACAGCCTCGTCCTCTTCAGACTTGACTCATGAGGGAATCACAGCCTCGTCCTCTTCAGACTTGACTCATGAGGGAATCACAGCCTCGTCCTCTTCAGACTTGACTCATGAGGGAATCACAGCCTCGTCCTCTTCAGACTTGACTCATGAGGGAATCACAGCCTCGTCCTCTTCAGACTTGACTCATGAGGGAATCACAGCCTCGTCCTCTTCAGACTCGACTCATGAGGGAATCACAGCCTCGTCCTCTTCAGACTCGACTCATGAGGGAATCACAGCCTCGTCCTCTTCAGACTTGACTCATGAGGGAATCACAGCCTCGTCCTCTTCAGACTTGACTCATGAGGGAATCACAGCCTCGTCCTCTTCAGATTTGACTCATGAGGGAATCACAGCCTCGTCCTCTTCAGACTTGACTCATGAGGGAATCACAGCCTCGTCCTCTTCAGACTTGACTCATGAGGGAATCACAGCCTCGTCCTCTTCAGACTTGACTCATGAGGGAATCACAGCCTCGTCCTCTTCAGACTTGACTCATGAGGGAATCACACCTCGTCCTCTTCAGACTTGACTCATGAGGGAATCACACCTCGTCCTCTTCAGACTTGACTCATGAGGGAATCATAGCCTCGTCCTCTTCAGACTTGACTCATGAGGGAATCACACCTCGTCCTCTTCAGACTTGACTCATGAGGGAATCACAGCCTCGTCCTCTTCAGACTTGACTCATGAGGGAATCACACCTCGTCCTCTTCAGACTTGACTCATGAGGGAATCACAGCCTCGTCCTCTTCAGACTTGACTCATGAGGGAATCACACCTCGTCCTCTTCAGACTTGACTCATGAGGGAATCACACCTCGTCCTCTTCAGACTTGACTCATGAGGGAATCACACCTCGTCCTCTTCAGACTTGACTCATGAGGGAATCACAGCCTCGTCCTCTTCAGACTTGACTCATGAGGGAATCACAGCCTCGTCCTCTTCAGACTTGACTCATGAGGGAATCACACCTCGTCCTCTTCAGACTTGACTCATGAGGGAATCACAGCCTCGTCCTCTTCAGACTTGACTCATGAGGGAATCACAGCCTCGTCCTCTTCAGACTTGACTCATGAGGGAATCACAGCCTCGTCCTCTTCAGACTTGACTCATGAGGGAATCACAGCCTCGTCCTCTTCAGACTTGACTCATGAGGGAATCACAGCCTCGTCCTCTTCAGACTTGACTCATGAGGGAATCACAGCCTCGTCCTCTTCAGACTTGACTCATGAGGGAATCACAGCCTCGTCCTCTTCAGACTTGACTCATGAGGGAATCACAGCCTCGTCCTCTTCAGACTTGACTCATGAGGGAATCACACCTCGTCCTCTTCAGACTTGACTCATGAGGGAATCACAGCCTCGTCCTCTTCAGACTTGACTCATGAGGGAATCACACCTCGTCCTCTTCAGACTTGACTCATGAGGGAATCACAGCCTCGTCCTCTTCAGACTTGACTCATGAGGGAATCACAGCCTCGTCCTCTTCAGACTTGACTCATGAGGGAATCACAGCCTCGTCCTCTTCAGACTTGACTCATGAGGGAATCACACCTCGTCCTCTTCAGATTTGACTCATGAGGGAATCACAGCCTCGTCCTCTTCAGACTTGACTCATGAGGGAATCACAGCCTCGTCCTCTTCAGATTTGACTCATGAGGGAATCACAGCCTCGTCCTCTTCAGACTTGACTCATGAGGGAATCACAGCCTCGTCCTCTTCAGACTTGACTCATGAGGGAATCACAGCCTCGTCCTCTTCAGACTTGACTCATGAGGGAATCACACCTCGTCCTCTTCAGACTTGACTCATGAGGGAATCACAGCCTCGTCCTCTTCAGACTTGACTCATGAGGGAATCACACCTCGTCCTCTTCAGACTTGACTCATGAGGGAATCACAGCCTCGTCCTCTTCAGACTTGACTCATGAGGGAATCACAGCCTCGTCCTCTTCAGACTTGACTCATGAGGGAATCACACCTCGTCCTCTTCAGACTTGACTCATGAGGGAATCACAGCCTCGTCCTCTTCAGACTTGACTCATGAGGGAATCACAGCCTCGTCCTCTTCAGATTTGACTCATGAGGGAATCACAGCCTCGTCCTCTTCAGACTTGACTCATGAGGGAATCACAGCCTCGTCCTCTTCAGACTTGACTCATGAGGGAATCACAGCCTCGTCCTCTTCAGACTTGACTCATGAGGGAATCACAGCCTCGTCCTCTTCAGACTTGACTCATGAGGGAATCACAGCCTCGTCCTCTTCAGACTTGACTCATGAGGGAATCACAGCCTCGTCCTCTTCAGACTTGACTCATGAGGGAATCACACCTCGTCCTCTTCAGACTTGACTCATGAGGGAATCACACCTCGTCCTCTTCAGATTTGACTCATGAGGGAATCACAGCCTCGTCCTCTTCAGACTTGACTCATGAGGGAATCACAGCCTCGTCCTCTTCAGACTTGACTCATGAGGGAATCACAGCCTCGTCCTCTTCAGACTTGACTCATGAGGGAATCACAGCCTCGTCCTCTTCAGACTTGACTCATGAGGGAATCACAGCCTCGTCCTCTTCAGACTTGACTCATGAGGGAATCACAGCCTCGTCCTCTTCAGACTTGACTCATGAGGGAATCACAGCCAAAGGTGCAAATGCAGTTGTAGATTTTTATTTGAAAGGAGGCGGGGCTTATGTAACTGAGGATTCACTGTTTTTGGACTAAATCTCCACAAACGCTGAACCTTCTCATTATTGGTTTGAATCTTCTTCTTAAAGTCTTTTCATCACAATAACGGCTCCACTTTGAACTCTTTGAACTTTTATTCACCACGTGACTTTTCTCTCGTCCAGTGTGACTCGTGGATGGACCTTTAACCATAATTATAGACGTCATCTTGGCACTTAACGGCCGTAATGAGTGTAATGATTTCACACTTGTGTAACCGCAGCTCACACGCTCGTGTTCGTCACGGTCCAGGATTGACTTTTCTGAAAATGTCTTCTTCAAAATAACAACTATTAAACATAGATTAGACACGTCCAAATTAGAAGCTTGTTTGATTTGGATTTAGTCCTTGTTTAGTCCTTGTTTAGTCCTTGTTTAGTCCTTGTTTAGTCCTTGTTTAGTCCTTGTTTAGTCCTTGTTTAGTCCTTGTTTAGTCCTTGTTTAGTCCATGTTTAGTCCATGTTTAGTCCTTGTTTAGTCCATGTTTAGTCCATGTTTAGTCCATGTTTAGTCCATGTTTAGTCCTTGTTTAGTCCAGGTTTAGTCCTTGTTTAGTCCTTGTTTAGTCCTTGTTTAGTCCTTGTTTAGTCCAGGTTTAGTCCTTGTTTAGTCCTTGTTTAGTCCATGTTTAGTCCTTGGTTAGTCCTTGTTTAGTCCTTGTTTAGTCCTTGTTTAGTCCTTGTTTAGTCCTTGTTTAGTCCTTGTTTGTTTAGTCCTTGTTTAGTCCTTGTTTAGTTCTTGTTTAGTCCTTCTTTAGTCCTTGTTTAGTCCTTGTTTAGTCCTTGTTTAGTCCATGTTTAGTCCTTGGTTAGTCCTTGTTTAGTCCTTGTTTAGTCCTTGTTTAGTCCTTGTTTAGTCCTTGTTTAGTCCTTGTTTAGTCCTTGTTTAGTTCTTGTTTAGTCCTTGTTTAGTCCTTGTTTAGTCCAGGTTTAGTCCTTGTTTAGTCCTTGTTTAGTCCTTGTTTAGTCCTTGTTTAGTCCTTGTTTAGTTCTTGTTTAGTCCTTGTTTAGTCCTTGTTTAGTTCTTGTTTAGTCCTTCTTTAGTCCTTGTTTAGTCCTTGTTTAGTCCTTGTTTAGTCCATGTTTAGTCCTTGGTTAGTCCTTGTTTAGTCCTTGTTTAGTCCTTGTTTAGTCCTTGTTTAGTCCTTGTTTAGTTCTTGTTTAGTCCTTGTTTAGTCCTTGTTTAGTCCAGGTTTAGTCCTTGTTTAGTCCTTGTTTAGTCCTTGTTTAGTCCTTGTTTAGTCCTTGTTTAGTTCTTGTTTAGTCCATGTTTAGTCCTTGTTTAGTCCTTGTTTAGTCCATGTTTAGTCCTTGTTTAGTCCTTGTTTAGTCCTTGTTCAGTCCAGGTTTAGTCCTTGTTTAGTCCTTGTTTAGTCCTTGTTTAGTCCAGGTTTAGTCCTTGTTTAGTCCTTGTTTAGTCCTTGTTTAGTCCTTGTTTAGTCCTTGTTTAGTCCTTGTTTAGTCCTTGTTTAGTCCTTGTTTAGTCCTTGTTTAGTCCTTGTTTAGTCCAGGTTTAGTCCTTGTTTAGTCCTTGTTTAGTCCTTGTTTAGTCCTTGTTTAGTCCTTTTTTAGTCCTTGTTTAGTCCTTGTTTAGTCCTTGTTTAGTTCTTGTTTAGTCCTTGTTTAGTCCTTGTTTAGTCCATGTTTAGTCCTTGTTTAGTCCTTGTTTAGTCCTTGTTTAGTCCAGGTTTAGTCCAGGTTTAGTCCTTGTTTAGTCCTTGTTTAGTCCTTGTTTAGTCCAGGTTTAGTCCAGGTTTAGTCCTTGTTTAGTCCTTGTTTAGTTCTTGTTTAGTCCATGTTTAGTCCTTGTTTAGTTCTTGTTTAGTCCATGTTTAGTCCTTGTTTAGTCCTTGTTTAGTCCAGGTTTAGTCCAGGTTTAGTCCTTGTTTAGTCCTTGTTTAGTCCTTGTTTAGTCCTTGTTTAGTCCTTGTTTAGTCCTTGTTTAGTCCTTGTTTAGTCCTTGTTTAGTCCTTGTTTAGTCCTTGTTTAGTCCTTGTTTAGTCACACATAGTGAGACTAATGAGGGAAATAAAACTTCATCACTGCTGCAGCTATTTAAATATGAATGAATAATAACTTTCTCATTATTAGTTTGTTTTGTCTCCACAAACGACACAAAATGTCAAACGTGTTTTGTCTAAGCTTTGTATTTTTGGCTGAAATGGAGTTTGTCCGGTCTCACTTGTTCCTGTTGTTCCTCCTCCAGGGCTCCAGGGGCAGCGGCGGGTTCCCGGGCAGCGATGGCGACCCCGGGGAAGACGTGAGTTTGACCTAAAGTCTTTCTCCAGGACTGAGTTCGGCGCGAGAGTTCCTCAGTTTTACGTCGGTCGAGCCGCAATCTGTGCAGACAAAAGAACACACTCAAAGTGCACGTGTACAGGAAGTGGAGCTGAATCCCTCTGTGATGTCATCAATATGCGACAGTCCGTCCAAAACGCAGGGACGGTTTACGCCCGACACACTTTTCTGACGGTTTGAGCCAATTACTGCGCGTCAGGTCAGACCCGCTGTGTCTGGGCCTTGTTTACAGTCTGGTTGCTAGGTAACAGGTGCTTCAGTGGGACCTCGGAGAGACGTTTTCCCAGAGGTTCTGTTCCGGTCGGAAAAACAATTACCAGTTTATTTCTGTCGCTCAGTGTGGAAAAGGTGAATCCCAGAATGCACCTCTTCGGAACAGAAGAAACAATCTTAAGTGTATTATCTGTTCTGTCCAGTGCGTTTTGTTACTTCCAAACAAGGTGCAAATGTTGTGAATTGTGTTTTTGTGAATGTGACACTTGTTGTTGTGTTTGTGTGTTCAGGGCCCCATCGGAGTCCCGGGGCTCGAGGGAGAGCCAGGAGCCTTCGGGCCTAAGGTAACCACGACGACCACGACGACCACACTGAAGCTCAGTAGCACGGACTGACGCAATGTCGCTCACGTTTGGCGTTTGTTGTCGTCGCCGCGTCTGATTTTTACGCTCTGAAAAACGGGGCGCTCCGGATGCTCCTGACGCTCCGGACGCTCCTGACGCTCCTGACGCTCCTGACGCTCCTGACGCTCCTGACGCTCCGGACGCTCCTGACGCTCCTGACGCTCCGGACGCTCCGGACGCTCTGGCTCCAGGCGCTCCAGACGCTCCGGACGCTCCTGACGCTCCGGACGCTCTGGCTCCAGGCGCTCCGGACGCTCCTGACGCTCCGGAGGCTCTGGCTCCAGACGCTCCGGACGCTCCGGACGCTCCGGACGCTCCGGACGCTCCGGACGCTCCGGACGCTCTGGCTCCGGACGCTCTGGCTCCGGACGCTCCGGACGCTCTGGCTCCGGACGCTCTGGCTCCGGACGCTCTGGCTCCGGACGCTCCGGACGCTCCGGACGCTCCGGACGCTCCGGACGCTCTGGCTCCAGACGCTCTGGCTCCGGACGCTCCGGACGCTCCGGACGCTCCGGAGGCTCTGGCTCCAGACGCTCCGGACGCTCCGGATGCTCCGGACGCTCTGGCTCCGGACGCTCCGGATGCTCCGGACGCTCCGGAGGCTCTGGCTCCGGACGCTCCAGACGCACGCTCCAGGCGCGTTCCTAAATATTCACCGCGACGGCGACTTTCTGAACGCTTTTCACGACTTTCAAAGAGCGGAGTTCGCCGTCGCGATAGAGCTAGCAAACATTAGCATCGGCCCAGAATAAAACACTTTATAATGAGACGTAGACGGCAGACGGCACACAGCAGTCTGTTTTTGAAGAACTGCTTTTACGATATATCTGTACTTTACTGTAACTTTACTGTAACTTTACTGTAACTTTACTGTAACTTTACTGTAACTTTACTGTAACTTTACTGTAACTTTACTGTAACTTTCAGAACGGTAAAGTCAAGTTTAAGTGACTCAAACTGAAAGTTTCCCTTTTGGATTATTCACATTTGCTCTTTATCGTCTTAAAAACATAAACAATGGAACTATGTCATTTCCAACTGGCCTAATGCATTCTTCAACCTTTGGTGCACTTTTACTTTCACAATGACTCAAGGGCGTGTCCCGGATCTTTACTCGACTTGGACTTTTAGACTGAAAGTGGATCTGGATCGATTTCCTGTGAATCGATGAGCAAAACCGACACCATGACGACGAAGAGCTGAGGGGAAACCAACCGGACGCACTCGGCTCGTGTTGTGGGAACGCGGTCCTCCGAGAGAATGAGCCATTCAAGCCTTAAGTCCAGACCAGTCCAGACCAGTCCAGACCAGTCCAGACCAGTTCAGACCAGTTCAGACCAGTTCAGACCAGCTCAGACCAGCCCAGACCAGTCCAGACCAGTTCAGACCAGTTCAGACCAGTCCAGACCAGTTCAGACCAGTTCAGACCAGTTCAGACCAGTTCAGACCAGCTCAGACCAGCCCAGACCAGTTCAGACCAGCTCAGACCAGTCCAGACCAGTTCAGACCAGTCCAGACCAGTTCAGACCAGTTCAGACCAGCCCAGACCAGTTCAGACCAGCTCAGACCAGTCCAGACCAGTCCAGACCAGTTCAGACCAGTTCAGACCAGTTCAGACCAGTCCAGACCAGTTCAGACCAGTTCAGACCAGTTCAGACCAGCTCAGACCAGCCCAGACCAGTTCAGACCAGCTCAGACCAGTCCAGACCAGTTCAGACCAGTCCAGACCAGTTCAGACCAGCTCAGACCAGCCCAGACCAGCCCAGACCAGCCCAGACCAGTCCAGACCAGTCCAGACCAGTCCAGACCAGTCCAGACCAGCCCAGACCAGTCCAGACCAGTTCAGACCAGTCCAGACCAGTCCAGACCAGTCCAGACCAGTTCGGACCAGTCCGGACCAGTCCAGACCAGTCCAGACCAGCTCAGACCAGTTCAGACCAGTTCAGACCAGTCCAGACCAGTCCAGACCAGACCAGTCCAGACCAGCTCAGACCAGTCCAGACCAGTTCAGACCAGTTCAGACCAGTTCAGACCAGTCCAGACCAGTCCAGACCAGTTCAGACCAGTTCAGACCAGTTCAGACCAGTCCAGACCAGTCCAGACCAGCTCAGACCAGTCCAGACCAGCTCAGACCAGCTCAGACCAGTTCAGACCAGTCCAGACCAGTTCAGACCAGTCCAGACCAGTTCAGACCAGTCCAGACCAGTTCAGACCAGTCCAGACCAGTCCAGACCAGTTCAGACCAGTTCAGACCAGTGTGAAACGTGAAGCTCTGAACCTTTTACTCAGATCTTTAATCCACTCAAATCTGAAAAATGAAGCTTTGAACATCAGAAAAAACATTTACTGAGGATTTACATTGTGTAAAGGGCCCATTGTGTAAAGGGCCCATTGTGGAAAGGGCCCATTGTGTAAAGGGCCCATGGTGGAAAAGGCCCATGGTAACATGGGAACAGAATGCGACAGTGGGACGGCTGTAGCCTTGAGTGGACCTGATTAATGATCATCGATCATCGATCATTGATTACTGATCAGACAGATTCTCATGTGTGTTTGGTGTTTTCAGGGTGCTCAGGGCGACAGCGGCGCGCGAGGGCGACGAGGGCGAGTGGGAGCCGGGGTGAGTGACACTTTTCTGAACTGAAACCAGCTCGAGACCAGAATGACCTTCACACTCGAGGTGAAAATGACAGTGACATCACAGTGATGTCACTGTCCAGACCAGTGACGTCACAGTGATGTCACTGTGACATCACAGTGATGTCACTGTGACATCACAGTGATGTCACTGAATTATGTCTCTTAAAGGTACAACATGAAACTTTCCTGATGGACATGTCTTTGCCTGAATGTCCCACAGTACAGCATTAAAAGTAGTATAAAAGTATAAAATGTCTCCAAAATTCTACTTTCCAAATAACAAAGAAATATTTATTTATTAATATTGTATTTATTAAACTCTAATAAGCATCAGTTTGATGACTGTCACGTCTGTTTGACGTTAACAAACATGTCCAGGTCCAAAAGGTTGTTTAGGGCCAAAAGGTTGTTTAGGTCCAAAAGGTCGTTTAGGTCCACAAGGTCGTTTAGGTCCACAAGGTCGTTTAGGTCCACAAGGTCGTTTAGGTCCAAAAGGTCGTTTAGGTCCACAAGGTCGTTTAGGTCCACAAGGTCGTTTAGGTCCAAAAGGTCGTTTAGGTCAAAAAGGTCGTTTAGGTCCACAAGGTCGTTTAGGTCCACAAGGTCGTTTAGGTCCACAAGGTCGTTTAGGTCCACAAGGTCGTTTAGGTCCACAAGGTCGTTTAGGTCCAAAAGGTCGTTTAGGTCAAAAAGGTCGTTTTGGTCCACAAGGTCGTTTAGGTCCACAATGTCGTTTAGGTCCACAATGTCGTTTAGGTCCACAAGGTCGTTTAGGTCCACAAGGTCGTTTAGGTCCAAAAGGTCGTTTAGGTCCACAATGTCGTTTAGGTCCACAATGTCGTTTAGGTCCACAATGTCGTTTAGGTCCAAAAGGTCGTTTAAGTCCACAAGGTCGTTTAGGTCCACAAGGTCGTTTAGGTCCACAATGTCGTTTAGGTCCAAAAGGTCGTTTAGGTCCACAAGGTCGTTTAGGTCCTCAAGGTCGTTTAGGTCCACAAGGTCGTTTAGGTCCAAAAGGTCGTTTAGGTCCACAAGGTCGTTTAGGTCCAAAAGGTCGTTTAGGTCCACAAGGTCGTTTAGGTCCAAAAGGCCGTTTAGGTCCAAAAGGTCGTTTAGGTCCACAAGGTCGTTTCCTTTCGTTCAGAGGAAGAACCTGCACTTCTGCTTATTCTTATTTGTGAAACGCATCTTATTTTATTTATTCATGAATTTATTTCCAACCAATATTTAATCCACAAACTGCTCAAACAAAACAACATGAATCAATTGACTTTTTTGGTCTTTTTTTTTATCAATTTATTATTATTATTTTTATATATTTTCTTTATTTATTTTTGTTTTTTTTTATAAATTTCTTTTGATTTATTTGACATTTATTTAAATGTATTAAATTTATTTTATGTTATTTTTTAATTTATTATTATTATCTGTAATGTATTTAATTAGAACACAGAACAACAACAACAACAACATAACATTCATTTCTTTTGACATGTTGTTGATTCGTGATGTGTTTCCAGGGCGACGGCGGCGCAGCAGGAGACGCAGGGATCCCTGGAAAGCCCGGCGTTAAAGGTCTGCAAGGCTCAGTGGTGAGTGAGGCACAAACAGGACATTAAAAAGGTCAAATAAAGGTTAAAAAACATAATAACGCACTTTAAAATGATGCTTCACGTGTCGTTTTAGGGGTCAAAAGGTGAAGTGGGACCTGATGGAGAAAAGGTAAGACTTTGTTTATGTCGTTTATGAGGGACTGAAAGGAAGTAGGGTTTAAAGGAAGTACGGTTTAAAGGAAGTACGGTTCAAAGGAAGTACGGTTTAAAGGAAGTACGGTTTAAAGGAAGTAGGGTTTAAAGGAAGTACGGTTTAAAGGAAGTACGGTTTAAAGGAAGTATGGTTTAAAGGAAGTAGTTTAAAGGAAGTACAGTTTAAAGGAAGTACAGTTTAAAGGAAGTCCAGTTTAAAGGAAGTAAAGTTTAAAGGAAGTAGGTGTAAAGGAAGTAGGTTTAAAGGAAGTACGGTTTAAAGAAAGTAGGTTTAAAGGAAGTATAGTTTAAAAGATGTATGTTTAAAGGAAGTAGGTGTAAAGGAAGTAGGTGTAAAGGAAGTACGGTTTAGAGGAAGTAGATTTTAAAGTTTAAAGGAAGTACAGTTTAAAGGAAGTACAGTTTAAAGGAAGTACAGTTTAAAGGAAGTAGGTGTAAAGGAAGTAGGTGTAAAGGAATTACGTGTAAAGGAATTACGGTTTAAAGGAAGTACGGTTTAAAGAAAGTAGGTTTAAAGGAAGTATGGTTTAGAGGAAGTAGATTTAAAGGAAGTACAGTTTAAAGGAAGTACAGTTTAAAGGAAGTACGGTTTAAAGGAAGTAGATTTAAAGGAAGTACAGTTTAAAGGAAGTACAGTTTAAAGGAAGTACGGTTTAAAGGAAGTACAGTTTAAAGGAAGTAAAGTTTAAAGGAAGTACAGTTTAAAGGAAGTGAAGTTTAAAGGAAGTAGGTGTAAAGGAAGTAGGTTTAAAGGAAGTACAGTTTAAAGGAAGTACAGTTTAAAGGAAGTAGGTGTAAAGGAAGTACGGTTTAAAGGAAGTACGGTTTAAAGGAAGTACAGTTTAAAGGAAGTAAAGTTTAAAGGAAGTGAAGTTTAAAGGAAGTAGGTGTAAAGGAAGTAGGTTTAAAGGAAGTACAGTTTAAAGGAAGTACAGTTTAAAGGAAGTAGGTGTAAAGGAAGTACGGTTTAAAGGAAGTACAGTTTAAAGGAAGTACAGTTTAAAGGAAGTAAAGTTTAAAGGAAGTAAAGTTTAAAGGAAGTAGGTGTAAAGGAAGTACGTGTAAAGGAATTACGGTTTAAAGGAATTACGGTTTAAAGAAAGTACGGTTTAAAGGAAGTAGGTTTAAAGGAAGTAGGTTTAAAGGAAGTAGGTGTAAAGGGATGTAGGTGTAAAGGAAGTAGGTGTAAAGGAAGTAGGTGTAAAGGAAGTAGGTGTAAAGGAAGTATGGTTTAAAGGAAGTAGATTTAAAGGAAGGACGGTTTAAAGGAAGGACAGTTGAAAGGAAATAGGTTTAAAGGAAGTACGGGTAAAGGAAGTAGGTTTAAAGGAAGTACGGGTAAAGGAAGTACGTTTAAAGGAAGTACGGTTTAAAGGAAGTACGGTTTAAACAAAGTACGTGTAAAGGAAGTACGGTTTAAAGGAAGTAGGTGTAAAGGAAGTAGGTTTAAAGGAAGTATCTGTAAAGGAAGTACGGTTTAAAGGAAATAGGTTTAAAGGAAGTATGGGTAAAGGAAGTAGGTGTAAAGGAAGTAGGTGTTAAGGAAGCAGGTTTAAAGGAAGCAGGTGTAAAGGAAGTACAGTTTAAAGGAAGTACGTTTTAAAGGAAATAGGTTTAAACAAAGTACGTGTAAAGGATGTACGGTTTAAAGGAAGTATATGTAAAGGAAGTACGGTTTAAAGGAAGGACGGTTTAAAGGAAATATGGATAAAGGAAGCAGGTGTAAAGGAAGTAGGTGTAAAGGAAATATGGGTAAAGGAAGCAGGTGTAAAGGAAGTAGCTGTAAAGGAAGTAGGTTTAAAGGAAGTAGGTGTAAAGGAAGTAGGTGTAAAGGAAGTAGGTTTAAAGGAAGTAGGTGTAAAGGAAGTAGGTGTAAAGGAAATAGGTTTAAAGGAAGTATGGGTAAAGGAAGTAGGTGTAAAGGAAGTAGGTGTAAAGGAAATAGGTTTAAAGGAAGTAGGTGTAAAGGAAGTAGGTGTAAAGGAAGTAGGTGTAAAGGAAGTAGGTGTAAAGGAAGTGTCGTTGACAGTAAACGGGAGTTTCTCACTCTGGGATGAATAAAGAATCATAATAAAGCTGATCTCATCTTCTGTAAATACATAATAATAATTATATTGTTTATTGTTTTCAGGGAACGAGCGGGAAAAAAGGAGTCAAAGGCGGCAAAGGACAAAAGGTCTGAAAATAAAATAAGAAATATGAAATGACAGTTTTGATCACATGGTTTGTTTGACTTGTGTGTTTGTTTTTAGGCAGGACCAGGAGACCGTGGAGACAAAGGACAGGTGAGACTGGACCATGGTCAGATGCGGTCAAATCCTTCAAAATCATAAATAATAATAATAAGGACCAAAAATAAGGTCAGTGTGTGGTCAGTGTGAGGTCAGCGTACGGTCAGTGGGAGGTCAGCGTACGGTCAGTGTGAGGTCAGCGTACGGTCAGTGGGAGGTCAGCGTGTGGTCAGTGGGAGGTCAGCGTACGGTCAGTGTGAGGTCAGCGTACGGTCAGTGTGAGGTCAGCGTGTGGTCAGTGGGAGGTCAGCGTACGGTCAGTGGGAGGTCAGCGTACGGTCAGTGTGAGGTCAGCGTACGGTCAGTGGGAGGTCAGCGTGTGGTCAGTGGGAGGTCAGCGTACGGTCGGCGTGAGGTCAGCGTACGGTCAGTGGGAGGTCAGCGTGTGGTCGGCGTGAGGTCAGCGTACGGTCAGTGGGAGGTCAGCGTGTGGTCAGTGGGAGGTCAGCGTACGGTCAGTGTGAGGTCAGCGTACGGTCAGTGGGAGGTCAGCGTGTGGTCGGCGTGAGGTCAGCGTACGGTCAGTGGGAGGTCAGCGTGTGGTCGGCGTGAGGTCAGCGTACGGTCAGTGGGAGGTCAGCGTGCGGTCGGCGTGAGGTCGGTGTATTAATCTCTGAGCTTGGTGACAGTTTTTCTTTCATGTAATCACAGCGATCACAGATTTAGACCTGGTTCTTGTCATTTCTTCCCTTCGTCTCAGCGCGGCCCTAAAGGTTCCGCGGGACCAGCCGGAGCTTCGGGACCCGTCGGAGTTCCAGGAGTCCCGGGGTCCAGAGGAGAATTGGGGCCCAGCGGAGACTCCGGTTCGTCAGGAAAACCAGGACCTAAAGGCGTGCTCGGAGCTCCAGTGAGTAACAACGTGACCTGGTTTAGACCTGGTTTAGACCTGGTTTAGTCCTGGTTTAGTCCTGGTTTAGACCTGGTTTAGTCCTGGTTTAGACCTGGTTTAGACCTGGTTTAGTCCTGGTTTAGTCCTGGTTTAGACCTGGTTTAGACCTGGTTTAGACCTGGTTTAGTCCTGGTTTAGACCTGGTTTAGTCCTGGTTTAGACCTGGTTTAGACCTGGTTTAGTCCTGGTTTAGACCTGGTTTAGACCTGGTTTAGACCTGGTTTAGACCTGGTTTAGACCTGGTTTAGTCCTGGTTTAGACCTGGTTTAGACCTGGTTTAGACCTGGTTTAGTCCTGGTTTAGTCCTGGTTTAGACCTGGTTTAGACCTGGTTTAGTCCTGGTTTAGACCTGGTTTAGACCTGGTTTAGTCCTGGTTTAGACCTGGTTTAGTCCTGGTTTAGACTTGGTTTAGACCTGGTTTAGACCTGGTTTAGTCCTGGTTTAGACCTGGTTTAGACCTGGTTTAGACCTGATTTAGACCTGGTTTAGACCTGGTTTAGTCCTGGTTTAGTCCTGGTTTAGTCCTGGTTTAGTCCTGGTTTAGACCTGGTTTAGTCCTGGTTTAGACTTGGTTTAGACCTGGTTTAGTCCTGGTTTAGACCTGGTTTAGACCTGGTTTAGTCCTGGTTTAGACCTGGTTTAGACCTGGTTTAGACCTGGTTTAGTCCTGGTTTAGTCCTGGTTTAGACCTGGTTTAGACCTGGTTTAGACCTGGTTTAGTCCTGGTTTAGACCTGGTTTAGTCCTGGTTTAGACCTGGTTTAGACCTGGTTTAGTCCTGGTTTAGACCTGGTTTAGACCTGGTTTAGACCTGGTTTAGACCTGGTTTAGACCTGGTTTAGTCCTGGTTTAGACCTGGTTTAGACCTGGTTTAGACCTGGTTTAGACCTGGTTTAGTCCTGGTTTAGACCTGGTTTAGACCTGGTTTAGACCTGGTTTAGACCTGGTTTAGTCCTGGTTTAGTCCTGGTTTAGACCTGGTTTAGACCTGGTTTAGACCTGGTTTAGACCTGGTTTAGTCCTGGTTTAGACCTGGTTTAGACCTGGTTTAGTCCTGGTTTAGACCTGGTTTAGTCCTGGTTTAGACTTGGTTTAGACCTGGTTTAGACCTGGTTTAGTCCTGGTTTAGACCTGGTTTAGACCTGGTTTAGACCTGATTTAGACCTGGTTTAGACCTGGTTTAGTCCTGGTTTAGTCCTGGTTTAGTCCTGGTTTAGTCCTGGTTTAGACCTGGTTTAGTCCTGGTTTAGACTTGGTTTAGACCTGGTTTAGTCCTGGTTTAGTCCTGGTTTAGACCTGGTTTAGACCTGGTTTAGTCCTGGTTTAGTCCTGGTTTAGACCTGGTTTAGACCTGGTTTAGTCCTGGTTTAGTCCTGGTTTAGACCTGGTTTAGACCTGGTTTAGTCCTGGTTTAGACCTGGTTTAGACCTGGTTTAGACCTGGTTTAGTCCTGGTTTAGTCCTGGTTTAGACCTGGTTTAGACCTGGTTTAGTCCTGGTTTAGTCCTGGTTTAGTCCTGGTTTAGACCTGGTTTAGACCTGGTTTAGACCTGGTTTAGTCCTGGTTTAGTCCTGGTTTAGACCTGGTTTAGACCTGGTTTAGTCCTGGTTTAGACCTGGTTTAGTCCTGGTTTAGACCTGGTTTAGACCTGGTTTAGTCCTGGTTTAGACCTGGTTTAGACCTGGTTTAGACCTGGTTTAGACCTGGTTTAGACCTGGTTTAGTCCTGGTTTAGACCTGGTTTAGTCCTGGTTTAGACCTGGTTTAGACCTGGTTTAGTCCTGGTTTAGACCTGGTTTAGACCTGGTTTAGACCTGGTTTAGACCTGGTTTAGACCTGGTTCAGACCTGGTTTTCGTCCTTCAGGGTCCTGGTCTTTCAGATGAGCAGATCCTTCAGCTCTGTCGGGGCGTGGTCCAGGCTCAGATGGCCCAATACGCAGCTCCGATTCGGGCCAAGTGCAGTCAGGGCTGCCCCATCAACAACCGCACTCTGATCGGGCCCCCAGGGGCCCCTGGGGGCCTGGGCGGCATCGGCAAACAGGTAAGTACAGCCTTTTCTCTGGTCCTGTCCGGAAATGAACGATTCAAAACAAAGTCCATTTTTTAAATGTTGAAAAGTCCTCAAAGAGAAACTAAACCTGAGCCTGAGACTCACTGAGCATGTGCAGAAGAAGCCCCGCCCACATTTTACTTACAGAAAAATCACTTCAAAATCACAAATTGTATTGTTTTATAATTCTTGAATCCATGACTGAAATCAGAGCCATGTTTATTTAAAAGTCATATTCTGTTTGTTTTAAGGGAAAACCTGGAAAACCCGGAGCCAAAGGAGTCAGAGGAGGTCAAGGTGACAGAGGTCTGGAGGGTCAGAAGGGAGCGGATGGAGAGTCAGGTACAAGTCTGGACAGAGGCTGCAGGTCAGAGACCAGAGCTTTGAACTGGATCCTCTGTGTCCAGGTCTAAAAGGAGCCAAAGGAGCGACCGGAGAACCAGGAAAAGGTCTGTCCGGACCAGACGGACGCCAGGGATTCACAGGTAACACGCATCACATGATCATAAACATGACACGCGTCACATGATCATAAACGTGACACGCATCACATGATCATAAACGTGACACGCATCACATGATCATAAACGTGACACGCATCACATGATCATAAACATGACACGCATCACATGATCATAAACATGACACGCGTCACATGATCATAAACGTGACACGCATCACATGATCATAAACGTGACACGCATCACATGATCATAAACGTGACACGCATCACATGATCATAAACATGACACGCATCACATGATCATAAACATGACACGCGTCACATGATCATAAACGTGACGCGCATCACATGATCATAAACGTGACACGCATCACATGATCATAAACATGACACGCGTCACATGATCATAAACGTGACACGCATCACATGATCATAAACGTGACACGCATCACATGATCATAAACATGACACGCATCACATGATCATAAACGTGACACGCGATCATAAACGTGACGTCAGGGGCCTCAGTGTTGTGACATCAGGTGTAGAATGACGGGCGTTGCCAGGTTTGTTATGAACAAATAGAAAGTAGAATCTTGGTTTGGTTCATTTTGTCGGGGAAAAGGGGACATCTGGTCACCCTAGATATTCATTTTCCGCTCTTCGCCCGGTGACGTCTCCTCTTCTGCTGCAGGCGACGCGGGCTACGCAGCGGAGCCTAAAGAGGGCATGGAGGGCCCCCGCGGCCCCCGAGGTCACCCGGGGCCCGTAGGTGTCATCGGGCCTGTGGGCGTCGCCGGAGTCCCAGGAATATGCGAGGCCCGAGACTGCAGCATCCACGCCCCCGTGATGGG
Organism: Eucyclogobius newberryi; assembly: GCF_026437365.1. Taxonomy (NCBI): domain Eukaryota; kingdom Metazoa; phylum Chordata; class Actinopteri; order Gobiiformes; family Gobiidae; genus Eucyclogobius; species Eucyclogobius newberryi. The sequence continues at coordinate 39,620,491 of NW_027315945.1, read as the reverse complement.
CAAGGAACAGGGCCTCGTCAAGTCCCACACGACCGCCAAGATATGAGCGGGTTTAGACCGGGTTTGGACCGGGTTTAGACCGGGTTTAGACCGGGTTTAGGCCGGGTTTAGGTCGAGTTTAGGCCAGGTTTAAACAGGGTTTAAGCCGGGTTTAGACCGTGTTTAGGTCGAGTTTAGGCCGAGTTTAAACAGGGTTTAGGCCGGGTTTAAACAGGGTTTGGACAGGGTTTAGGCTGGGTTTAGGCCGGGTTTAGGCTGGGTTTAGACAGGGTTTAGGCTGGGTTTAGGCCGGGTTTAGGCTGGGTTTAGACAGGGTTTAGGCTGGGTTTAGACAGGGTTTAGGCCGGGTTTAGACCGGGTTTAGACCGGGTTTAGGTCGAGTTTAGACCGTGTTTAGGCCGGGTTTAGACCGTGTTTAGGCCGGGTTTAGGTCGAGTTTAGGCCGGGTTTAAACAGGGTTTGGACAGGGTTTAGGCTGGGTTTAGGCCGGGTTTAAACAGGGTTTAGGCCGGGTTTAGATCTTTGTCTTGATTCTGTCCTGTTTAAGGCATGTTTTTCTGTCAAATGTTGAGCTCTAATCGGCTGTAGACACTTTAAAAACTGTAAATAAATATAAATTGAAAGTTTAAGACAAAACCTGGTTTTGTCCTGGCTTTGTCCTGGTTTAGACCTGGTTTAGACCTGGTTTAGTCCTGGTTTAGACCTGGTTTAGTCCTGGTTTAGTCCTGGTTTAGTCCTGGTTTAGTCCTGGTTTAGTCCTGGTTTAGACCTGGTTTAGTCCTGGTTTAGTCCTGGTTTAGTCCTGGTTTAGACCTGGTTTAGACCTGGTTTAGTCCTGGTTTAGTCCTGGTTTAGTCCTGGTTTAGACCTGGTTTAGTCCTGGTTTAGACCTGGTTTAGTCCTGGTTTAGTCCTGGTTTAGTCCTGGTTTAGTCCTGGTTTAGACCTGGTTTAGTCCTGGTTTAGTCCTGGTTTAGTCCTGGTTTAGTCCTGGTTTAGACCTGGTTTAGACCTGGTTTAGTCCTGGTTTAGTCCTGGTTTAGACCTGGTTTAGACCTGGTTTAGACCTGGTTTAGACCTGGTTTAGTCCTGGTTTAGTCCTGGTTTAGACCTGGTTTAGACCTGGTTTAGTCCTGGTTTAGTCCTGGTTTAGTCCTGGTTTAGTCCTGGTTTAGTCCTGGTTTAGACCTGGTTTAGACCTGGTTTAGTCCTGGTTTAGTCCTGGTTTAGACCTGGTTTAGTCCTGGTTTAGACCTGGTTTAGACCTGGTTTAGACCTGGTTTAGTCCTGGTTTAGTCCTGGTTTAGTCCTGGTTTAGTCCTGGTTTAGACCTGGTTTAGACCTGGTTTAGTCCTGGTTTAGTCCTGGTTTAGACCTGGTTTAGACCTGGTTTAGTCCTGGTTTAGACCTGGTTTAGTCCTGGTTTAGACCTGGTTTAGACCTGGTTTAGACCTGGTTTAGTCCTGGTTTAGTCCTGGTTTAGACCTGGTTTAGACCTGGTTTAGACCTGGTTTAGTCCTGGTTTAGTCCTGGTTTAGTCCTGGTTTAGACCTGGTTTAGACCTGGTTTAGTCCTGGTTTAGACCTGGTTTAGACCTGGTTTAGTCCTGGTTTAGTCCTGGTTTAGTCCTGGTTTAGACCTGGTTTAGACCTGGTTTAGACCTGGTTTAGACCTGGTTTAGTCCTGGTTTAGACCTGGTTTAGTCCTGGTTTAGACCTGGTTTAGTCCTGGTTTAGTCCTGGTTTAGACCTGGTTTAGTCCTGGTTTAGTCCTGGTTTAGTCCTGGTTTAGTCCTGGTTTAGACCTGGTTTAGACCTGGTTTAGTCCTGGTTTAGTCCTGGTTTAGTCCTGGTTTAGTCCTGGTTTAGTCCTGGTTTAGACCTATTTTAGTCCTGGTTTAGACCTGGTTTAGTCCTGGTTTAGTCCTGGTTTAGTCCTGGTTTAGACCTGGTTTAGTCCTGGTTTAGTCCTGGTTTAGTCCTGGTTTAGTCCTGGTTTAGACCTGGTTTAGTCCTGGTTTAGTCCTGGTTTAGTCCTGGTTTAGTCCTGGTTTAGACCTGGTTTAGACCTGGTTTAGTCCTGGTTTAGTCCTGGTTTAGTCCTGGTTTAGACCTGGTTTAGACCTGGTTTAGTCCTGGTTTAGTCCTGGTTTAGTCCTGGTTTAGACCTGGTTTAGACCTGGTTTAGTCCTGGTTTAGTCCTGGTTTAGTCCTGGTTTAGTCCTGGTTTAGACCTGGTTTAGACCTGGTTTAGTCCTGGTTTAGTCCTGGTTTAGTCCTGGTTTAGACCTATTTTAGTCCTGGTTTAGTCCTGGTTTAGTCCTGGTTTAGTCCTGGTTTAGTCCTGGTTTAGTCCTGGTTTAGACCTGGTTTAGTCCTGGTTTAGTCCTGGTTAAGTCCTGGTTAAGTCCTGGTTTAGTCCTGGTTTAGTCCTGGTTTAGACCTGGTTTAGTCCTGGTTTAGTCCTGGTTTAGACCTGGTTTAGTCCTGGTTTAGACCTGGTTTAGTCCTGGTTTAGTCCTGGTTTAGTCCTGGTTTAGACCTGGTTTAGACCTGGTTTAGTCCTGGTTTAGTCCTGGTTTAGACCTGGTTTAGTCCTGGTTTAGACCTGGTTTAGTCCTGGTTTAGTCCTGGTTTAGTCCTGGTTTAGTCCTGGTTTAGACCTGGTTTAGACTCTTTTCTCACAGTAAATATTGTAACTTATGTTTCAACATTTGTTCATTTGAGAGTTTGAGGTCGTTAAATACAGGAAAAAATAAACATTTGTAAATATTTTCTAAACCGTCTCAAAGCCTCATTTAGACCAAAGACACAACAGGTTAAATATGATGATTATTTAGGACATTTTAGACGCTTGAAGCTGCAGACAGTGGAGCGTCCTCTGTGTTTCCACTCTTAAAGCTCATTCAGGAGCTTTAAGCCCCTGGTCTCCTGGCAAAGCTCAGGACAGCTCTGTCACACGGGGGGAGCTCAGAGTAGAGCCGCTGCTCCAGCATCTGTCCTGGAGCCTCCTGGGCTCCTCCCTGGGGAGGAGTTTCAGGCATCCAATCACGTGATCGGATATAACTTTGACTCTTATTTGATCTATACATTTCCAGCTCAATCACCACGTTTTAGTTTAGTTGTTTAGTTTAGTTTAGTTTAGTTGTTTAGTTTAGTTGTTTAGTTTAGTTGTTTAGTTTAGTTGTTTAGTTTAGTTTAGTTGTTTAGTTTAGTTGTTTAGTTTAGTTGTTTAGTTTAGTTTAGTTGTTTAGTTGTTTAGTTTAGTTTAGTTTAGTTGTTTAGTTTAGTTTAGTTTAGTTTAGTTTAGTTGTTTAGTTTAGTTTAGTTTAGTTTAGTTTAGTTTAGTTGTTTAGTTTAGTTTAGTTGTTTAGTTTAGTTGTTTAGTTTAGTTTAGTTTAGTTTAGTTTAGTTTAGTTTAGTTTAGTAGTTTAGTTTAGTTTAGTTTAGTTTAGTTTAGTTGTTTAGTTTAGTTTAGTTTAGTTTAGTTGTTTAGTTTAGTTTAGTTTAGTTTAGTTTAGTTTAGTTGTTTAGTTTAGTTTAGTTGTTTAGTTTAGTTGTTTAGTTTAGTTTAGTTTAGTTGTTTAGTTTAGTTTAGTTGTTTAGTTTAGTTGTTTAGTTTAGTTGTTTAGTTTAGTTTAGTTTAGTTGTTTAGTTTAGTTTAGTTGTTTAGTTTAGTTGTTTAGTTTAGTTGTTTAGTTTAGTTTAGTTTAGTTTAGTTGTTTAGTTTAGTTGTTTAGTTTAGTTGTTTAGTTTAGTTTAGTTTAGTTTAGTTGTTTAGTTTAGTTTAGTTGTTTAGTTTAGTTTAGTTGTTTAGTTTAGTTGTTTAGTTTAGTTTAGTTTAGTTTAGTTTAGTTTAGTTTAGTTTAGTTTAGTTTAGTTGTTTAGTTTAGTTTAGTTTAGTTGTTTAGTTTAGTTTAGTTTAGTTTAGTTTAGTTTAGTTTAGTTTAGTTTAGTTTAGTTTAGTAGTTTAGTTTAGTTTAGTTGTTTAGTTTAGTTGTTTAGTTTAGTTTAGTTTAGTTTAGTTTAGTTTAGTTGTTTAGTTTAGTTTAGTTTAGTTTAGTTTAGTTTAGTTTAGTTTAGCGCAGAGCAGAGCATCACACAGATCATGTGTAATACATGAGGTGTTACTCGTCTACTTTAATTGATGTAAAACAAAGTTGAATCCACAGTTTTGTGACACTTTTTACAGGAGAAATCAAACAGATATTCTCAAAAAATAGAATACTACGGCACGAAAACCATTTGTCTCTGACTCCTGGCCACGCCCCCTGAGTGCTGACTCTCTTAAAGTGACAGTAACACATTTACATCCAAGAAGGCTAAAGACAAACAAATAAACAAATGTAATCAAATGAATTTAGTTCAAACAACCGCATTATTTATCCGTGAACATAAAATTACACATTTATAACAAAATATTAAAACATTTCCATATGAACTTTTTCATAAACTAAACTAGCTCTAAAACAGATGAAGGGAAAATGCTCAATAACTGGCACGAGTGAGGTTTGTGCGAGGGCGTCGCCACCTTTACAGAGACACGGGGGGCGGAGCACAGACACGAGGGGGCGGAGCACAGACACGAGGGGGCGGAGCACAGACACGGGGGGCGGAGCACAGACACGGGGGGGCGGAGCACAGACACGGGGGGGCGGAGCACAGACACGAGGGGGCGGAGCACAGACACGAGGGGGCGGAGCACAGGCACGAGGGGGCGGAGCACAGACACGAGGGGGCGGAGCACAGACACGAGGGGGCGGAGCACAGACACGAGGGGGCGGAGCACAGACACGGGGGGCGGAGCACAGACACGGGGGGCGGAGCACAGACACGGGGGCGGAGCACAGACACGGGGGGCGGAGCACAGACACGGGGGGCGGAGCACAGACACGGGGGGCGGAGCACAGACACGGGGGCGGAGCACAGGCACGGGGGGCGGAGCACAGACACGGGGGCGGAGCACAGACACGGGGGGCGGAGCACAGACACGGGGGGCGGAGCACAGACACGGGGGCGGAGCACAGACACGGGGGGCGGAGCACAGACACGGGGGGCGGAGCACAGACACGGGGGCGGAGCACAGACACGGGGGGCGGAGCACAGACACGGGGGGCGGAGCACAGACACGGGGGGCGGAGCACAGACACAGGGGGCGGAGTGCCGGAGTGGTATCGGCAGATCCTCAAAATCACATGACTCGGGATCGGATCGGGGCCAAACACCTGATCAGGACGTCCCTGGGCGTGTCCCACCGGGAAGAGGCCCCGGGGAAGGACAGGCTGGAGGGACATGTCTCTCTGTCTGGGAACGCCTCGGGATCCCCCCGGAGGAAGTGTCTGGGGAGGGGGGAGTATGGGAGTTCCCGCTTAGACCGCTGGCCCCGCGACCGAGTTTCAGGGTTATAATGGTATTAGTGTTTCAGGGTTATAACGGTATAAGAGTTTCAGGGTTATAATGGTATTAGAGTTTCAGGGTTATAACGGTATTAGAGTTTCAGGGTTATAATGGCATTAGAGTTTCAGGGTTATAATGGCATTAGAGTTTCAGGGTTATAATGGCATTAGAGTTACAGGGTTATAACGGTATTAGAGTTTCAGGGTTATAATGGCATTAGAGTTACAGGGTTATAACGGTATTAGAGTTTCAGGGTTATAATGGCATCAGAGTTTCAGGGTTATAACGGTATTAGAGTTTCAGGGTTATAACGGTATTAGAGTTTCAGGGTTATAATGGTATTAGAGTTTCAGGGTTATAACGGTATTAGAGTTTCAGGGTTATAACGGTATTAGAGTTTATGGGTTATAATGGCATTAGAGTTTCAGGGTTATAACGGTATTAGAGTTTCAGGGTTATAATGGCATTAGAGTTTCAGGGTTATAATGGTATTAGAGTTTCAGGGTTATAACGGTATTAGAGTTTCAGGGTTATAATGGCATTAGAGTTTCAGGGTTATAATGGTATTAGAGTTTCAGGGTTATAATGGTATTAGAGTTTCAGGGTTATAACGGTATTAGAGTTTCAGGGTTATAATGGTATTAGAGTTTCAGGGTTATAACGGTATTAGAGTTTCAGGGTTATAATGGTATTAGAGTTTCAGGGTTATAACGGTATTAGAGTTTATGGGTTATAATGGCATTAGAGTTTCAGGGTTATAACGGTATTAGAGTTTCAGGGTTATAATGGCATTAGAGTTTCAGGGTTATAATGGTATTAGAGTTTCAGGGTTATAACGGTATTAGAGTTTCAGGGTTATAATGGCATTAGAGTTTCAGGGTTATAATGGTATTAGAGTTTCAGGGTTATAACGGTATTAGAGTTTCAGGGTTATAATGGCATCAGAGTTTCAGGGTTATAATGGCATTAGAGTTTCAGGGTTATAACGGCATCAGAGTTTCAGGGTTATAACGGCATTAGAGTTTCAGGGTTATAATGGCATTAGAGTTTCAGGGTTATAATGGTATTAGAGTTTCAGGGTTATAACGGTATTAGAGTTTCAGGGTTATAATGGCATCAGTTTCAGGGTTATAATGGCATTAGAGTTTCAGGGTTATAACGGTATTAGAGTTTCAGGGTTATAACGGTATTAGAGTTTCAGGGTTATAACGGTATTAGAGTTTCAGGGTTATAACGGTATTAGAGTTTCAGGGTTATAACGGTATTAGAGTTTCAAGGTTATAACGGTATTAGAGTTTCAGGGTTATAACGGTATTAGAGTTTCAGGGTTATAACGGTATTAGAGTTTCAGGGTTATAACGGCATTAGAGTTTCAGGGTTATAACGGTATTAGAGTTTCAGGGTTATAACGGCATCAGAGTTTCAGGGTTATAATGGCATTAGAGTTTCAGGGTTATAATGGCATTAGAGTTTCAGGGTTATAATGGCATTAGAGTTTCAGGGTTATAACGGTATTAGAGTTTCAGGGTTATAATGGCATCAGAGTTTCAGGGTTATAATGGCATCAGAGTTTCAGGGTTATAACGGTATTAGAGTTTCAGGGTTATAACGGTATTAGAGTTTCAGGGTTATAATGGTATTAGAGTTTCAGGGTTATAATGGCATCAGAGTTTCAGGGTTATAATGGCATCAGAGTTTCAGGGTTATAACGGTATTAGAGTTTCAGGGTTATAATGGCATTAGAGTTTCAGGGTTATAACGGTATTAGAGTTTCAGGGTTATAACGGTATTAGAGTTTCAGGGTTATAACGGTATTAGAGTTTCAGGGTTATAACGGTATTAGAGTTTCAGGGTTATAACGGTATTAGAGTTTCAGGGTTATAACGGTATTAGAGTTTCAGGGTTATAACGGTATTAGAGTTTCAGGGTTATAACGGCATTAGAGTTTCAGGGTTATAACGGTATTAGAGTTTCAGGGTTATAACGGTATTAGAGTTTCAGGGTTATAACGGCATTAGAGTTTCAGGGTTATAACGGTATTAGAGTTTCAGGGTTATAACGGTATTAGAGTTTCAGGGTTATAACGGCATCAGAGTTTCAGGGTTATAACGGTATTAGAGTTTCAGGGTTATAATGGTATTAGAGATTCAGGGTTATAATGGCATCAGAGTTTCAGGGTTATAATGGCATTAGAGTTTCAGGGTTATAACGGTATTAGAGTTTCAGGGTTATAATGGCATTAGAGTTTCAGGGTTATAATGGTATTAGAGTTTCAGGGTTATAACGGTATTAGAGTTTCAGGGTTATAACGGTATTAGAGTTTCAGGGTTATAACGGTATTAGAGTTTCAGGGTTATAATGGCATTAGAGTTTCAGGGTTATAATGGTATTAGAGTTTCAGGGTTATAACGGTATTAGAGTTTCAGGGTTATAACGGTATTAGAGTTTCAGGGTTATAACGGTATTAGAGTTTCAGGGTTATAACGGTATTAGAGTTTATGGGTTATAATGGCATTAGAGTTTCAGGGTTATAACGGTATTAGAGTTTCAGGGTTATAATGGCATTAGAGTTTCAGGGTTATAATGGTATTAGAGTTTCAGGGTTATAACGGTATTAGAGTTTCAGGGTTATAATGGCATTAGAGTTTCAGGGTTATAATGGTATTAGAGTTTCAGGGTTATAACGGTATTAGAGTTTCAGGGTTATAACGGTATTAGAGTTTCAGGGTTATAACGGTATTAGAGTTTCAGGGTTATAATGGCATTAGAGTTTCAGGGTTATAATGGCATTAGAGTTTCAGGGTTATAATGGTATTAGAGTTTCAGGGTTATAATGGTATTAGAGTTTCAGGGTTATAACGGTATTAGAGTTTCAGGGTTATAACGGTATTAGAGTTTCAGGGTTATAATGGTATTAGAGTTTCAGGGTTATAACGGTATTAGAGTTTCAGGGTTATAATGGTATTAGAGTTTCAGGGTTATAACGGTATTAGAGTTTCAGGGTTATAACGGTATTAGAGTTTATGGGTTATAATGGCATTAGAGTTTCAGGGTTATAATGGTATTAGAGTTTTAGGGTTATAACGGTATTAGAGTTTCAGGGTTATAATGGCATTAGAGTTTCAGGGTTATAATGGTATTAGAGTTTCAGGGTTATAATGGTATTAGAGTTTCAGGGTTATAACGGCATTAGAGTTTCAGGGTTATAATGGCATTAGAGTTTCAGGGTTATAACGGTATTAGAGTTTCAGGGTTATAATGGTATTAGAGTTTCAGGGTTATAATGGCATCAGTTTCAGGGTTACCGTGGTTACAGACTCTGAACTGAAAGAATGAAACAAACTGGTTTAGAAAGTTTTTTTTATTGCAAAGCAGAAATGTTAGATAGAAAATCACTCAAACCTCTGACACAATCATACTTTAGAGCTGAAAGTTTCACTTTTACTTCATTTACTGGAGGAAAGTTCAGTTTGAGGAGAACGTTGGGAGTTTAATACTGGAATGATTTATTAGAATTATTTAATAACGAATTACTAATATTTTTCATCTTTATAAATAAACATACAATAATAAAACTAACATAAATGAAGCACAAGATTATTATTTCATTTGATACCATCTTGGTCAAGTTGAAATTTGTACCTTTCTGGAGGATTATCAGTTTAAAGGAATGTTCAAAGAGTTAATCCTAGTTTAATGCTGGTTTAGATCAAGCTTAAGTCCTGGTTTAGACCTGGTTTAGTCCTGGTTTAGTCCTGGTTTAGTCCTGGTTTAGTCCTGGTTTAGTCCTGGTTTAGTCCTGGTTCAGTCCTGGTTCAGTCCTGGTTTAGACCTGGTTTAGACCTGGTTTAGACCTGGTTTAGTCCTGGTTTAGTCCTGGTTTAGTCCTGGTTCAGTCCTGGTTTAGACCTGGTTTAGACCTGGTTTTGTCCTGGTTTAGACCTGGTTTTGTCCTGGTTTTGTCCTGGTTTTGACCTGGTTTAGACCTGGTTTAGACCTGGTTTAGACCTGGTTTAGACCTGGTTTAGACCTGGTTTAGACCTGGTTTAGTCCAGGTTTAGTCCAGGTTTAGACCTGGTTTAGAGTTTTCTGATGTCAAACTTTCAGCTCGTGTTCAGCAGCAAAAAAAGCATCTTTTACAGTTTTATTCAGTGCAAACTTCACAAACTGGTTCTGAACTGCACAGAATTATTGTGATTATTGGATTATTGTGATTTCAGTCTCATGTTCAACAGTTTGTGCAGTTTAATCAGACGCTCTAAAGTCCTTTCTCATCTTTCTTCATTAAAATAAGTTTGTTAAACTCTGGCTGAGACGTCGCTGGTGCTTCTCACATTCACTGGCCTCATAAACGAGCAGCTAAAGTCACATTTCTGCTCTTCATATAACACATAATAACTTCAGATCACGTTTGAGTCTTTGAGATGACGTTTTTGAAAAGCAGCTGTGATTGTGCAGTAAACGCATTTAAAATACTTTCCTTTCTTTCTCCTGATGCTTTTTTTCTGCTTCATTAAAGACAAAACATTTAGAGACAAACGCTCAGTGCAACAGAAACATTTAAAACATTTACAACTAAAAACAGAGGCAGTGCTGGCCGAGGCTCATGAACAAGGCCCCGGGACCGTTGTGAGCATGAGGAGACTGAGCACAACGGACAGAGTTGGCCCCTGAGACCTTCAACAGCTCACAGTTCTCACAGTGTCAGTGTCGCCTCACCACAGATCTGACCTGTTTCCACAGTGATAGAGCAGTTTAAAGCCTCTTTTAAAACGGCCGTGGCTGCAGAGCCGCGGCGCGGTCAAATACCAGCAGTTTCAGGAGCCGCGGCACAAAATAACATGACAGTTTCGGCCGCGCGCCGCGGCTCTGTAGACACTCCCCTTTTAAAACACCTAAAGCTCTGGCATGATTCTGTGGCGAGTTTGAAAAGGCACTTGTCTTGGCTCACACTGCAGAGCCCGTGGGAAGAAATGGCAAACGAAGCAGCGAAAACTGTAGAAGTTTGAACGACTCAATATTGGGCCGAGCGTGAACGAAGCCTCCGAGTTTGAACCTGAAGCTCTTTAGTGTGTTTGTGTTCATTTGGTGTTAGCCCTCTTCAAATAAGACCCTTTTTCATCAAACTTATGCAAACTGATATTATTCCCATTCTCCAAGGTCATAATTTCACTAAATGTAACCGTTACTTTGATCTTGGACCTTGGCTGTACCGGCCTCAAGAATTCAGGATATGATGATGTGTTTGACTCTTCCCAGATGCTAGAGCCTGGAAAGTGGCACAAATGAAAGCTAATAACATGTTCTTGCATTTGGTGTCAAACACATGAACGCCTGTGACATTTAACTCATTTTAATGCACACATTTTTGATGCTTGGAAAGGATGACATCATATGATGCATAACTTTATCTCAAAAATATTATTGACATGACAGCTTTACTTTATAAATATGTATGTTTGATGAAAAAGGTCTCATTTGGTGTGTTAGTTTGGCGTGCGCATCGCAGTGTGTTACAGTGTGTTACAGTGTGTTACAGTGTGTAACAGTGTGTAACAGTGTGTTACAGTGTGTAACAGTGTGTTACAGTGTGTTACAGTGTGTAACAGTGTGTTACAGTGTGTTACAGTGTGTTACAGTGTGTAACAGTGTGTTAGTGTGTAACAGTGTGTAACAGTGTGTAACAGTGTGTTACAGTGTGTTACAGTGTGTAACAGTGTGTTAGTGTGTTACAGTGTGTTACAGTGTGTTACAGTGTGTAACAGTGTGTTACAGTGTGTAACAGTGTGTTACAGTGTGTAACAGTGTGTTACAGTGTGTTACAGTGTGTTACAGTGTGTTAGTGTTTAACAATGTGTAACAGTGTGTTACAGTGTGTTAGTGTTTAACAATGTGTAACAGTGTGTTACAGTGTGTTACAGTGTGTAACAGTGTGTTACAGTGTGTTAGTGTTTAACAGTGTGTAACAGTGTGTTACAGTGTGTAACAGTGTGTTACAGTGTGTTAGTGTTTAACAGTGTGTAACAGTGTGTTACAGTGTGTAACAGTGTGTTACAGTGTGTTAGTGTTTAACAGTGTGTAACAGTGTGTTACAGTGTGTTAGTGTTTAACAGTGTGTAACAGTGTGTTACAGTGTGTTAGTGTTTAACAGTGTGTAACAGTGTGTAACAGTGTGTTACAGTGTGTTAGTGTTTAACAGTGTGTAACAGTGTGTTACAGTGTGTTACAGTGTGTTACAGTGTGTTACAGTGTGTTAGTGTTTAACAGTGTGTAACAGTGTGTTACAGTGTGTAACAGTGTGTAACAGTGTGTTACAGTGTGTTAGTGTTTAACAGTGTGTAACAGTGTGTTACAGTGTGTTACAGTGTGTTACAGTGTGTTACAGTGTGTTAGTGTTTAACAGTGTGTAACAGTGTATTACAGTTCAGTGTGTGAAGTGGTTTTGTTGCTGAGCTTCACAAACGTCACAAATATAAAAACATTCAGCAGCAGATCTAAGTTTACAGCGTTGTAAACATCTAAAGTGCAGAGAAGGTCCAGAACGGAAAGTGAAGCTTCAGATCCTCTTATAGGAAGAGGACGAAGAGCAGAGCCACGCCCACCAGCACGGCCATGGGACGTCCTAAAGACAAACAGGATAAGCCACAGTCACAGACGTCCACTCAGAGGTCAGTGTTGACTCTTACCCTGATGGGCAGCGGCGTGATTTGGTCTGGAGCACGGAGAGACCTGATAGTCGGTCAGAACCTCCTCCAACAGGTCGTCCTGTCAGGAACACAGCAGAGTTTAGCATAACACAATAATCCAACAAGAAACACAATTTAAACACAATAATCCAACAAGAAACACAATTTAAACAATGCTATATTATAGCAGGGGATGTAGCTAGCATGTTAGCTAGACTATAAATCACACCAGCAAAAAATGCATAATAGAAGAGAAGAGAAAAACATATATAAGTTGCGCTGGAGTATGAAATGCAGTTGTAAGTGTGAAAATAACATATAAGTCGCTAGAGCAGGGGTGGGCAAACTACAGCCCGTTTGTCTTTATAATCCGGCCCGTCAAACATGCCAAGTAATATTTTAAAAAAATGTTTTATTTTTTTTGCCCTTAGGCATCTATCTGTACTTGTATCCTTAATAAAGATGACATGAAATTAATTAAATAATAGATGAAATAGCCTATATTTGACAGAAACTTTATATAAAAAAAAAAAAAATAACACCAATGATCAGGGCCCTCCGCTTCTTGCCTGGATTTGAATATGGCCCTCGGAGGAAAATAGTTGCCCACCCCTGCACTAGAGTATAAGTATAAGCAGGCTGCGAAATAGACGGGGGCCCGGGGCCCGTAAGCCCTCAAATCGCTGGTGGGGCGGGGTTTGAATTAGGAGGGGGCCCGCCGTGCCCCTGTATCAAAATTCCTCGGAAAAAAAATAAAGATTTAATTAGTAATTTGGCCATATTTGGAGCATTTTCATCGCTTAAGTTTGGTTTTGACAGACATGCCACTTCGCAGTCTTCTCGCTTCTCATTGGCTGAGCGGTGTCCGTGATCTAATTTCGATGAAAGCGGGCATCTGATTGGCCGCTGCGTTCGGTTGTACTCGGAAATGCCCGGTCTAATTTTGCGCCAAAAGTGATATCTAGGTTGGCGGCGTCAATCTCTACTCTCCACAATTCAGTCTTTTTAAAGTTGTTTGTAACAAAAGCTGTAATTTTACACATTAGGGACAATGTCAATGTGGAAGGGGGAAAATCCCCCCCACCAAAAAAACTAAAAGTGACTGATGAACAGAAAAAAAAAAAAGTGATGAGAAGAATGATGGGACAGGCAGTATATGGAGTGGTGGGACACACCTGTCCCCTGCATCAGTCTGACAGGAGCAGGATTATTGTACTGCACCGTGTGTTTGGCCTTTCCTCAAAAGGGACACAAGGCACTGGTATTTATGTGACAAGCTTTGGTATTTAACAGAACTCTTACAGCTTCTATTTTAACAATATTGATACTTGATTTGTTCCTGACAAGAAGATTATGATTCAGAATATTTCATGATCTCTGGTTTATAGGAATTCAGTATTTGTGCTCTTCATATCAAATAAAAGTGCTTTAAATTGTTTTACATGCTAATAACAAGGTTAAAACAACAAATTTATCTTGTTCTTATGACGCCGCGATACCGCGCGTGCTTGTGGGCCCCTGAAATTGCTGGGGGGCCCCTAACTTTTTTAGATAGGGGCCCCCCTGGCCCCTAACTTTGAAAATCTATTTCTCAGCCTGATAAGTATATAACACATGTGTCAAACACAAGGCCCATGGGCCACATCCGGCCCGCCAGACGTTTTAATCCGGCCCGCCGAACATTTCGAATTTATATATATTTTTTAAACATTTTTAATTTTTTTAAATCGTTCATAGAACCGTAGTTACATCCGTAACAGTTTTTATCGCTAAAACTACACGTCCCACAATGCCGCCGGTGGCCGCCCCTCCCCCACGCGGCTCTGCTGCACTGCTGTGTGACTGTGTCCACGCTAATGTGACTGTGAACACACTAATGTGACTGTGAACACACTAATGTGACTGTGTCCACACTAATGTGACTGTGTCCACACTAATGTGACTGTGAACATGTGACTGACACACTAATGTGACTGTGACACACTAATGTGACTGTGAACATGTGACTGTGACACACTAATGTGACTGTGAACATGTGACTGTGACACACAAATGTGACTGTGACACACAAATGTGACTGTGACACACAAATGTGACTGTGACACACTAATGTGACTGTGACACACTAATGTGACTGTGAACACACTAATGTGACTGTGAACACACTAATGTGACTGTGAACACACTAATGTGACTGTGAACACACTAATGTGACTGAACACACTAATGTGACTGTGAACACACTAATGTGACTGTGAACACACTAATGTGACTGTGACACACTAATGTGACTGTGAACACACTAATGTGACTGTGAACACACTAATGTGACTGTGAACACACTAATGTGACTGTGAACACACTAATGTGACTGTGAACACACTAATGTGACTGTGACACACTAATGTGACTGTGACACACTAATGTGACTGTGACACACTAATGTGACTGTGAACACACTAATGTGACTGTGAACACACTAATGTGACTGTGAACACACTAATGTGACTGTGAACACACTAATGTGACTGTGAACACACTAATGTGACTGTGACACACTAATGTGACTGTGACACACTAATGTGACTGTGAACACACTAATGTGACTGTGACACACTAATGTGACTGTGACACACTAATGTGACTGTGACACACTAATGTGACTGTGAACACACTAATGTGACTGTGACACACTAATGTGACTGTGACACACTAATGTGACTGTGACACACTAATGTGACTGTGACCACACTAATGTGACTGTGACCACACTAATGTGACTGTGACACACTAATGTGACTGTGACACACTAATGTGACTGTGACACACTAATGTGACTGTGAACACACTAATGTGACTGTGAACACACTAATGTGACTGTGACACACTAATGTGACTGTGAACACACAAATGTGACTGTGACACACTAATGTGACTGTGAACATGTGACTGTGAACACACTAATGTGACTGTGAACACACTAATGTGACTGTGAACACACTAATGTGACTGTGACACACTAATGTGACTGTGAACACACTAATGTGACTGTGACACACTAATGTGACTGTGACACACTAATGTGACTGTGAACACACTAATGTGACTGTGAACATGTGACTGAACACACTAATGTGACTGTGAACATGTGACTGAACACACTAATGTGACTGTGACACACAAATGTGACTGTGACACACAAATGTGACTGTGACACACAAATGTGACTGTGACACACAAATGTGACTGTGACACACAAATGTGACTGTGACACACAAATGTGACTGTGACACACTAATGTGACTGTGACACACTAATGTGACTGTGAACACACTAATGTGACTGTGAACACACTAATGTGACTGTGAACACACTAATGTGACTGTGACACACTAATGTGACTGTGAACACACTAATGTGACTGTGACACACTAATGTGACTGTGACACACTAATGTGACTGTGACACACTAATGTGACTGTGACACACTAATGTGACTGTGAACACACTAATGTGACTGTGACACACTAATGTGACTGTGACACACTAATGTGACTGTGAACACACTAATGTGACTGTGAACACACTAATGTGACTGTGAACACACTAATGTGACTGTGACACACTAATGTGACTGTGAACATGTGACTGACACACTAATGTGACTGTGACACACTAATGTGACTGTGACACACTAATGTGACTGTGAACACACTAATGTGACTGTGAACACACTAATGTGACTGTGAACACACTAATGTGACTGTGACACACTAATGTGACTGTGAACACACTAATGTGACTGTGACACACTAATGTGACTGTGAACACACTAATGTGACTGTGACACACTAATGTGACTGTGACACAAACACAATGACCTCATTGAGTCACTACATGAATCATTTGTCACTAAGATCAACTTAAACTATGAAAATAGCTCATATTGAGTTTGAGCAGGAACATGTTTATGATATGAACATGTCACATCATAAATCACATCAAAAGTCCATGTTCCTGTTGCTGCTGCTGCTGAACATGGACTCAGTCTTTCACCTGCTGCACATTTGTGCAACAGTCTCCACAACTATTACGGCTGTAAAAAGCTATTTATTTCTTATTTTTTTATTGTTTTATTTTGTACATAATATTTGGCCCACGACTCAACTTGAGCGTCGAAACTCGACAAAAGAGCATTTTCCAAATTACAAAAGTTCTCATACATCATCACTTTTATTTCTGTGGTCAATACCAGCAAGTTATACATCATTTCAAAGGTTATTGTCTCAACAAAACGAATAAGTCATTGATTTACTTTATTTATTGATTGAATAATATGCCCCAATAAGCAATTGCCAATACAGTGATCCCTCGTTTATCGCGGGGGTCACGTTCCAAGAAGAACCCGCGGGAGTCAAAATCCGCGAAGTAGAATCCTTTATTTTTTTACAGTTATTATACAATGAAATACTCCATAAAACATTGAAGCTCACACGCGCGCTCTCACCGGCCTCTCAAACTTCAATTTGGCAAGCGGTTTTACGTACGTGTACATATTTATCCATAACGTTATTGACACACAAGTAGAGAAGACACGGAGAGACTGTTTAGCCAATCAGAATGCAGAACACAATGCATGATGAAAATCCGCGAAGCAGCGAGACCGTGAAAAGTGAACCGCGTTATAACGAGGGATCACTGTAGTTTGTGAGAAAGTCTCAACTTTTACAAACTCATGTCCTGTTTGCTGTTTATGATGGACGAAACGGCTTTAAGTCTGTACATTCTTGTGCTCAGTCTCTCTGTAAGGATCCATAGAAAAACAATATCCACTTGTATTTTTCCTGAAGTTTTCCGATTTCGAGATATTGTCAAATAAACAAAGTTTTCTTCTCTGGCTCATACTTTTCGTCCGGCTCGTCCGGTGCATTTCTTCGTCCATAACAAATGACCTGTTCGACTTATAAGACGGTGTTTGGCATCGATCTTTTCTTCAGACTGTTTCCTACAGAATGAGACCATCCACCATTTTTTTCTGTCCATGGGTTTGTTTTGTACAGCATCCGCAAAAAAAAATGCGATGCTTCCGACGCGAGCATCCATCTTTGTTTTTAACGTTTTAGTGACGTAGAAGACTTTGAGTGACATATTATTCTAGCCAATAAGAATAGCTTTAGAATGGTGGGCGGGACTTAGGGTTTATTCACACAGAATCGTCTGTATTCACGTGCGTAAAGGCTGTAAAGAGCCTAGATTTTTGGGCAGGAGGGACTAGATTTTACGCATCACGTTTTCTGATTTCATTAGCCTTTTGGACGCGCATTTTGTAAGATATATGTATTATACCAATACAAAAATAAAATAAAAATATTATAATATGGGAAATTCATGGGTAAACTCATATTTACACATTTTCACATATATTGTTTTTAGCAGTTATAATTGCTATTAGTGGCCTACAAAACATCAACATGTATGTTTTATGATCATAGAGGAGCTAAAATTGTAATAAAACAGTTTGGCACAGTTGGCACATATTTGGATCACTTGTTCCGAATATACTTTTTGATACAAAAAGGTCAACAGCACCAAAATGCCTGTTCCTAGAGATCTGAAACTTTACACAGTTGTTGTCAACAAGATAAACATCATGTACAGTGAACAGCATAAGCACACAATGAAATATGTCATGCTCAGGACCATTACAAATTAACAATATTCAGGCGAGACTAAAAAAGGATGTTTTGTTTATGTTTGGGCCTCTGTAGTGTAAGTTCTGAAGCCCTAACAGTGTTCATGTGCACATCTGCAGAAACTAGAAGGCCTAAGCTTTCTAATGATGCATCACACTTGCATGAGGTCTGTAAGATTCTCTTTTAATAAGCAATACCATTTGGGTCCAACCATTGTGCACAGGGCGAAAATAGGTGGATGGAAACAGGTTAAAGGCTCCATGTGTGTTTGTACTTTGTGGTGAGTCAGTTCAGGTGAACAGAGAACTACAGATGACTACAGATGACTAAAGAGGACTAAAGATGACTACAGAGGACTACAGAGGACTACAGAGGACTAAAGATGATTACAGAGAACTACAGATGACTACAGAGAACTACAGATGACTACAGAGAACTAAAGATGATTACAGAGAACTACAGAGAACTACAGATGACTACAGATGACTACAGAGGACTACAAAGGACTACTGATAACTACAGAGGACTACAAAGGACTACTGATAACTACAGAGGACTACAGAGAACTACTGATAACTACAGAGAACTACAGAGGACTACAGAGGACTACAGATGACTACAGAGGACTACAGAGGACTACAGAGAACTACTGATAACTACAGAGAACTACAGAGGACTACAGAGAACTACTGATAACTACAGAGGACTACAGAGGACTACAGATGACTACAGAGGACTACAGAGGACTACAGAGGACTACAGAGAACTACAGAGGACTACAGAGGACTACAGATGACTACAGAGGACTACAGAGGACTACAGAGGACTAAAGATGACTACAGAGGACTACAGAGAACTACAGAGGACTACAGAGAACTACTGATAACTACAGAGAACTACAGAGGACTACAGATGACTACAGAGGACTACAGAGGACTACAGAGGACTACAGAGGACTACAGAGGACTAAAGATGACTACAGAGGACTAAAGATGACTACAGAGAACTACAGATGACTACAGAGAACTAGAGATGACTACAGAGAACTAGAGATGACTACAGAGAACTACAGAGGACTACAGAGAACTGATAACTACAGAGGACTACAAAGGACTACTGATAACTACTGATAACTACAGAGGACTACAGAGAACTACAGAGGGCTCGCTCGGAGCTAGCTCACGTCACAACAACACAACGAACGCAACGAAAAACGCTCAAATCCAGCCGAAAAAAGTCAAAAACAGTTGAATTAAAAAACTATTCCAGCGCGTGTCCCTATCGTACAGTAAAATAGAAAAAATATACGAAAAATATACGAACTATATTTACAAAATATAGGAGATAAAGCACAATAAGTGTGAGAAAGAAGAGAGAGCGTTTACACCGGGCTGCCAGCTGTACCAGCGCCTTATGACGAAGTGTCATAAGGCCTGACTACAGATGACTACAGAGAACTACAGACAACTACAGAGAACTACAGAGAACTACAGACGACTACAGAGAACTACAGACAACTACAGATGACTACAGAGAACTACAGACAACTACAGACAACTACAGACAACTACAGACGACTACAGAGAACTACAGACGACTACAGAGAACTACAGACAACTACAGATGACTACAGAGAACTACAGACGACTACAGACGACTACAGAGAACTACAGATGACTACAGAGAACTACAGAGAACTACAGACAACTACAGATGACTACAGACAACTACAGATGACTACAGACGACTACAGAGAACTACAGACAACTACAGACGACTACAGAGAACTACAGATAACTACAGAGAACTACAGACAACTACAGACGACTACAGAGAACTACAGAGAACTACAGACAACTACAGATGACTACAGAGAACTACAGAGAACTACAGACAACTACAGATGACTACAGAGAACTACAGACAACTACAGACGACTACAGAGAACTACAGAGAACTACAGACAACTACAGACGACTACAGAGAACTACAGATGACTACAGAGAACTACAGAGAACTACAGACGACTACAGAGAACTACAGACGACTACAGAGAACTACAGAGAACTACAGATGACTACAGAGAACTACAGACAACTACAGACGACTACAGAGAACTACAGACGACTACAGAGAACTACAGACAACTACAGACGACTACAGAGAACTACAGACGACTACAGAGAACTACAGAGAACTACAGATGACTACAGAGAACTACAGACAACTACAGACGACTACAGAGAACTACAGAGAACTACAGACAACTACAGACGACTACAGAGAACTACAGATGACTACAGAGAACTACAGAGAACTACAGACGACTACAGAGAACTACAGACGACTACAGAGAACTACAGAGAACTACAGATGACTACAGAGAACTACAGACAACTACAGACGACTACAGAGAACTACAGACGACTACAGAGAACTACAGACAACTACAGACGACTACAGAGAACTACAGACGACTACAGAGAACTACAGACGACTACAGAGAACTACAGACAACTACAGACGACTACAGAGAACTACAGACGACTACAGAGAACTACAGAGAACTACAGATGACTACAGAGAACTACAGACAACTACAGACGACTACAGAGAACTACAGACGACTACAGAGAACTACAGAGAACTACAGATGACTACAGAGAACTACAGAGAACTACAGACAACTACAGACAACTACAGACAACTACAGACGACTACAGAGAACTACAGAGAACTACAGAGAACTACAGATGACTACAGAGAACTACAGACAACTACAGACGACTACAGAGAACTACAGACGACTACAGAGAACTACAGAGAACTACAGATGACTACAGAGAACTACAGACAACTACAGACGACTACAGAGAACTACAGATGACTACAGAGAACTACAGACGACTACAGAGAACTACAGACAACTACAGACGACTACAGAGAACTACAGATGACTACAGATGACTACAGAGAACTAGAGAACTACAGAGAACTACAGAGAACTACAGAGAACTACAGAGAACTACTATTTTGTTATGTCAAATACAATATTTTTCAGTTCAAATACCTCTGACTAAATGTTTATCTCTGTAGATGAACTCTGAAATTGTGATGCACATAAAATCAAGCAGTGTTGGTGAAATTACACTTGTTTTTCTTAATACATTTCAGTTTATGAGAACATAATACATACTTACATCATTTCTTTTAATCGATCCAGTAATTGCTTAAAAACAGCGTTGGCTGTATAAAGCTTTTCATTTATGTTATGTTCGGCCCGTGACCCAAATGAGTTTGACACCCCTGGTATATAAGTACAAATATAAGTAGAAGTCGCACTAGTACTCACTGGCAGCTCACAGACGGTCCGGTGAGTGAAGTTAACACCGTCCAGGATCTTCATCTTTCCTTCAGCGCTCAAGAACTCAAACGGCCACTCGACGTGGGTGTAGGCCCTCGACCCTCGAGCAAGAACCTGCAGACATTTGACATTTGTGAGTTCTAGCTCCAAAAGCACTCTGGCTCTCAGGCTCCAGGAGGACTTTAGCTCAGGGGGAGGAGCTTCACAGCACAGCCGGATGATGGGACGAGAGAGAGAACGCAGACTAAGGCCAAAACAAGAGGAACACAAAATAACCATTTTGTCTCCAAACTGACTTGATTCTCTTTGCAGAGAAGTCAAAGAAATGAGGCAAAACTGTTCCTGTGCACGCTCACTTTAGCCACGCCCCTAACATGCACTAGCTTTAGCCACGCCCCTGACATGCACTAGCTTTAGCCACGCCCCTGACATGCACTAGCTTTAGCCACGCCCCTGACATGCACTAGCTTTAGCCACACCCCTCACATGCACTAGCTTTAGCCACGCCCCTCACATGCACTAGCTTTAGCCACGCCCCTGACATGCACTAGCTTTAGCCACGCCCCTCACACGCACTAGCTTTAGCCACGCCCCTCACACGCACTAGCTTTAGCCACGCCCCTCACACGCACTAGCTTTAGCCACGCCCCTCACACGCACTAGCTTTAGCCACGCCCCTCACACGCACTAGCTTTAGCCACGCCCCTCACACGCACTAGCTTTAGCCACGCCCCTCACACGCACTAGCTTTAGCCACGCCCCTCAGACATACTAGCTTTAGCCACGCCCCTCACATGCATTTATTTCGCTCCATTGTGTCTCGGGTCTTACTTTTTTCCCGATGTTGAAGATGTTCTCGCATGTGAGGTTCATGGTGATTTTTACGTCTTTGTCACAAAAACTGTAAGTCTTCTGGAGCTGGGTCACGCCCGGGCCACAGTTCATCCTGCAGACACAAACTACAGACACAAACTCATCAGAACCAGACAAACTACAGACACAAACTACAGACACAAACTACAGACACAAACTACAGACACAAGAATGAAATTAATCGACATTTAAGGTCTGGGCAGACTTGAACAAAGCACGTCGTGAACCATCCATCTTCTTCCGCTTATCTGGGTCGTGGGGGCAGCAGTCTAAGCAGAGACTCCCAGACTTACCTCTCCCCAGACACTTCCTCCGGGGGGATCCCGAGGCATTCTCAGGCCGGCCGAGAGACATAGTCCTTCCAGTGTGTCCTGGGTCTTCCCTGGGGCCTCTTCCCAGTGGGACATGCCCAGAACACCTCCCCAGAGAGTCGCCCAGGAGGCTCCGGAACAGATGCCCGAGCCACCTCAGCTGGAGGAGCAGCGGCTCTACTCTGAGCTCCCCCCCCCCGTGACTGAGCTCCTTCCCCTATCTCGAAGGGAGCACCCAGCCACCTGACAGAGGAAACTAATTTTGACCGCTTGTTTCCGCGATCTTGTCCTTTGGGTCATTAAAGCTCATGACCATAGGTGAGGTCAGAACGTAGAGTGACCGATAAATCCAGAGCTTTGTCTTTGGACTCAGCTCCTTCTTCACCACAACAGTCGATGCAGCGACTGCATCGATCCAACTGTCGATCTCACGCTCCATCCTTCACTCACTCGTGAACAAGACCCAGAGATACTTGAACTCCTCCACTTGGGGCAAGGACCCCCCACCCACCTGGAGAGGACAAGGACCCCCCACCCACCTGGAGAGGGCAAGGACCCTCCACCCACCTGGAGAGGACAAGGACCCCCCACCCACCTGGAGAGGACAAGGACCCCCCACCCACCTGGAGAGGACAAGGACCCCCCACCCACCTGGAGAGGACAAGGACCCCCCACTCACCTGGAGAGGATAAGGACCCTCCACCCACCTGGAGAGAACAAGGACCCCCCACCCACCTGGAGAGGACAAGGACCCTCCACCCACCTGGAGAGGACAAGGACCCCCCACCCACCTGGAGAGGACAAGGACCCCCCACCCACCTGGAGAGGACAAGGACCCCCCACCCACCTGGAGAGGACAAGGACCCCCCACCCACCTGGAGAGGACAAGGACCCCCCACTCACCTGGAGAGGATAAGGACCCCCCACCCACCTGGAGAGGACAAGGACCCCCCACTCACCTGGAGAGGATAAGGACCCCCCACCCACCTGGAGAGGACAAGGACCCCCCACTCACCTGGAGAGGACAAGGACCCCCCACTCACCTGGAGAGGATAAGGACCCCCCACCCACCTGGAGAGAACAAGGACCCTCCACCCACCTGGAGAGGACAAGGACCCCCCACTCACCTGGAGAGAACAAGGACCCCCCACTCACCTGGAGAGGACAAGGACCCCCCACCCACCTGGAGAGGACAAGGACCCCCCACCCACCTGGAGAGGACAAGGACCCCCCACCCACCTGGAGAGGATAAGGACCCCCCACCCACCTGGAGAGAACAAGGACCCCCCACCCACCTGGAGAGGATAAGGACCCCCCACTCACCTGGAGAGGACAAGGACCCCCCACTCACCTGGAGAGGATAAGGACCCCCCACCCACCTGGAGAGAACAAGGACCCCCCACCCACCTGGAGAGGATAAGGACCCCCCACTCACCTGGAGAGGATAAGGACCCCCCACCCACCTGGAGAGAACAAGGACTCGAGGCGACGGAGCTTTTTCTGGAACATTCGTCATTGAACTTTAGAACCGCACCGTCTCTTAACACGTTTGAATCGTTATTGAAGACCCATGTTTTGACCTTCAATAACTCAGAGTTGCACTTTGGGTAAAAACTGCTCTTGTTTTTATTCAGTCGTTTGTACTCGTGCTCATTCTTGTTTCTTATGTTGTAATTAATTATTTTATGCATTGTATGTGGAGCACTTTGTCCTTGACCTTTACAATATCTTTAACTTACAATACTTTACAATTGTTAACACGCATCAATTTGTTGCCTTCATTCATTACAAAATGAGATATATATATATATATATATAATACAAATTACACAAAGAGCAGACTTTCTTTTTTTAATATAAAAGATATATAATAATATTATAATATAATATTATATGATTGACAAAGCCTTTTTGAAGGTAACTCTCTGAATGTGGGTTACTTTTCATTCATAAATGAAATTCGTTTCTTTCAAACTAAATGTTGTGATCTGGAGGAATGACCTTAGAGTCTAAGGTCTAAGACTTTTGGACAAATCTCTAACATTCACTGAAAAGAATGACGCAAAGTTACTTTCGTTTTAGTCACTGCGTCACTGTAATGTATTGCGCAATCGCGTATTATGTCCCTACTGCGGTCCGTACCTACTTCCGGAGTTCCCGCACATGTAATAAAGTCTGAAGACCCGGCTCGGCTAAACATACAATACAAGTATATTACAGTCACGTGCGTCATGAATGAGTGTCTACAGAGCCGCGGAACTGCCATGCGATTTTGTGCCGCGGCTCCGGAAACAGCTGGACTCTGCAGCCAATGAGTAAAGGCCTTAAATATTAGCAAAGCATGCGCGTTTTGGTCAAATTTGCGCAAAATAAATATTAGTATTTCTTAGTATTAGAAATAATACGTCCGCAAACGGATTCCTCTGGACTTTAGAGACTAACTCACCGGTCAGAAGGAGGAAAAGCTTAGTCATGCTCCAGGAGCGGTGTCTGGACATGTCCCTCATGGACATGTCTCACTGTAGCTGCCAAACGAAGACGTAACGCTGAGAAAGAGAGCGCCAAGAAGACAAGCGCGTGAATAAAACAGTTTGTGCAGAAGACGCGCTGTTCAATGACTCTTTCTTCTCCTCTTCTCTTCTCTTCTTCTGTTGCGCGCGTGAATTGATGATCAGTGCCATCAGTGCCATCTAGTGTCATGGCTCTTGACTTCGTGCTCACGTCCTCATTGGCGCAATCATGGGACAAAATGTGGCTTTCTTTCATCTTTGACTCTCACTATGAAAACACTCTCCACCTGGGCACTGTTGTACGTAACACGATGACGTAATGACGTCAGCATGGCTGCACACGGCGCGAGGGCAGCCCACGTGGTGCGGCTCGCGCCGTGTGCAGCTCTATATAAAGAGCCGGAGGAGAACGAGAGCCAAGTGTTGGCGTCTTCTGCCCATACGCGACAATACACCATGTTTGTTTTGATCTTCTTAAGTAAGTTTGAACCCAGTCTCACCTTGATGACGTCACGGAGCTTTTGCGTAATTTGTGCCTGGTGTTTCCCCCCCCCAGTGGCGTGCGTCCGCGCGGAGGATTCTGGGGCCGTGCTGCTCGTGACCGCTGCGGCCGACGTGAACGCGACGCTGAACTGCACCGCGGTGGTGAAGCCCCGGGTCCGGTACCACGCGGTCCGGTGGTACAAGGTGCGACGAACGCGACGAGCAAATGTTTTAGTGCAAGAACCAATTAGTGTCTGCTGCAGAGCCTAAAGAAACAACTAACAGAACAAACAGAACAAAGTCTTTATCTCTTTCTCTCGTGACGCAGCAAAGTTCTTAAGCGACGCCACATTTTCTATTTAATTTGTTTTTACAAAATCACAACCGAAACAGATTAAACAATGTTAATTTAAACAGAATCTAGAGTTTGCTGAAGCTTTTAGATTCACTTCCTCTTTCGACTTTGGCCTTTTTGAGTTTACAATTTGCATGTCATTCCCTTGTTGTTGTCATTTTATTCTTATTATCTATTTTTCTTGATACGCGTTTCATGTGCGTATTTATTAAAAGTTAATTTTAACCGAACGTGTTTTCCAGAGTGGCAGTAAAACTGATGAATAATTAAGAATTCCCAAGTGTAAAATGTCTAAAAGATGCAAAATATGGCGCTCGAGATGGACAAATTCAGCTTTTCTACGTTCAACTCATTTAACACAGAATAATTCATATTTAGTTCCGATGATTCAAACGTAAACATCGGACAATTACATCTGAAAATTTAAACTAAAGAGTTTCAAACATTTTCTTTTCTTTATTTTATCTTAATTGGACAGTGCATATTAATCAATGCGTCAGCAACAAACGTTAGTTCATAAAAACATTAAACATTCACACAAAAGACCTGACATTGAACTTTAAAATTTAAACTTGAACCCTGAAAATACAGATTATTTACAGTAAACGCCAAATGTTTAGTCCTGACTCTGGCACCAGCAGGAGGCCGGTCCATGTTTAGTCCTGACTCTGGCACCAGCAGGAGGCCGGTCCATGTTTAGTCCTGACTCTGGCACCAGCAGGAGGCCGGTCCATGTTTAGTCCTGACTCTAGCACCAGCAGGAGGCCGGTCCATGTTTAGTCCTGACTCTGGCACCAGCAGGAGGCCGGTCCATGTTTAGTCCTGACTCTGGCACCAGCAGGAGGCCGGTCCATGTTTAGTCCTGACTCTGGCACCAGCAGGAGGCTGGTCCATGTTTAGTCCTGACTCTGGCACCAGCAGGAGGCCGGCCCATGTTTAGTCCTGACTCTGGCACCAGCAGGAGGCCGGTCCATGTTTAGTCCCGACTCTGGCACCAGCAGGAGGCCGGTCCATGTTTAGTCCTGACTCTGGCACCAGCAGGAGGCTCGACCTCCCGGTGGTTACTTGTTTGTTCCTTGTTCCGCATCGTTTCTGGTCAGATCTGTTTATTCAAGATTAACCAGAAAATAACGTCTCTTTGACTGGAGGAAGTAAAGTCACTGGAGCGACGGTAAAGAGGAGGAGTTAGAGGAGTATTTCCTGTAGTAGCTGTGTAATTGTGTAACTTTGTACGTGGCTAAAGGGCGGGGCTCAACTGGTGCGTCTCTTTGATCATTCAAATAAGGAAAGCGTCGTTCAAAGTGCAGCGTTCACGTCCAAATAAGGAGCAGGGGCGGGACAAGTCTCAAGTCTAAAGTAGATGGTGGTAAATGCCACTCTGCAGTTTGGCCGCCATTAAAAGCAACAACAACAACAACAACAACAAGGAACAGAGACAGAGACAGAATGTGGAAGGGATGATTTCAGTTCCTGAGCGTCAGGGTGGAAGTACTTTGTCATGAAGTATAAATACTGCGTGAGAACATGTGCTAATAATAAAGCACAATGTGTTCAGTGAATCGCATTGTGTTTCAAACAGCTGCAGCTGCTTTAGCAACAAGAAGTGACCCCCCGAGTCTGGAGGCCCCCCCCGAGTCTGGAGGCCCCCCCGAGTCTGGAGGCCCCCCCCGAGTCTGGAGGCCCCCCCGAGTCTGGAGGCCCCCCCGAGTCTGGAGGCCCCCCCCCCCCCCGAGTCTGGAGGCCCCCCCCCCCCCGAGTCTGGAGGCCCCCCCCCCCCGAGTCTGGAGGCCCCCCCGAGTCTGGAGGCCCCCCCGAGTCTGGAGGCCCCCCCGAGTCTTGGCCTCTCACTTACCTTAACTGTATCTGGGCCTCTAAACTCCTGTTGGTCACACCGAGTGGATACCTGTGGACGTCTGGCAGGGGAACACGTCTGGGCCGGGATCGGGTTGGGGCCGGGGCCAGGGCCAGGTTTGGACTAAATGGGACCCGTGCGTTGAGATTAGTGGAAATGATCTGAACCGACTCATGTGATTGTTGTGATCCAGTCCACGGTTTTAAGAGGCTGTTGTAGACTGAGGGGAAGTTGTATCTCAGACCATTCAAGGAGGAGCTCTGTGATTGGCTGACAGTGTTCTCGCTGAGCGCTTTTTGCATGGCGGGCCGCCATGCTGCCGCGGGCCAGGTATTAAGATAACCGTGCGCACGCCGCGGGCATTTTAGGGTGCTGCTGCGTTCAGGTGCCGCGGGCGAGGAGCGCCGCTCCGTGGGCGCTCGCACGGTACCAAAAGTATGGAAAGCCATTATTGATCGAACTAAATCTTTTACTCGGAGAAGAAAGACAACGTTAAAAGAAATAGGAAGTTTTAGACCATCCATATCTAAAACCCTTTAAAACCCTTTAACCCTGGTGGAATACAGGGGAGAAACGACAAAGTGGACCAGGCTTCCAGTCCACACACTGGACTGTCCACACACTGGACTGTCCACACACTGGACTGTCCACACACTGGACTGTCCACACACTGGACTGTCCACACACTGGACTGTCCACACACTGGACTGTCCACACACTGGACAGTCCACACACTGGACAGCACACACACTGGACAGCACACACACTGGACTGTCCACACACTGGACTGTCCACACACTGGACTGTCCACACACTGGACAGTCCACACACTGGACAGTCCACACACTGGACAGTCCACACACTGGACTGTCCACACACTGGACAGCACACACACTGGACTGTCCACACACTGGACTGTCCACACACTGGACAGTCCACACACTGGACTGTCCACACACTGGACTGTCCACACACTGGACTGTCCACACACTGGACTGTCCCCACACTGGACTGTCCACACACTGGACTGTCCACACACTGGACAGTCCACACTGGACTGTCCACACACTGGACTGTCCACACACTGGACAGCACACACACTGGACTGTCCACACACTGGACTGTCCACACACTGGACAGCCCACACACTGGACAGTCCACACACTGGACTGTCCACACACTGGACTGTCCACACACTGGACAGTCCACACACTGGACTGTCCACACACTGGACTGTCCACACACTGGACAGTCCACACACTGGACAGCCCACACACTGGACTGTCCACACACTGGACTGTCCACACACTGGACTGTCCACACACTGGACTGTCCACACACTGGACTGTCCACACACTGGACAGTCCACACTGGACTGTCCACACACTGGACTGTCCACACACTGGACAGCCCACACACTGGACTGTCCAGTGTGTGGACAGTCCACACACTGGACTGTCCACACACTGGACTGTCCACACACTGGACTGTCCACACACTGGACAGCACACACACTGGACAGTCCACACACTGGACAGTCCACACACTGGACAGTCCACCACTCTGAGCGCTCTGCCCGTCTCCTCCGTCCAACCTGCCTTTCATTAAGGACCCTAGTCACACATTAACCAGCTGCCCCTAAGTGGACAGGTCACTGGTCCAGGTCACATACAGGACAGCTGGCCAACACTTTGAATACATTTCAGTACTTTACATTGTTGACATAGTCTATGTCAACAATGTAAAGTGCTGAAATGTATTCATAGTGTAGGCCATACCAACCGTCTGTCATAGACGGTTGGTAGTGAAGCTAACAAGTAAATTAAACCTGTCGTAGCGAAGCGAGTACAATTTTTCCATCTGTTTTCGTCCATGAGAAACTGCTCCGTCTGCAAACAGCTCACACACTTAGAATCACTTCTTAGACTTTTAAGCAAACTAAATGTCAAGCATAATATACATGATACATTAGCAAGATAAAATATATCAATCCAACAATTATGATCACACTCTGCCACTTAGGAGCTCCATCTGGTGTAAATTACGGCGCTCGTTTACGGCGCACAGCATTAAAAGCGCCGCTTTATTTTGTAAAATAAAGAAAAATACGCCGCGATACGCCGCTCCTAAGTGGTGGAGTGTGATCATATTGGCTTTCCATATCGAGCGCCGTGGGCGGCGCAAATATTTCAAGTACTTTTGGCTAGCGCCGCCTACAGCGGTGTCCCACCGCCATCCTCAAACATCAGCCGTCACAGGCCTGGTCTCCATGGAGCTCTGTGATTGGCCGATGTCTCCATGGAGCTCTGTGATTGGCTGATGTCTCCATGGAGCTCTGTGATTGGCCGATGTCTCCATGGAGCTCTGTGATTGGCTGATGTCTCCATGGAGCTCTGTGATTGGCTGATGTCTGGCCCTCTCTAAAGCGTGTGCTCTGCAGGAGAGCGTGGAGCCTCGTCTCACAGGCCTGGTCTCCATGGCGATGCCCGCTGGCACCATGAGGTGGTACGTGGGCGCGGACACTGGGGTCTCTCTGGAGGAGGACACACTGAGCCTGAAGCTGCCCACAGTGAACTGCTCTGACCAAGGAGTTTACCTGTGTTACCTGGCTGCACCTGTCGGGGAGCAGAACCGAGAGGGACGAGTGCGGCTCAGAGTCACAGGTAAAGAGCCAACACAGACGGGCAGAATGTGGGTAGAATACGGGTAGAATGTGGGTATAATACGGGTAGAATGTGGGTATAATACGGGCAGAATGTGGGTAGAATACGGGTAGAATGTGGGTAGAATACGGGCAGAATGTGGGTAGAATACGGGCAGAATGTGGGTATAATACGGGTAGAATGTGGGGATAATACGGGCAGAATGTGGGTAGAATACGGGTAGAATGTGGGTAGAATACGGGTAGAATGTGGGGATAATACGGGTAGAATGTGGGTATAATACGGGTAGAATGTGGGGATAATACGGGTAGAATGTGGGTATAATACGGGCAGAATGTGGGTATAATACGGGTAGAATGTGGGCAGAATACGGGCAGAATGTGGGTATAATACGGGTAGAATGTGGGTAGAATACGGGTAGAATGTGGGGATAATACGGGTAGAATGTGGGTATAATACGGGCAGAATGTGGGTATAATACGGGTAGAATGTGGGTAGAATGTGGGTATAATACGGGCAGAATGTGGGTATAATACGGGTAGAATGTGGGTAGAATACGGGTAGAATGTGGGGATAATACGGGTAGAATGTGGGTATAATACGGGCAGAATGTGGGTAAAATACGGGTAGAATGTGGGTAGAATGTGGGCAGAA
Source organism: Eucyclogobius newberryi (assembly GCF_026437365.1). Lineage (NCBI taxonomy): Eukaryota > Metazoa > Chordata > Actinopteri > Gobiiformes > Gobiidae > Eucyclogobius > Eucyclogobius newberryi. Next base: position 39,589,652 of record NW_027315945.1, on the reverse strand, counting down.
TGTGGTTCATTAATATTCTGTATCTCAAATATAGTACAGTATAAAACTCCAGGAGGGTTTGTTTGCTGTGGGATTCATCTGAATTACAGTGATAAACTCTTGAGTAACGCTGGAGTCAACATTGTCCCGCCCACAGTTTCAACACGTCTTGTAGTTTCACAATGAAATGCCTCAAAAACCCACTTTTCGTTGGAGTTATTGGTCAAATATTCATTTCAAATATGAAAAAAGTCTGTGACGTTACATTGTTCCGTTTATGAATAACATGGCGGGACTTTCCCAAAGAGAACCAGGTTATTTTACAACTTCTTTGTTTTCTGTTCTCTTTTATTTGATATTTTAGCCCGTAGGCTTTATCAGACAGAGGACAGGGTGAGATGGGGATGAGAGCGGGGAAGACATGCAGCAAATCAGGATTCAAACTCACAACTCCTGGTTAAAGGAAGCTTGTGGTTTGGACGTCCGGCTCATGTGATTAAAGTTTGTGCTCGAGGATCGTCACATGTGCCACGCCCGTTTCCTCCAGACTTCAGTGTGATTCAAGTTTCACTAATGTGTTAAATGTGAGCTAATGTTTTCAGGAAATAAAGGTTCAGTTTAGTTCAAGTTTAAACCAGATCTGAGACTGTGGGCGTTTAAATTAGGTCTAGACCAGGTCTAAATAAAAGTGTTGAATCATCTTGTTGGTTTTTGGTTTTGTCCGGAAAGTTTCACAGCTGCTTTAGTCACAGGCGTTTCATGGATTTAAGGATGTGTTTTGCTGACGCATTTGTCTCTGGGTTTAAGCCGTTTGCGTCTCTGGGTTGAAGCCGTTTGTCTCTCTGGGTTTAAGCCGTTTGCGTCTCTGGGTTGAAACCGTTTGCGTCTCTGGGCTTAAGCCGTTTGCGTCTCTGGGTTGAAGCCGTTTGCGTCTCTGGGCTTAAGCCGTTTGCGTTTCTGGGCTTAAGCCGTTTGCGTCTCTGGGTTGAAGCCGTTTGCGTCTCTGGGTTTAAGCCGTTTGCGTCTCTGGGTTGAAGCCGTTTGCATCTCTGGGTTGAAGCCGTTTGCGTCTCTGGGTTGAAGCCGTTTGCGTCTCTGGGTTGAAGCCGTTTGCGTCTCTGGGTTGAAGCCGTTTGCGTCTCTGGGTTTAAGCCGTTTGCGTCTCTGGGTTGAAGCCGTTTGCGTCTCTGGGTTTAAGCCGTTTGCGTCTCTGGGTTGAAGCCGTTTGCGTCTCTGGGTTTAAGCCGTTTGCGTCTGGTTCCAGGCTGTCCCACAGAGAAACCCTCCGAGCCGGAGAACCGCCTGGAGGACGCACACGTTGTGAGGGCCGCGCTGAGGTCGACGCCCACTCTGGGATTCCTGGCCGGTTGTGGAGCTATTGGAATGATGGCGGCGTTCATCGTGTTCTTCCTCTTCCTCCTGAGCTACGTGAGTTCTGCTGCTCGTCCTCGTCACAAACACTGAGCGCTTTTGTTCTGGACGTTTCCTTTGTCACAGTCGTGTCTTTTGTCCTCAGACTGAAATATTTAAGCTGTTCCACCAAATAAACCCCCAACAAAACAACTCACAGAACTAAACCTGTAACTAAACCTGTAACTAAACCTGTAACTAAACTAAACCTGTAACTAAACCTGTAACTAAACCTGTAACTAAACCTGTAACTAAACTAAACCTGTAACTAAACCTGTAACTAAACCTGTAACTAAACTAAACCCGTAACTAAACCTGTAACTAAACTAAACCTCTAACTAAACCTGTAACTAAACCTGTAACTAAACCTGTAACTAAACCTGTAACTAAACCTGTAACTAAACCTGTAACTAAACTAAACCTGTAACTAAACCTGTAACTAAACCTGTAACTAAACTAAACCCGTAACTAAACCTGTAACTAAACCTGTAACTAAACCTGTAACTAAACCTGTAACTAAACCTGTAACTAAACCTGTAACTAAACCTGTAACTAAACCTGTAACTAAACCTGTAACTAAACTAAACCTGTAACTAAACCTGTAACTAAACCTGTAACTAAACTAAACCCGTAACTAAACCTGTAACTAAACTAAACCTCTAACTAAACCTGTAACTAAACCTGTAACTAAACCTGTAACTAAACCTGTAACTAAACCTGTAACTAAACCCGTAACTAAACCCGTAACTAAACCCGTAACTAAACCCGTAACTAAACCCGTAACTAAACCCGTAACTAAACTAAACTAAACTGTGTCTTTGTGTCAGAATCAGTTTAAACTTTGAACCTTGAGAATCCAAATATAATAAAAACTGGTTTGTCTGATTTTTAAAACATTTAAAATCGTCTGGTTCCAAAACGACAAATAAAATGAGCCTAAAGTTCAGACTTTAAGGGCTTTTTTAGGACCTTCTTTTATGACATGTCGACTTTAATCGTTGGGTCGATTAATCGGTGCATAATCGATCTGCAGCGTGTTCTGAGTCTGACCGTGTCCCGCCTTGTGCTCGTCCTCAGAGGGGCCTGAAGGGGGCGCTGTGGACACAGACCAAAGCCCCGGGAAAGCAGCTGCACCAGAACCAGAACCAGAACCCGCCGGAAAAACACAACTTGCTCTGGATCTCTGCTTTGGACTCGCCGCCAAAAAGACCGGGAATGAGCGCGGCCTGAGCGCGGGCCTGAGCGCGGGCCTGAGCGCGGGCCTAAGCGCGGGCCTGAGCGCGGGCCTGAGCGCGGGCCTGAGCGCGGGCTTGAGCGCGGGCCTGAGCGCGGGGCTGAGCGCGGGGCTGAGCGTGGGCCTGAGCGCGGGGCTGAGCGCGGGCTTGAGCGCGGGCTTGAGCGTGGGGCTGAGCGCCGGCCTGAGCGCGGGCCTGAGCGCGGGCTTGAGCGCGGGCTTGAGCGCGGGCCTGAGCGCGGGGCTGAGCGTGGGCCTGAGCGTGGGCCTGAGCGCGGGGCTGAGTGCGGGGCTGAGCGCGGGGCTGAGCGCGGGGCTGAGCGCGGGGCTGAGCGCGGGGCTGAGCGCGGGCTTGAGCGCGGGTTTGAGCGCGGGCCTGAGCGCGGGCTTGAGCGCGGGCTTGAGCGCGGGCCTGAGCGCGGGGCTGAGCGCGGGGCTGAGCGCGGGGCTGAGCGCGGGGCTGAGCGCGGGGCTGAGCGCGGGCCTGAGCGCGGTGTGTTGAGTTGACGGCTGCTGAACTCACTTTGCTTTTACGACCTTTGAACTCTCCCAGAAGCAGCTGAACGACCTTCACAGAAACGACCCGACAACAAAAGGCTTTAACTCTTTATTCATCCGAGAAAAACAAAAGTTGTGGCAGTTCCAGACGAGCAAATACCAGGTTTATGTTTATGTCCACGCTCAGTTTGGGCTCTGGAACCATCTCCTGGAGGGGCCGGTGTGGGTGGGGCCGGTGTGGGCGGGGCCGGTGTGGGCGGGGCCGGTGTGGGAGGGGCCGGTGTGGGCGGGGCCGGTGTGGGAGGGGCCGGTGTGGGTGGGGCCAGTGTGGGTGGAGCTGGTGTGGGCTTATAGCCCCTCAGCTCAGCCGTCACGTGTTGGACTTCACTCCGGTGGACGAGAGGGTCGCGTCCCTTCACCTTCGGGTGGGGGACATGTCTCTCACTCTTGTGTCGTCCTACAGGGCCGAACAACAGAGGCCCCGACCTTCTTAGAGTCCTTGGGAGAAGAACTGGACAGTGCACTGTCCAGTTCTCCTGGAGAGGGGCGGAGCTGTAGAGTGAGAGGGGCGGAGCTGTAGAGTGAGAGGGGGCGGAGCTGTAGAGTGAGAGGGGCGGAGCTGTAGAGTGAGAGGGGCGGAGCTGTAGAGTGAGAGGGGGCGGAGCTGTAGAGTGAGAGGGGCGGAGCTGTAGAGTGAGAGGGGGCGGAGCTGTAGAGCACCACCTGGTGGTGAGTTGGATCCGGAGGAGGAAGCCGGACAGACTTGGCTGACCCAAGTGCATTGTGGGAGTCTGTTGGGAACGTCTTGTGGAGCCTCTGTCAGGAGAGTCTTCACCTCACACGTCCAGGAGACTCCTCCCATGTCCCGGGGGACGCTGGGGACATTGAGTCTGAGAGGACCATGTTCTCCACCTTCATTGTTGATGCGGCTGCTCGGAGCTGTGGTCACATGGTCTCCAGTGACCCCCGACCCCGGTAGTGGACACCGGAAGTGAGGGATGTGGTCAGACTGAAGAAGGAGACCTACAGGTCACTCTGGCTGTAGGTCTCCTGAGGTCATCGACAGGTATCGACAGGTCAAGCGGGAGCAGCTCGTGCTGTCGCAGAGGCAAAAACCCGGGACTGGGAGGAGTTTGGGGAGGAGTTTGGGGAGGAGTTTGGGGAGGAGTTTGAGGAGGAGTTTGAGGAGGAGTTTGAGGAGGAGTTTGGGGAGGAGTTTGGGGAGGAGTTTGAGGAGCCCATGGAGGAGGACTATCGTTCGGCCCCAAAGAAAGTCTGGCAAAGCGTCCGGCGCCTCAGGAGGAGGAAGCAGTGCTTCACCAACACGTTTACGGTGCAGGTGGAGAAGCAGGTGGAGAAGCAGGTGGAGAAGCAGGTGGAGAAGCAGGTGGAGAAGCAGGTGGAGACCTGCTGACCTCTGACCTCGACTGGAGATGTGCTCGGACGGTTGAAGGACTTTGAGGACGTCTTTAATCCCACTGTCACGTCTTCTGAAGAAGCAGAGACTGAAGACTCAGAAGGACTCGTCCATCACCCAAGATGAAGTCACTGAGGTTGTTGGGACAGTGTCTCTGGACTGGCAGACCGGGGCGGGGCCCCTCTGGTCAAGAAGGGGGAGGGTGTGTTCCACCTACAGAGGATCACACTCCTCAGACTCCCATAGGGTCTGTTCCAGGTCCTGGAGGAGAATCTGACCCATAGAACCTCAGATTCAGGAGGAGCAGGTTTAGGTCCTGGTGGTGCAACACTGGACCAGCTCTAGACTCTCCACCAGGGGGCGCCAGGGCTCATGGGAGTTTGCACAGTCACATGTGCTTTGTGGATCTGGAGAAGGCTTTGGACCGTGTCCCTCGGGGTGTTCTTTGGGGGGTGCTCCGGGAGTACGGGGTTCGGGGCCCTTTGCTCAGGGCTGTCCGGTCCCTGTATGACCGGAGCAGCCGAGTGTGAAGCGTCTGAGAACCATTGGAGCTGATTCTCATCCCAGACGGAAAACGGTCCTTGTCCTCTCCAGGTGGGTGGGGGGTCCTTGTTCTCTCCAGGTGGGTGGGGGGTCCTTGTCCTCTCCAGGTGGGTGGGGGGTCCTTGTCCTCTCCAGGTGGGTGGGGGGTCCTTGTTCTCTCCAGGTGGGTGGAGGGTCCTTGTTCTCTCCAGGTGGGTGGGGGGTCCTTGTCCTCTCCAGGTGGGTGGAGGGTCCTTGTTCTCTCCAGGTGGGTGGGGGGTCCTTGTCCTCTCCAGGTGGGTGGAGGGTCCTTGTTCTCTCCAGGTGGGTGGGGGGTCCTTGTCCTCTCCAGGTGGGTGGGGGGTCCTTGTCCTCTCCAGGTGGGTGGAGGGTCCTTGTCCTCTCCAGGTGGGTGGGGGGTCCTTGTCCTCTCCAGGTGGGTGGAGGGTCCTTGTTCTCTCCAGGTGGGTGGGGGGTCCTTGTCCTCTCCAGGTGGGTGGAGGGTCCTTGTTCTCTCCAGGTGGGTGGAGGGTCCTTGTTCTCTCCAGGTGGGTGGGGGGTCCTTGTTCTCTCCAGGTGGGTGGGGGGTCCTTGTTCTCTCCAGGTGGGTGGGGGGTCCTTGCCCCAAGTGGAGGAGTGCAAGTATCTTGAGGTCTTGTTCATGAGTGAGTGAAGGATGGAGCGTGTGATTGACAGTTGGATCGATGCAGTGACAGAAATATGACCCATAAACTAAAGAGACACCGCCCTCTACAGGCAGAGCCGGGGATAATGACTCAAACCAAGGCTTTTTAGTCCAACAGTGAAGGTGTGGAACCTAAACTGGGTCTAAACCAGGACTAAACCAGGACTAAACCAGGACTAAACCAGGACTAAACCAGGACTAAACCAGGACTAAACCAGGACTAAACCAGGTCCTTGTTTGATGAACTCAACTATTTAAAAATACAAATCCTCTTTTATTACTAATGAAAAATCTTCAGTTAAAGAAAGTTCATATTTAAAGGAATAATGGACGGCGAGTTGAGAACTGAAGCGTCGTGTGCGTCGCCCGTGCGGACGCACACGAGAGCATCGCGGCTAGAAGTGCGTTTGTTCATTATCGCTCTGGTCGCATCATCTCTGTAGATTTCCGTCTCTTCTGAGCTTGAACTGTCTTTCTCCGTCTTCATTTTGTCCCGTACACTGAGGGAACTATATTATGATAGATCAATGCGCTTAGACACAAAAAATCGTCCATTCAGCCTTTAACCTGGTTTCCATCCACCTATTTTCGCCCTGTGCACAATGGTTGGACCCAAATGGCTTTGCTTATTAAAAGAGAATCTTACAGACCTCATGCAAGTGTGATGCATCATTAGAAAGCTTAGGCCTTCTAGTTTCTGCAGATGTGCACATGAACACTGTCAGGGCTTCAGAACTTACACTACAGAGGCCCAAACATAAACAAAACATCCTTTTTTAGTCTCGCCTGAATATTGTTAATTTGTAATGGTCCTGAGCATGACATATTTCATTGTGTGCTTATGCTGTTCACTGTACATGATGTTTATCTTGTTGACAACAACTGTGTAAAGTTTCAGATCTCTAGGAACAGGCATTTTGGTGCTGTTGACCTTTTTGTATCAAAAAGTATATTCGGAACAAGTGATCCAAATATGTGCCAACTGTGCCAAACTGTTTTATTACAATTTTAGCTCCTCTATGATCATAAAACATACATTTTGATGTTTTGTAGGCCACTAATAGCAATTATAACCGCTAAAAAAAAAAATATGTGTAAATATGAGTTTACCCATGAATTTCTCATATAGAGGTTAAAAAAAATAAATAATAATAATATTTTTATTTTATTTTTGTATTGGTATAATAATACATATATCTAACAATATGCACGTCCAAAAGGCTAATAAACTCAGAAAACGTTATGCGTAAAATCCTGCCGAGAAATCTGGCTCTTTACAGCCTTCCCGGAGCCTTACGCACGAGAATACAGAAGATTCTGTGTCAATAAGGCCTTTGTCCCGCCTCTCTTTCTAAAGCTAATCTCATTGGCTAGAATAATATGTCACTCAAAATCTCCTGCGTGCCTGTTAGCAGAAGCTAAGGGCTAAAAACAAAGATGGACGCGCGCTGCGGAAGCGCCGCATTTTTTTCCTCCGGAGGCTGTAGCAAACAAACCCGGTGACAGATGGTGGATGGTCTCATTCTGTAGGAAACAGTCTAAGGAAGAGATCGATGTCAAACACTATCGTATAAGTCAAACAGGTCATTTGTTATGGACGGAGAAATGCGCCGGACAAGCGCATTCTCGTCCGGCGAGAAACGAAGAAAAGTTTGTTTACTTGACAATATCTCGAAATCGGAAAACTTCAGGAAAAATACAAGTGGATTTTGTTTTTCAATGGTTCCTTACGGACAGACTGAGTACAAGGATGTACAGAATTAAAGCCGTTTCGTCCGTCATAAACAGCAAACAGGACATGCGTTTGTAAAAGTTGAGACTTTCTCACAAACTATTGGCAATTGCTTCTTGGGGCAAATTATTCAATGACATATTCGTTTTGTTGAGAAAATAAGCTTTAAAATGATGTATGGCTTGCTGGTATTGACCACGGAAATAAAAGTGATGATGTAAGAGAATATTTGAGATATAGAAAATGTTCGCCGGCGGACAGGTGGGTGGTAACAGGTTAAAGCTCGTCACGTTTAAACCCTGAAATTTCATGTTTTCGTTGGATTACGATTGCATCATCTTGATATCGTCACCGACATCATCCCAAACACGATATCGTCGTCACGGTAACGACAGCAGCATAAACCGTGTGACGTGAAGTTGTTTTAAATGTGGAAGATTTAACATTATTTTGTTTTGTATTAATAAAGTGAATCATTTGTTCACATTTTCAATAACTTCTGCTGCTTCTGCTGTTTGCCACCAAGACACTTCGAGCTAACTCACTTTGCACCTGTAACTGACAAAACTGTCCATGACATCATCTCCAGTCTGAGTTCATCTACATGCTGCCTCCTAAAGAAGAGCAGGGGTCAGGGGGAGTGGTCAGGGGGAGTGGTCATAAAGCCTCTCCTAAAGAAGAGCAGGGGTCAGGGGGAGTGGTCATAAAGCCTCTCCTAAAGAAGAGCAGGGGGAGGGGTCAGGGGGAGTGGCAGTCCTGAGTCAGGACCGGCCCATCTCTAATCTGACATTTTGGGCCAAAGTCCTTGAAAAGGTTGTTTACAACAGTCACAGATTTCCTCATTCGAGGTTCTTCCTCCTCTGACTCTGACATTGTGTTTGAGAGGATTCTTCTCTTTCATTTCTTCAACTGTTTTGTGATGTCTGTCATTTCTTTGTGATTTGAATGCATTTTTCTCCTGTTGTGAAGCACTAAAGCATAAACCTGGCGTCTCGGGGAACATGGAAGACACAAACTCCTTCTGAGAAAATGACAATCAGATCAATTAGAAAATGGACAAAGCCTTTTGTTGTCGGATTGTGAAAACCACACGTTTTTTTCCTTTGTCTTTGCTCTGGTTTATTTTCATGAAGACAAAATCCATTAAAACGTCTGAAGTCATGTGGTCAAAGTCGCTCGTGTGAAAGTAACTCTGACCCTAACCTTAACCCTGACTCTGACCTTAACCCTGACTCTGACCCTAACCTTAACCCTGACTCTGACCCTAACCTTAACCCTGACTCTGACCCTAACCTTAACCCTGACTCTGACCTTAACCCTGACCCTAACCTTAACCCTGACTCTGACCTTAACCCTGACCCTAACCCTGACTCTGACCCTGACTCTGACCTTAACCCTGACCCTAACGCTGACCCTGACCTTAATCCTAACCCTGACCTTAACCCTGACCTTAATCCTAACCCTAACCTTGACCCTAACACTGACCTTAACCCTGACCTTAATCCTAACCTTAACCCTGACCCTAACCTTGACCCTAACACTGACCTTAATCCTAACCTTGACCCTAACCTTGACCCTAACATGAATCTTTAAACTGAAGATTAAGATGGAATAAGTGACTGTTCTAACCTGAAAGTGAATCATCTGTAGTTCAGTGTGTGACCAGCAGAGGCAGTGATACTTTCATTTTCTGCTCAAATGTAATAAATAAAAACGTGTGAGTTTATTCCAACAAATAAAGTGTTTGTAAAGTGAATGTTTTATGTTTCTGTTCTTCACTCGAGTTGTACTTGTACTTCAGTACTTATACTTCAGTACTTTAGAGCAGCTGTAAAAGTACTTTTCTAGTTCGAGAAACAAACACTCATAAAATAGAAAAAGCTTCAGTTGTTTCATCTGGACTCGGTTAGAAAAAATAGACGTTTCGACTTCATCCAAGAGTCATTGTCAATAACAGAATTTAGGTCAAGAACTCCGATATTAATACTGTTCTGTGGTAAGTCCCGCCCATTGGGAGGAGCCTGCCTGAAGTAGAAAGAGTTGTTTGTTTCAACAGAAACTTCCCTCTTGGTATCTACTGAGCCTATTCAACCCTTTAATGGGCTATTAGTGGACCCACATATCAGGTTTACAAGAGAAGACGCTAAGGAGAATCGCTTGGCCTTTCTTGATTGTTCCACGATCAGAGGAGAGGACGGGAAACTCACAATAGAAGTATATAGGAAACCTACACACACGGACCAGTATCTGCTCTTTGGTTCCAACCACCCACTACAGCACAAGCTGGGTGTGATCAGAACCTTACAACACAGAGCTCAAGGTGTGCCCACCAGCTCAGAGGGCAAGAAGAAAGAGGAAAAACATGTCCGAAATGCCCTCTCAGCCTGTGGTTACCCCGCTTGGGCCCTCAACAGAGTGAAGAGAACCAAGAAGCAGGACAAAAGGGAAACTGAACAGAGAAGGAAGGGTGTTTCTATCCCTTATGTGTCTGGCCTGTCGGAAAAACTGCAGAGAATTTTTAGACAACACGAAGTCCCTGTTTATTTTAAACCAGGAAACACTTTAAGACAAAAACTGGTTCATCCTAAGGACAAGTTGCCGACTCAAAAACAGAGCAATGTAGTTTATTCGATCCAATGCAGTGAAGAAAGCTGTAAAGAACGGTACATAGGCGAGACAAAACAGCCTCTACACAAGAGGCTTTATCAGCACAGAAGAAATACAAGTTCAGGACCTCAGAGTGCCGTGCATCTCCATCTTGAAGCCTCTAATCACTCGTTTGAAGACGGTGATGTGAAGGTTTTAAGCAGGAGAAAAGATGGTTTGAAAGAGGAGTCAAGGAAGCTATTTTTGTTAAAAAAGAAAGACCTTCTTTAAACAGAAATGGAGGACTAAGATTCAATCTTCCTGTAGTGCACAATGGTATTCTGAACCCCTGGAGAGGTAGAGGACCAGGATCAGGACATTTAGATGTTAATCAGGTACTCAGGGTGAGCCAGGGTCTCACTAAGACAAAGGGGAGACTAACAGCCCATTAAAGGGTTGAATAGGCTCGGTAGATACAAGGGGGGAGTTTCTGTTGAAACAAACAACTCTTTCCTCTTCAGGAGGCTCCTCCCAATGGGCGGGACTTACCACAGAATAGTATAAATATCGGAGTTCTTGACCTAAATTCTGTTATTGACAATGACTCTTGGATGAAGTCGAAACGTCTAATTTTTCTTACTGAGTCCAATGAAACAACTGAAGCTTTTTCTACAATGGAACACGCCTGGACCAATGAGGGATTACACCAACAAACACTCATAAACTTAATAAAAATATAAAGAAAATGATTCTAATGGACTTTTGTCAACACTTTCACATCTCAAACTGAAATATCTTTACTCGAGTATATTTTTGAAAACTTGTACTCGAGTATTATTTGACTGAATTAGCGGTACTTTTACTTCACACATTTTAATAAGAAAATGTGTTTTTAAAATGGATTTTTATTTTTTGGTCTAAATTGGCCTCGATTTAGTCTCAGTTTTGTTTCTTTTAAGCTTTTCTTTGTGACTGATGTGTTTGTGGTAAAAAGTGTAGCAAAGAATCAATATCGCAGCATTTTTAAAACACTTTAATAACCGTTTATTTTGTCCAATACCAACAATTTATATGATGTATTATGTATATTATATTATTTCTCATGTACAAAAACATAAATGATCATCTTAAAGTAACATAAATGTAGTTTTTCACACAAAATGTTCATCTCAAAAAGCTACAAAATAAATGGATGACGGGTTCAGCTCCGGCCAAAGGACGTCTCATAATGCTGTCCCAAATAAAGTGTCTGTTTGCTGAAACCCGAGCCAACATTTATCAAGTGGGTTGGACGGTAAATTCATATTTTTTTTTACTTTGAAGGCAAAAAAAAGATCAAAATTTTGCCATTTTGATCCAAAAATATTTTTCAGTCGACTAGTTTCACACTGGGTCGGTCGGGTTACGGCAAACAGACATATTTTGCTCAGCCTTATTCATTCATTTTATACAGCTTTTCCCCTTCGGGGTCGTGGGTGACTTTGGGTCCTGTGGAGGGTCACTTTGGGCCTTAGGGGGATGAGTTTGGGCTTTAGGGGGGGGGGGTGACTTTGGGCCTTGGGGGGGGGGGGGGGGTGACTTTGGGTCTTGGCGGGGTCACTTTGGGCCTTAGGGGGTCCAAATTGCCAAATATAAGAATTCACAATCGTCTTTTCCTTGTGCAAACCAGACGTGTGATCACGCGTGTTCAAACATAATGTGCTCATGTCACACGCTCTAAAGTGCAAATATCGGCTGAACGACACATGGGTCCATTTCAAACGCTGAAATGACATAAAAATCAACAGTTAATGCATTTCATGTCTCTAAACATAAACTCTTATAGTAACTTTCATCAGAACCGGCACAAATATATAAACTCATTATTATAAGAACAGCCTCAGGAAGTGGAGTCGTTCTTTGTGATCGTCGTCAGTGAAATGACTGAGGCAGAACTGAGTACCTGAGCTCCCCCTGCTGTTCTCTGGTGAAATTACATTGTCAGAGAACGGACGCAGCAGCAGCTTTTGTTCTTTTTCTCTAAATGAGTCAGCATAATTCCTCACAAACACATTTAACATGGTCAAATATTAAAAAGAGAGTCGGCTTCGGTTTCCACTCTGACGCCATCACATTCTAGAACGTGATTGATCCAATGGGACGTGGGCTTCAGTCAAATGATGAGTCGTCTTGATTTGGAATTCTTCATGATTTTGGACAGTTTTTCATCTCTCTAAAACCCATAGATGCCTGAACAAAGTAGTGACATGAATTAGCACCACGGATAAAAGAGAGGAAAGCGCACATCCCTGAGGAGCGCCATTTACAGTGAATTTCATAGAGTCCAGTTTGAGTAGTTTGCAGCTGGTTGAAATAAAAAATAAATATGTCAGAATGTCCGTTTCATCCTTGTTAAAGTGTCACATTAGTTAATACTTTCAATTCCCATTTCATCCAGTAAAGCTAGTGTCTTTGTTCAAGTAAATGTACCGTATTATCAGGACTATAAGTCACACCTTTTTTCATAGCTTTGTCCGGGGTGCGACTTATACTCCAGAGCGACTTATATGTTTGTTTGTTTTTGGCTGGTGCGACTAATACTCCAGAAAACATGGTACATGGTTTGAGTACTTCTTCCGCCATGGCGAGTGCAGTCAAAGCCCCTCATCAGCTTGAAGGTCGTTCTGCTCCGGAGGCAAAGCTCGACCTTTGAGCCTCGTCTGGAGACGGTTCTTCAGGTTCTTCCTCCAGTAAAACACAGTCAGAACCAGAAAGAAAACGACGACGCCTGGAAAGAGAAGGAAATCCCATCGTCATCATTTGAAGGCTCAGAATGCAGGAGGAAAGAGACGAGTCTGGAGTTTAAAGGAGCTCGTTCTGTTGATCAGGCGAGAGGCAGAACCACCACAACCGTTTCAGTGGCAGGTCACGGCTCATCTGAGGTTCTTTATTTTTACAATAAACTGTGAACGAAAAGGAGCCAAAGAAGAGTCAGACGTACATTATCTGCCCCTTTGACAAAAACAAACCAAAAACATTTACCGTTCAAACTTTTCAGTCACAACTTATTTAAAATCTTATTTGTAGCATAGAATATTTTAACCTTTTGTAAACACTTAAATTCAGTCTTGATTTTACCATCGAGAATTGAATGAAATGCATTTTTCCTTTGTTCTGCTTCTAAACGACTTCAGGTCCTTTTACATTTTGGTCAATTATTGGGTGAGATTTTCTTGCTTTACAGTAGAAATATTGGGTTTGTCTCTTTGACTTGGTTTAACAGCTTAAACTTAAAAACTTAAGCCCTTTTTTTATTTCTTCCCCTTCAATAAGTAATGACGCATCAATGTGTTTTTTCTACAACTAAATCTCATAAATGCTGTTTTAATTATGTTTATGGACCTGGTGCAGTCACGTGACGACGCCAGCGTTTACGGGACAACTACAGCGAGACGCGACCTACGGCGAGACAAGAGCTACGACGAGACGCGAGCTACGGCGAGACAAGAGCTACGGCGAGACAAGAGCTACGGCGAGACGCGAGCTACGGCGAGACAAGAGCTACGGCGAGACAAGAGCTACGGCGAGACGCGAGCTAGGGCGAGAGACGCGAGCTAGGGCGAGAGACGCGAGCTAGGGCGAGAGACGCGAGCTAGGGCGAGAGACGCGAGCTACGGCGAGACAAGAGCTACGGCGAGACAAGAGCTACGACGAGACGCGAGCTAGGGCGAGACGCGAGCTAGGGCGAGACAAGCGCTACGGCGAGACAAGAGCTACGGCGAGACGCGAGCTAGGGCGAGAGACGCGAGCTAGGGCGAGAGACGCGAGCTATGGCGAGAGACGCGAGCTACGGCGAGACAAGAGCTACAGCAAGACAAGAGCTACACTGAGTCCAGCCAAAATGAGCGTGATTCAGCAGACATGATCTAAGTAAGAACACTTAGAGGGAGAGTTAAAGAACCGATGTGAGGTCAAAAGGTCACTTGTCCATCAGACATCCCCAACTTGTCCTACCACGACCTGCACAATGACATGTCGGCCCTGTTCACTGGTCAAGCCATGAAAGCTTCTGTAGCGGTTTAGCCTCGGGTTTGGCCTGTGCTAACGCCTGGAGGATGTATTCACCTGCGGCTCCTGAGCTAATGCTCTGGGCCTGCGTCGCTCGCTGGAGAAAGGACACACTCCGATTCTGGTCCACTGCCTCCATTTAGAGGGTAAGATCTTTTTGGCGGTTAATTTGTGTGGTCAATAGTGTCTTTTGTCGTCTATTCCCCGTAAGATGTCGCGTTATGTCGTATTTTTGTGAAATGTTACTTTAGGAGCTCCCGTTAGCTTCGGGCTAGTCGCCGGCTAAGTTATGCTAACAGGGGTCTCGCTACGTACCTCCATCGCTAACAAGATAAATCAACGCAACAGGTGCAGCGAGCGTTGCCGTGGCCAGCACGGCGGGTGCAGCGAGCGTCGCCGTGGCCAGCGCGGCGGGTGCAGCGAGCGTCGCCAGCGCGGCGGGTGCAGCGAGCGTCGCCGTGGCCAGCGCGGCGGGTGCAGCGAGCGTCGCCGTGGCCAGCGCGGCGGGTGCAGCGAGCGTCGCCGTGGCCAGCGCGGCGGGTGCAGCGAGCGTTGCCGTGGCCAGCGCGGCGGGTGCAGCGAGCGTCGCCGTGGCCAGCACGGCGGGTGCAGCGAGCGTTGCCATGGCCAGCACGGCGGGTGCAGCGAGCGTTGCCGTGGCCAGCGCGGCGGGTGCAGCGAGCGTCGCCGTGGCCAGCGCGGCGGGTGCAGCGAGAGTCGCCGTGGCCAGCGCGGCGGGTGCAGCGAGTGTTGCCGTGGTCAGCGCGGCGGGTGCAGCGAGTGTCGCCGTGGCCAGCGCGGCGGGTGCAGCGAGTGTTGCCGTGGTCAGCGCGGCGGGTGCAGCGAGTGTCGCCGTGGCCAGAGCGGCGGGTGCAGCGAGTGTCGCCGTGGCCAGCGCGGCGGGTGCAGCGAGTGTCGCCGTGGCCAGCGCGGCGGTCAAAATAGATTTTTCCGTCGTTCATTGTCCATGTCCGACCTGTAATTTCGAGGCTGGAGCGTGTGCTTGAACGTGCCGTGATGGCAGTATCACTCATGCTTTTGGACACAGAACATTGGTACCAGAATGAGCCCAAAACCTGAACTGAGACATTTACCTGTGATCACGCCTGCGAGGAGGGCGGGCTCGACCGCGGGCTCGACCGTGTGGTTACATGGCTCACATCGATAGTGGTTGATCATTTCTTCGTGCTCGGTTGTTGTCTGTTCACATTTGAAAAACATTTGAAAAACATTTGAAAAACATTTGAACACTTGTTCGTTGAGGAGGAGAAGAAAGGTTCAGATTTTACCTCGTTAAGGAAAACAACTTTCTGATCAAACGGAGCACACTCGTCCATCCAAAGAGTCGTGTTTCCATCAGTCGAGAACGGAGGAGTGGCTTTGATCGGAGAGTTAACCGCAGTGGCCAGGCTCTGTGGAGAGGATAAACACGGCATAAACATGCCATTAACACGGGATAAACATGCCATTAACACGGGATAAACATGCCATTAACACGGGATAAACATGCCATTAACCCGGGATAAACATGCCATTAACCCGGGATAAACATGCCATTAACACGGCATAAACATGCCATTAACCCGGGATAAACATGCCATTAACACGGCATAAAACATGCCATTAACACGGCATAAACATGCCATTAACACGGCATAAAACATGCCATTAACCCGGCATAAACATGCCATTCACACGGCATAAACATGCCATTAACACGGCATAAAACACGCCATTAACCCGGGATAAACACGCCATTAACACGGCATAAACACGCCATTAACACGGCATGAACACGCCATTAACAAGGCATGAACACGCCATTAACACGGCATAAACACGCCATTAACACGGCATGAACACGCCATTAACACGGCATGAACACGCCATTAACAAGGCATAAACACGCCATTAACACGGCATAAACATGCCATTCACACGGCATAAACATGCCATTAACACGGCATAAACATGCCATTCACACGGCATAAACATGCCATTCACACGGCATAAACATGCCATTAACACGGCATAAAACATGCCATTAACACGGCATAAACATGCCATTAACACGGCATAAAACATGCCATTAACACGGCATAAACATGCCATTAACACGGCATAAACATGCCATTAACACGGCATAAAACATGCCATTAACCAGGCATAAACATGCCATTCACACGGCATAAACATGCCATTAACACGGCATAAAACATGCCATTCACACGGCATAAACATGCCATTAACACGGCATAAAACATGCCATTAACACGGCATAAACATGCCATTAACACGGCATAAAACATGCCATTAACACGGCATAAACATGCCATTAACACGGCATAAAACATGCCATTAACCCGGGATAAAACATGCCATTAACACGGCATAAACATGCCATTAACACGGCATAAAACATGCCATTAACCCGGCATAAACATGCCATTAACCCGGCATAAACATGCCATTCACACGGCATAAACATGCCATTAACACGGCATAAAACATGCCATTAACCCGGCATAAACATGCCATTCACACGGCATAAACATGCCATTAACACGGCATAAAACATGCCATTAACACGGCATGAACACGCCATTAACAAGGCATAAACACGCCATTCACACGGCATAAACACGCCATTAACACGGCATAAACATGCCATTAACACGGCATAAACACGGCATGAACACGACATGAACACGACATGAACACGACATGAACACGACATGAACACGACATGAACACGACATGAACACGACATGAACACGACATGAACACGACATGAACACGGCATAAACACGGCATGAACACGACATGAACACGACATAAACACGACATGAACACGACATGAACACGACATGAACACGACATGAACACGACATGAACACGGCATGAACGTGGCATAAACACGGAATGAACACGTCAAAAACAGGGGGGCGCGTTGAAAACAAGAGCACACATAAAAACAGGAGCGTTTTTATGTTTCGGGCGTTTTGGACGCAGCCTCTGTCTTTTCAATCAGGCTTTTAGCTAGAGGGACGTCTTCCCCTTTTTTGGACGAGTGTCTCGACATGTGGACGGGCATTTTCCAGTGCAAGGACGGGGTCATTTTTATTAATACATTTTAGAAAAGTTAATATCATCATTAAATCGGGTCGGGAAGCGTTTGACGATTGTCCGCCGAGGTCCGCGCCATGACAGTTTACTGTTTACAAGTGAAAATTTGCATGCTGCGCGTTGATTGGCCAACAAAGTTTGTGTGCTTGGCTCTGATTGGCTGCCGAGCCATAGGCTGGAAAATGCCGAACCTGCACGGCCAAATACCATGTCAAATACGGCGCGATACGCCGCTCCTCAGTGGCAGAGTGTGACCCGCACGGCGAGAGGCGCAGGCGGCGCCAGAGTATGGAAAGTCAATATGATACGAGAGGCGTGCGGGCGCCGCGGGCGCCTCCGCGTTAAAAGCGCAGCTTTATTTTGTAAAAGCGTCAAAAAAGGTCGTGAAACACATATTGGCTTTCCAGAGCCTTCCAAAAAATGTTTAAGCCCCCGGACAAAATCATTTGGACGGGGTGTTTTCAAATGCTAGCTAAAAGCCTGTTTTCAATGGCACGTCGCACATTGATGACATCACAGAGGGATTCAGCTCTATCCTTTTGATTTCAAACTCTTATTTTTCAAAATGTTTTCACAAACCGCAAATTAACAGAAGTAAAGCAGAGATCACGCCGCCGCGTCTAAATTTGCGCCGGACGCCCGATTGGACGCCCGATTGGACGCCCGATTGGACGCCGGTACATTTGAAGGCAGACGCGTGGCCAGGACGCCCGGAAGCGCCTCCAAAATGTGTCTTGGTTTTGGTCCTTCTTCAGGGCAGTATTTAGGCACGTCACTGGAGCGGCGTCTCTGATTGAATATAAACTGGGCGGCGGTCTGAACGGGTCTTAATGTCAAGTCAAATCGCCCAGTCCTACTTCTCATGTCTCTCCTTTCACTCTTCTTTCCCACTCGGTTATTTTCTTTAGTTGATTTCTGGTCCAAGGAGGCTATCTCCAATCTAGCCGGCAGATGGGGCCCTAGGCAGCAGATGGGGCCCTAGCCAGCAGATGGGGCCTTAGGCAGCAGATGGGGCCCTAGGCAGCAGATGGGGCCCTAGGCAGCAGATGGGGCCCTAGGCAGCAGATGGGGCCTTAGGCAGCAGATGGGGCCCTAGGCAGCAGATGGGGCCCTAGGCAGCAGATGGGGCCCTAGGCAGCAGATGGGGCCCTAGGCAGCAGATGGGGCCTTAGGCAGCAGATGGGGCCCTAGGCAGCAGATGGGGCCCTAGGCAGCAGATGGGGCCCTAGGCAGGTGAAGCTGCAGGACTAATGTGGCTCAGGTCCAGGTGCAGGGCACAGACCAAACACAGGGGGAACAGGAGGACAAAGATGTGCTGGTGAGTTGATTTGTTTGGTAAAAATAGATTTATTTCAACTTAAACCTGCTCAAAAGGCATTTCATTTGGTTGGAGCAGTTACATTTTATATTTTTTAACTGTAGAAGCAAAATCATGAGAGTAAAGTAGGTATAATTTTGGCCTCATCTTAGGTTTAGCAACTTTTAAACTGAATAATTGTTTGCATTGAACATTTTCATTTATATTTAAGTTTTATGTAATGGAATATTTTATTGAATGTTTAATGTTGGGAAATAGTTGTTAACCTTAAAGCAATTTAGATCATTTAGGCCGAATTATAAAACTACTTAAAACAATGTATTTATTTATTCATTAAAAACTGAATTAGTTAATTGTTTAAATTAAAAGACTATATTATTTCTGTATGGAATGATTACAAAGTATTAAAATACTATATTTCTGTAAAATGTTTAAAAGATAACAGGAATTAAGTGCCTTATTTTTGCATTTGTCTTAAGGTTTTTGACCTGCTTCTGCTGTAACTGAATAAGAGTTTGAAGCCGAGTTAAGACTCTTTCCTGGCTCTTTCAAGTTGGACCAACGTTCATCCAGTAGAAACTGGACGGTCAAAAACCAAATAAACTTAAAACTATGATGAATATTTACAACTGATGCCCTCCCCAAACAAATGGACTTCAATGATGAACAAACATGTGCTTGAAGTGGGAGCTCGTGCGGTGAAATGGCTTTAAGAGGAAACACTGTTCAGAACCATCAGAACCACCATCAGAACCATCAGAACCACCATCAGAACCATCAGAACCACCAGAACCATCAGAACCACCAGAACCACCATCAGAACCACCATCAGAACCATCAGAACCACCATCAGAACCATCAGAACCACCATCAGAACCATCAAACACGCTCGTGAATCAGATCTAGTGCAGGTACAGTTTGTGGGCGTGGCAAAGGGAACAGGTGATCACGACAGGGTTTACTCTGGGATTAGAGTTAAAAGTGAAACACATTTAAAGACTAAATGTGAGGGGAATGTGCTAGATCAAAACAAAATGGCTGCTCGTCAGTGTTTGCTCTGAAAGGACTGGGATGTTGCTATGCCAGATGCCCCTCCTCTAACAACCAGCCACATTCAAGTGTAATCAAGCCCGGTTTAATGCGGACAGCTGAAAGATGAAGGCTTCAGCCTCAGTAAACGTCTCAAATTTAGAACAAAAAAAGAATCCCGAACATTAGATTAGTCATTTCAAAGCAAAAAGAGAAGCAGCCATGTGTGGGTTTATCTGGAGTCTTTAATTACCTTTCTACGGTGGCTCCGTCCGTCCAAATACAAGAAAACAATGAATAAAACATGTTACAATAGTGACACAGACGTTCATGTACCATCGTGTTGTTCTCATGTTCGCACGGCAGAATCGCATCATTCGGGATCTACCGTACTGTCCGGACTATAAGCCGGGCCGGGGTGAGACTTATATGTGAAGTTAATCGTCATTTTCACACTGGCAACCACAAGAGGGCGCTCTAGGCTCTAAGCGACGCAGAAGAATCTGCACTTCCTCTTCCTCTGGAGTTTGTGGAGTTGTTTAGAAGTGACACAGAGGAAGAAGAATTCAATGGATTTAGTGATTTGGGGTAAAACTGATGCTTTGCTAAACTTGTTAGCATGTTAGCATGTTCTTTATGCTATAGTTATCTGAATAACTGTTCATATGTTACGTTCACATACCAGACACTTACGACCAGAGCCACTTATAAATGTTTTTTTCGTCTCGATTTTGCATTTTTTGGCTGGTGAGACTTATACTCCGAAAAATACGGTAATTTCACATTTCTGTAGCGTGTTAGGTCGGTGGGGTCACATCGTACCGTGGATCCGTTGTAGAACTCGTATTCGTGTCTGGGGTTTATGGTGAGTTCGAAAGGAAGGACACAGCCGCTGTACTCGACGGTCCTCTCTTTGGGGGACGCACCGGCGAGAACTGAAAGAGACAGAGTCAGAAAAAAGGGATTATAACTCCATGTACAGAGGGATTATAACGCACAGAGGGATTATAACGTACAGAGGGATTATAACGCACAGAGGGATTATAACGTACAGAGGGATTATAACGCACAGAGGGATTATAACGTACAGAGGGATTATAACGCACAGAGGGATTATAACGCACAGAGGGATTATAACGCACAGAGGGATTATAACGTACAGAGGGATTATAACGCACAGAGGGATTATAACGTACAGAGGGATTATAACGCACAGAGGGATTATAACGTACAGAGGGATTATAACGTACAGAGGGATTATAACGTACAGAGGGATTATAACGTACAGAGGGATTATAACGCACAGAGGGATTATAACGTACAGAGGGATTATAACGTACAGAGGGATTATAACTCCACGTACAGAGGGATTATAACGTACAGAGGGATTATAACGCACAGAGGGATTATAACGCACAGAGGGATTATAACGTACAGAGGGATTATAACTCCACGTGCAGAGGGATTATAACGTACAGAGGAATTATAACGTACAGAGGGATTATAACGCACAGAGGGATTATAACGCACAGAGGGATTATAACGTACAGAGGGATTATAACGTACAGAGGAATTATAACGGTCAGAGGGATTATAACGCACAGAGGGATTATAACGCACAGAGGGATTATAACGTACAGAGGGATTATAACGTACAGAGGAATTATAACGTACAGAGGGATTATAACGCACAGAGGGATTATAACGCACAGAGGGATTATAACGTACAGAGGAATTATAACGTACAGAGGGATTATAACGCACAGAGGGATTATAACGCACAGAGGGATTATAACGCACAGAGGGATTATAAATAATAATTTCCTAGATTTTTGATTCATGCCGGTGCCCGTTACGTCGGTCGATCCCAAAGCGTTATCGTTACCATGGAGCTCGTCGCACTGACATATCTTACTGTACACAAACTAAACCGCGGGTGCTGAATCCTCACCATGTCACTGTGGAGAGACATCCAAACATTTTAGCGCGATAAATGAATAATCTGCCCATAAAACGCAACCCAAAGACATCAGGAGCGCGGGCAAGTCAGATTCAAGTTTGTGGCGGGTTCTATGTGTTTTGTGCCGTTTGGACTCATTTGTGGAGATTATGACGAGCAGAGTGGCGTTTGTCATGACCCTCCATTGTTGTTTTCCCCCTTCATAAAAGGAACAGCGTTTGTCGTGATGCTGCTGGTTTAATTGTTTATTATTGTTTATTCGTTATAGTTTCATTATTGCCCTTTATGGAAACGCACGTGTCGGTGGTTCCACTTCTACAAAGCTCTAGAACCCATTCCGCGTTGGGGGATCGCGGGATTCCCCCCCGTCCAGTCATTATTCAGGTTAAAATCTGAATAATGACTCAACACGGCACATTTACGACCACACAATGACAGAAAGCGCAGTTTATTCATCGTCATTTCGTGATTGAAACGTCGGACGCAACATGCCGGTTAGCAACATCCGGTTAGCATCATCCGGTTAGCAACATGCCGGTTAGCATCATGACCGCGACACTCACCGGCAAAATGGACAGAAAAGTAAGTGAAATAACCATGACGTTCACTTTAAGATTCATTTTTGTCAGAACTGGTGACGCACCCACCTGCAGAGCACGCGACAGTCACGAGAAGAGGCCGAATGTCCATGATTGTCCGCGTAAACTGCTGCTTAAGCTGCTGCTGGAGGAGCTGCTGGAGGAGCTGCTGCTGCGGGAGCTGCTGGAGGAGCAGCTGCTGGAGCTAGTGATGGGTCATTTGAAGCCGAGGCTTCGAGGCTTGTCAGTTTGCTTAAAAACACGTGACCGACAAAAGCGAAGCTTCACTTTTGTTTGTGGTCACGTGACTGGTTCAGGACGTGTCACTTTCAAATAGAAGCGCGCGATGTCTGGCTGCTGCTGGCTGCTGCTGGCTAGCTGCTGGCTAGCTGCTGCTAGCTGCTGCTGCTAGCTGCTGCTAGCTGCTGCTGCTAGCTGCTGCTGCTAGCTGCTGCTAGCTGCTGCTAGCTGCTGCTAGCTGCTGCTGCTAGCTGCTGCTAGCTGCTGCTGCTAGCTGCTGCTAGCTGCTGCTGCTGCTAGCTGCTGCTGCTAGCTGCTGCTGCTAGCTGCTGCTGCTAGCTGCTGCTGCTAGCTGCTGCTGCTAGCTGCTGCTGCTAGCTGCTGCTGCTAGCTGCTGCTGCTAGCTGCTGCTGGGACGACAGGAAGAGGAACTTCTTGGTTTTGTTTGATCGCAGTGAAACTCAACATTTGGTGCTTTGCCGCCATCTGCTGTCCATGTCTTACTTAGTGCTGTGTCTATACACAGTCCATCTCATTCAGCAGTTTGAGTGACCCCTTCCCTTGGCATCTGGTGCAATTCTTCCCCTGTGACGTCTTTAACGTCCACAAAGGTCCTCGCTGCATCAAGAATCACAACTATTCATCTTTGCACTTTTGTTTCTTCAACATTGTCCCCACATTCCTTAACGTTCTTCCCGGCTTCAGCTTATGACAGTTTTCAGACGTCACACGACACTTTCCCCCTCATGGTTCCCACGCCATGTTTCCCATCGCGGCGCAAACGTTTTAAAATCACTTTCCACTTCCGCACACGTCTCAAATCCACATCTCCACTTTACGTGAGGAACCTCCTCCTGCTCCTCCTCCTGCTCCTCTCGCTAATCCTGCTCCTCCTCCTGCTCCAGTTTGTCACTTCACTTCTACCTTCAGGTTTGTCCATCGAATCCAGTTCCCTCCAAAAACGTACAGATATTTCCGCAGCGTGACATGTCGTGACAGCAGCGTGACATCGTGACAGCAGCGTGACATCGTGACAGCAGCGTGACATATCGTGACAGCAGCTCGTGTATCGCGACAGCAGCGTGACATGTCGTGGCAGCAGCATAACATGTCGTGACAGCTGCGTGACATATTGTGAATGCAGCGCGTGTATCGTGACAGCAGCGTGACAATATTATCGTGACAGCAGCGTGACATGTCATGACGGCAGCGTGACATGTCGCGACGGCAGCGTGACATGTCGCGGCGGCAGCGTGAAATGTCGCGACGGCAGCGTGACATATCGTGACGGCAGCGTGACATATCGTGACAGCAGCGTGACAATATTATCGTGACAGCAGCGTGACATGTCATGACGGCAGCGTGACATGTCGCGACGGCAGCGTGACATGTCGCGGCGGCAGCGTGACATGTCGCGACGGCAGCGTGACATGTCGTGACGGCAGCGTGACATATCGTGACGGGAGCGTGACATGTCGTGACAGCAGCGTGACATCGTGACAGCAGGGTGACATCGTGACAGCAGCGTGACATATCGTGACAGCAGCTCGTGTATCGCAACAGCAGCGTGACATGTCGTGGCAGCAGCATAACATGTCGTGACAGCTGCGTGACATTGTGACAGCTGCGTGACATATTGTGAATGCAGCGCGTGTATCGTGACAGCAGCGTGACAATATTATCGCGACAGCTGCGTGACATGTCGTGACAGCAGCGTGACATGTCGCGACGGCAGCGTGACATGTCGTGACAGCTGCGTGACATGTCGTGACAGCAGCGTGACATGTCGTGACGGCAGCGTGACATATCGTGACGGGAGCGTGACATGTCGTGACAGCAGCGTGACATCGTGACAGCAGGGTGACATCGTGACAGCAGCGTGACATATCGTGACAGCAGCTCGTGTATCGCGACAGCAGCATAACATGTCGTGACAGCTGCGTGACATGTTGTGAATGCAGCGCGTGTATCGTGACAGCAGCGTGACATGTCGTGACAGCAGCGTGACATGTCGCGACGGCAGCGTGACATGTCGCTGCGGCAGCGTGACATGTCGTGACGGGAGCGTGACATCGTGACAGCAGGGTGACATCGTGACAGCAGCGTGACATATCGTGACAGCAGCTCGTGTATCGCGACAGCAGCGTGACATGTCGTGGCAGCAGCATAACATGTCGTGACAGCTGCGTGACATGTTGTGAATGCAGCGCGTGTATCGTGACAGCAGCGTGACAATATTATCGCGACAGCTGCGTGACATGTCGTGACGGCAGCGTGACATGTCGCGACGGCAGCGTGACATGTCGTGACGGCAGCGTGAAATGTCGTGACGGCAGCGTGACATGTCGCTGCGGCAGCGTGACATGTCGTGACGGCAGCGTGAAATGTCGTGACGGCAGCGTGACATGTCGCTGCGGCAGCGTGACATGTCGTGACGGCAGCGTGACATGTCGCGGCGGCAGCGTGACATGTCGCTGCGGCAGCGTGACATGTCGTGACGGCAGCGTGACATGTCGCGACGGCAGCGTGACATGTCGTGACGGCAGCGTGACATATCGTGACGGCAGCGTGACATCGTGACAGCAGCGTGACATATCGTGACAGCAGCGTGACATATCGTGACAGCTGTGTGACATATCGTGACGGGAGCGTGACATGTCGTGACAGCAGCGTGACATCGTGACAGCAGCGTGACATCGTGACAGCAGCGTGACATCGTGACAGCAGCGTGACATCGTGACAGCAGCGTGACATATCGTGACAGCAGCGTGACATATCGTGACAGCAGCGTGACATAGCGTGACATATCGTGACGGCAGCGTGACATGTCGTGACGGCAGCGTGACATGTCGTGACGGCAGCGTGACATGTCGTGGCAGCAGCGTAACATGTCGTGACAGCAGCGTGACATGTCGTGGCAGCAGCGTAACATGTCGTGACAGCTGCGTGACATATTGTGAATGCAGCGCGTGTATCGTGACAGCAGCGTGACAATATTATCGTGACAGCAGCGTGACATGTCGTGACGGCAGCGTGACATGTCGTGACGGCAGCGTGAAATGTCGCGACGGCAGCGTGACATGTCGCGGCGGCAGCGTGACATATCGTGACGGGAGCGTGACATGTCGTGACAGCAGCGTGACATCGTGACAGCAGGGTGACATCGTGACAGCAGCGTGACATATCGTGACAGCAGCTCGTGTATCGCAACAGCAGTGTGACATGTCGTGACGGCAGCGTGACATATCGTGACGGCAGCGTGACATGTCGTGACGGCAGCGTGAAATGTCGTGACGGCAGCGTGACATGTCGCGGCGGCAGCGTGACATGTCGTGACGGCAGCGTGACATATCGTGACGGGAGCGTGACATGTCGTGACAGCAGCGTGACATCGTGACAGCAGGGTGACATCGTGACAGCAGCGTGACATATCGTGACAGCAGCTCGTGTATCGCGACAGCAGCGTGACATGTCGTGACGGCAGCGTGACATATCGTGACGGGAGCGTGACATGTCGTGACAGCAGCGTGACATCGTGACAGCAGGGTGACATCGTGACAGCAGCGTGACATATCGTGACAGCAGCTCGTGTATCGCGACAGCAGCGTGACATGTCGTGGCAGCAGCATAACATGTCGTGACAGCTGCGTGACATTGTGACAGCTGCGTGACATATTGTGAATGCAGCGCGTGTATCGTGACAGCAGCGTGACAATATTATCGCGACAGCTGCGTGACATATCGTGACAGCTGCGTGACATGTCGTGACAGCAGCGTGACATGTCGCGACGGCAGCGTGACATGTCGCGGCGGCAGCGTGACATGTCGCTGCGGCAGCGTGACATGTCGCGACGGCAGCGTGACATGTCGCGACGGCAGCGTGACATGTCGTGACGGCAGCGTGACATATCGTGACGGGAGCGTGACATGTCGTGACGGCAGCGTGACATCGTGACAGCAGCGTGACATATCGTGACAGCTGTGTGACATATCGTGACGGGAGCGTGACATGTTGTGACAGCAGCGTGACATCGTGACAGCAGCGTGACATCGTGACAGCAGCGTGACATCGTGACAGCAGCGTGACATATCGTGACAGCAGCGTGACATATCGTGACATATCGTGACAGCAACGTGAAATAGCGTGACAGCAGCGTGACATAGCGTGACGGCAGCGTGACATGTCGTGACGGCAGCGTGACATGTCGTGACGGCAGCGTGACATGTCGTGACAGCAGCGTGACATATCGTGACAGCAGCGTGACATATCGTGACAGCTGCGTGACATATCGTGACAGCTGCGTGACATATCGTGACAGCTGCGTGTCATATCGTGACATCGTGACAGCTGCGTGACATATCGTGACAGCTGCGTGACATGTCGTGACGGCAGCGTGACATGTCGCGACGGCAGCGTGACATGTCGCGACAGCTGCGTGACATATCGTGACATCGTGACAGCTGCGTGACATAGCGTGACATCGTGACAGCTGCGTGACATATCGTGACAGCTGCGTGACATGTCGTGACAGCAGCGTGACATGTCGCGACGGCAGCGTGACATGTCGCTGCGGCAGCGTGACATGTCGCGACGGCAGCGTGACATGTCGTGACGGCAGCGTGACATGTCGCGGCGGCAGCGTGACATGTCGCTGCGGCAGCGTGACATGTCGTGACGGCAGCGTGACATGTCGCGACGGCAGCGTGACATGTCGTGACGGCAGCGTGACATCGTGACAGCAGCGTGACATATCGTGACAGCAGCGTGACAGCAGCGTGACATATCGTGACAGCTGTGTGACATATCGTGACGGGAGCGTGACATGTCGTGACAGCAGCGTGACATCGTGACAGCAGCGTGACATCGTGACAGCAGCGTGACATCGTGACAGCAGCGTGACATATCGTGACAGCAGCGTGACAGCAGCGTGACATATCGTGACAGCAGCGTGAAATAGCGTGACATAGCGTGACATATCGTGACGGCAGCGTGACATGTCGTGACGGCAGCGTGACATGTCGTGACGGCAGCGTGACATGTCGTGACGGCAGCGTGACATGTCGTGACGGCAGCGTGACATGTCGTGACGGCAGCGTGACATATCGTGACGGCAGCGTGACATATCGTGACAGCTGCGTGACATATCGTGACAGCTGCGTGACATATCGTGACAGCTGCGTGACATATCGTGACATCGTGACCGCTGCGTGACATATCGTGACAGCTGCGTGACATGTCGTGACGGCAGCGTGACATGTCGCGACGGCAGCGTGACATAGCGTGACAGCAGCGTGACATAGCGTGGACAGCAGCGCGACATATCGTGACAGCAGCGTGACAGCAGCGTGACATATCGTGACAGCAGCGTGACATATCGTGACAGCTGCGTGACAGCTGCGTGACATATCGTGACAGCTGCGTGACATCGCGACAGCAGCGTGACATATCGTGACAGCTGCGTGACATATCGTGACAGCAGCGTGACATATCGTGACAGCAGCGTGACATATCGTGACAGCTGCCTGACATCGTGACAGCAGCGTGACATATCGTGACAGCTGCGTGACATATCGTGAATGCAGCACGTGCAGGGCCTCCACTGATTCAGCCTGTGGTGAGTTGTAATTTTGATGCACTTATTTTTGCCATAATTATGTGATGAGCTTCCACCAGTCAGAAGAACAGTGAGGACACGTGGAACTGTACCTTATGTTTTTCATATTCAGATCTTTTGGTATGGCAGACTTAATGCACAAACACGTCTTTTGAGAACATTTCGCCTTCAGAGCTGAATCGAATGGAATTTGTGGAAGTAAGCCCCGCCCACTCCACGCAAGTTAACCTGACCGCGACAAATTCTGCCACACCGGTCCGTGAAAATAAAACCTACATTATTCGGGTCCGTGGTGCAAAAAAGGTTGGGGACCCCAGATATAGGGAATCAGGACGGAAGCATGGACGGAAGTTACAAAATCCAAGATGGCGGGACCGAGACCTCCCTCACCACCAGGTGGAGCAAAATGGTGAATGGTCAAGAGTCGATGGCAGTGGGGTCGATGGCAGAGGCAGTGAGGTCGAGGGTCGATGGCAGAGGCAGTGAGGTCGATGGCAGAGGCAGTGGGGTCGATGGCAGAGGCAGTGGGGTCGAGGGTCGATGGCAGAGGCAGTGAGGTCGATGGCAGAGGCAGTGGGGTCGAGGGTCGATGGCAGAGGCAGTGAGGTCGATGGCAGAGGGAGTGGGGTCGAGGGTCGATGGCAGAGGCAGTGAGGTCGAGGGTCGATGGCAGAGGCAGTGGGTTAGATGGCAGAGGGTCGATGGCAGAGGCAGTGAATTCGATGGCAGAGGCAGTGGGGTCAATGGCAGAGGCAGTGGGGTCAAGGGTCGATGGCAGAGGCAGTGGGGTCGAGGGTCGATGGCAGAGGCAGTGGGGTCGAGGGTCGATGGCAGAGGCAGTGGGGTCGAGGGTCGATGGCAGAGGCAGTGGGGTCGAGGGTCGATGGCAGTGGGGTCGAGGGTGGATGGCAGAGGCAGTGGGGTCGAGGGTCGATGGCAGTGGGGTCGAGGGTCGATGGCAGAGGCAGTGAGGTCGAGGGTCGATGGCAGAGGCAGTGAGGTCGAGGGTCGATGGCAGAGGCAGTGGGGTTGATGGCAGAGGCAGTGGGGTCGAGGGTCGATGGCAGAGGCAGTTGGGTCGAGGGTCGATGGTAGAGGCAATGGAGTCGATGGCAGAGGCAGTGAGGTCGATGGCAGAGGCAGTGAGGTCGATGGCAGAGGCAGTGGGGTCGAGGGTCGATGGCAGAGGCAATGGAGTCGATGGCAGAGGCAGTGGGGTCGAGGGTCGATGGCAGAGGCAGTGAGGTCGATGGCAGAGGCAGTGGTGTCGAGGGTCGATGGCAGAGGCAGTGGGGTCGATGGCAGAGGCAGTGAGGTCGAGGGTCGATGGCAGAGGCAGTTGGGTCGAGGGTCGATGGCAGAGGCAGTGGGGTCGAGGGTCGATGGCAGAGGCAGTGGGGTCGAGGGTCGATGGCAGAGGCAGTGAGGTCGAGGGTCGATTGCAGAGGCAGTGGGGTCGATGGCAGAGGCAGTGGGGTCGAGGGTCGATGGTAGAGGCAGTGGGGTCGAGGGTCGATGACAGAGGCAGTGAGGTCGATGGCAGAGGGAGTGGGGTCGAGGGTCAATGGCAGAGGCAGTGAGGTCGATGGCAGAGGCAGTGGGGTCGAGGGTCGATGGCAGAGGCAGTGAGGTCGATGGCAGAGGGAGTGGGGTCGAGGGTCAATGGCAGAGGCAGTGGGGTCGAGGGTCGATGGCAGAGGCAGTGGGGTCGATGGCAGAGGGTCGATGGCAGAGGCAGTGAATTCGATGGCAGAGGCAGTGGGGTCGATGGCAGAGGCAGTGGGGTCGATGGCAGAGGCAGTGGGGTCGATGGCAGAGGCAGTGGGGTCGATGGCAGAGGCAGTGGGGTCGAGGGTCGATGGCAGAGGC
Organism: Eucyclogobius newberryi; assembly: GCF_026437365.1. Classification (NCBI taxonomy): domain Eukaryota; kingdom Metazoa; phylum Chordata; class Actinopteri; order Gobiiformes; family Gobiidae; genus Eucyclogobius; species Eucyclogobius newberryi. Next base: position 39,559,807 of record NW_027315945.1, on the reverse strand, counting down.
AGTGGGGTCGAGGGTCGATGGCAGAGGCAGTGGGGTCGAGGGTCGATGGCAGAGGCAGTGGGGTCGAGGGTCGATGGCAGAGGCAGTGGGATCGAGGGTCGATGGCAGAGGCAGTGGGGTTGAGGGTTGATGGCAGAGGCAGTGGGGTCGATGGCAGTGAGGTCGATGGCAGAGGCAGTGAGGTCGATGGCAGAGGCAGTGAGGTCGATGGCAGAGGCAGTGAGGTCGATAGCAGAGGCAGTGGGGTCGAGGGTCGATGGCAGAGGCAGTGAGGTCGATGGCAGAGGGAGTGGGGTCGAGGGTCGATGGCAGAGGCAGTGAGGTCGAGGGTCGATGGCAGAGGCAGTGGGTTAGATGGCAGAGGGTCGATGGCAGAGGCAGTGAATTCGATGGCAGAGGCAGTGGGGTCGATGGCAGAGGCAGTGGGGTCAAGGGTCGATGGCAGAGGCAGTGGGGTCGAGGGTCGATGGCAGAGGCAGTGGGGTCGAGGGTCGATGGCAGAGGCAGTGGGGTCGAGGGTCGATGGCAGAGGCAGTGGGGTCGAGGGTCGATGGCAGTGGGGTCGAGGGTCGATGGCAGAGGCAGTGGGGTCGAGGGTCGATGGCAGTGGGGTCGAGGGTCGATGGCAGAGGCAGTGAGGTCGAGGGTCGATGGCAGAGGCAGTGAGGTCGAGGGTCGATGGCAGAGGCAGTGGGGTCGATGGCAGAGGCAGTGGGGTCGAGGGTCGATGGCAGAGGCAGTTGGGTCGAGGGTCGATGGTAGAGGCAATGGAGTCGATGGCAGAGGCAGTGGGGTCGATGGCAGAGGCAGTGAGGTCGATGGCAGAGGCAGTGGGGTCGAGGGTCGATGGCAGAGGCAATGGAGTCGATGGCAGAGGCAGTGGGGTCGAGGGTCGATGGCAGAGGCAGTGAGGTCGATGGCAGAGGCAGTGGTGTCGAGGGTCGATGGCAGAGGCAATGGGGTCGATGGCAGAGGCAGTGAGGTCGAGGGTCGATGGCAGAGGCAGTTGGGTCGAGGGTCGATGGCAGAGGCAGTGGGGTCGAGGGTCGATGGCAGAGGCAGTGGGGTCGAGGGTCGATGGCAGAGGCAGTGAGGTCGAGGGTCGATTGCAGAGGCAGTGGGGTCGATGGCAGAGGCAGTGGGGTCGAGGGTCGATGGTAGAGGCAGTGGGGTCGAGGGTCGATGACAGAGGCAGTGAGGTCGATGGCAGAGGCAGTGGGGTCGAGGGTCGATGGCAGAGGCAGTGGGGTCGAGGGTCAATGGCAGAGGCAGTGAGGTCGATGGCAGAGGCAGTGGGGTCGAGGGTCGATGGCAGAGGCAGTGAGGTCGATGGCAGAGGGAGTGGGGTCGAGGGTCAATGGCAGAGGCAGTGGGGTCGAGGGTCGATGGCAGAGGCAGTGGGGTCGATGGCAGAGGGTCGATGGCAGAGGCAGTTAATTCGATGGCAGAGGCAGTGGGGTCGATGGCAGAGGCAGTGGGGTCGATGGCAGAGGCAGTGGGGTCGATGGCAGAGGGTCGATGGCAGAGGCAGTGAATTCGATGGCAGAGGCAGTGGGGTCGATGGCAGAGGCAGTGGGGTCGATGGCAGAGGCAGTGGGGTCGATGGCAGAGGCAGTGGGGTCGAGGGTCAATGGCAGAGGCAGTGGGGTCGAGGGTCGATGGCAGAGGCAGTGGGGTCGAGGGTCGATGGCAGAGGCAGTGAGGTCGATGGCAGAGGGAATGGGGTCGAGGGTCAATGGCAGAGGCAGTGAGGTCGATGGCAGAGGCAGTGGGGTCGAGGGTCGATGGCAGAGGCAGTGAGGTCGATGGCAGAGGGAGTGGGGTCGAGGGTCAATGGCAGAGGCAGTGGGGTCGAGGGTCGATGGCAGAGGCAGTGGGGTCGATGGCAGAGGGTCGATGGCAGAGGCAGTTAATTCGATGGCAGAGGCAGTGGGGTCGATGGCAGAGGCAGTGGGGTCGATGGCAGAGGCAGTGGGGTCGAGGGTCGATGGCAGAGGCAGTGGGGTTGAGGGTTGATGGCAGAGGCAGTGGGGTCGATGGCAGTGAGGTCGATGGCAGAGGCAGTGAGGTCGATGGCAGAGGGGGTGAGGTCGAGGGTCGATGGCAGAGGCAGTGAGGTCGATGGCAGAGGCAGTGGGGTCGAGGGTCGATGGCAGAGGCAGTGGGGTCGATGGCAGAGGCAGTGGGGTCGAGGGTCAATGGCAGAGGCAGTAGGGTCGATGGTAGAGGCAGTGGGGTCGAGGGTCGATGGCAGAGGGTCGATGGCAGAGGCAGTGAATTCGATGGCAGAGGCAGTGGGGTCGATGGCAGAGGCAGTGGGGTCGATGGCAGAGGCAGTGGGGTCGATGGCAGAGGCAGTGGGGTCGAGGGTCGATGGCAGAGGCAGTGGGGTCGAGGGTCGATGGCAGAGGCAGTGGGGTCGAGGGTCGATGGCAGAGGCAGTGGGGTCGAGGGTCGATGGCAGAGGCAGTGGGGTTGAGGGTTGATGGCAGAGGCAGTGGGGTCGATGGCAGTGAGGTCGATGGCAGAGGCAGTGAGGTCGATGGCAGAGGCAGTGAGGTCGAGGGTCGATGGCAGAGGCAGTGAGGTCGATGGCAGAGGCAGTGGGGTCGAGGGTCGATGGCAGAGGCAGTGGGGTCGATGGCAGAGGCAGTGGGGTCGAGGGTCAATGGCAGAGGCAGTAGGGTCGATGGTAGAGGCAGTGGGGTCGAGGGTCGATGGCAGAGGCAGTGAGGTCGATGGCAGAGGGAGTGGGGTCGAGGGTCGATGGCAGAGGCAGTGAGGTCGAGGGTCGATGGCAGAGGCAGTGGGGTCGATGGCAGAGGGTCGATGGCAGAGGCAGTGAATTCGATGGCAGAGGCAGTGGGGTCGATGGCAGAGGCAGTGGGGTCGAGGGTCGATGGCAGAGGCAGTGGGGTTGAGGGTCGATGGCAGAGGCAGTGGGGTCGATGGCAGAGGGTCGATGGCAGAGGCAGTGAATTCGATGGCAGAGGCAGTGGGGTCGATGGCAGAGGCAGTGGGGTCGATGGCAGAGGCAGTGGGGTCGATGGCAGAGGCAGTGAGGTCGAGGGTCGATTGCAGAGGCAGTGGGGTCGATGGCAGAGGCAGTGGGGTCGAGGGTCGATGGTAGAGGCAGTGGGGTCGAGGGTCGATGACAGAGGCAGTGAGGTCGATGGCAGAGGCAGTGGGGTCGAGGGTCGATGGCAGAGGCAGTGAGGTCGATGGCAGAGGGAATGGGGTCGAGGGTCAATGGCAGAGGCAGTGAGGTCGATGGCAGAGGCAGTGGGGTCGAGGGTCGATGGCAGAGGCAGTGAGGTCGATGGCAGAGGGAGTGGGGTCGAGGGTCAATGGCAGAGGCAGTGGGGTCGAGGGTCGATGGCAGAGGCAGTGGGGTCGATGGCAGAGGGTCGATGGCAGAGGCAGTTAATTCGATGGCAGAGGCAGTGGGGTCGATGGCAGAGGCAGTGGGGTCGATGGCAGAGGCAGTGGGGTCGAGGGTCGATGGCAGAGGCAGTGGGGTTGAGGGTTGATGGCAGAGGCAGTGGGGTCGATGGCAGTGAGGTCGATGGCAGAGGCAGTGAGGTCGATGGCAGAGGCAGTGAGGTCGAGGGTCGATGGCAGAGGCAGTGAGGTCGATGGCAGAGGCAGTGGGGTCGAGGGTCGATGGCAGAGGCAGTGGGGTCGATGGCAGAGGCAGTGGGGTCGAGGGTCAATGGCAGAGGCAGTAGGGTCGATGGTAGAGGCAGTGGGGTCGAGGGTCGATGGCAGAGGGTCGATGGCAGAGGCAGTGAATTCGATGGCAGAGGCAGTGGGGTCGATGGCAGAGGCAGTGGGGTCGATGGCAGAGGCAGTGGGGTCGATGGCAGAGGCAGTGGGGTCGAGGGTCGATGGCAGAGGCAGTGGGGTCGAGGGTCGATGGCAGAGGCAGTGGGGTCGAGGGTCGATGGCAGAGGCAGTGGGGTCGAGGGTCGATGGCAGAGGCAGTGGGGTTGAGGGTTGATGGCAGAGGCAGTGGGGTCGATGGCAGTGAGGTCGATGGCAGAGGCAGTGAGGTCGATGGCAGAGGCAGTGAGGTCGAGGGTCGATGGCAGAGGCAGTGAGGTCGATGGCAGAGGCAGTGGGGTCGAGGGTCGATGGCAGAGGCAGTGGGGTCGATGGCAGAGGCAGTGGGGTCGAGGGTCAATGGCAGAGGCAGTAGGGTCGATGGTAGAGGCAGTGGGGTCGAGGGTCGATGGCAGAGGCAGTGAGGTCGATGGCAGAGGGAGTGGGGTCGAGGGTCGATGGCAGAGGCAGTGAGGTCGAGGGTCGATGGCAGAGGCAGTGGGGTCGATGGCAGAGGGTCGATGGCAGAGGCAGTGAATTCGATGGCAGAGGCAGTGGGGTCGATGGCAGAGGCAGTGGGGTCGAGGGTCGATGGCAGAGGCAGTGGGGTTGAGGGTCGATGGCAGAGGCAGTGGGGTCGATGGCAGAGGGTCGATGGCAGAGGCAGTGAATTCGATGGCAGAGGCAGTGGGGTCGATGGCAGAGGCAGTGGGGTCGATGGCAGAGGCAGTGGGGTCGATGGCAGAGGCAGTGAGGTCGAGGGTCGATTGCAGAGGCAGTGGGGTCGATGGCAGAGGCAGTGGGGTCGAGGGTCGATGGTAGAGGCAGTGGGGTCGAGGGTCGATGACAGAGGCAGTGAGGTCGATGGCAGAGGCAGTGGGGTCGAGGGTCGATGGCAGAGGCAGTGAGGTCGATGGCAGAGGGAATGGGGTCGAGGGTCAATGGCAGAGGCAGTGAGGTCGATGGCAGAGGCAGTGGGGTCGAGGGTCGATGGCAGAGGCAGTGAGGTCGATGGCAGAGGGAGTGGGGTCGAGGGTCAATGGCAGAGGCAGTGGGGTCGAGGGTCGATGGCAGAGGCAGTGGGGTCGATGGCAGAGGGTCGATGGCAGAGGCAGTTAATTCGATGGCAGAGGCAGTGGGGTCGATGGCAGAGGCAGTGGGGTCGATGGCAGAGGCAGTGGGGTCGATGGCAGAGGGTCGATGGCAGAGGCAGTGAATTCGATGGCAGAGGCAGTGGGGTCGATGGCAGAGGCAGTGGGGTCGATGGCAGAGGCAGTGGGGTCGATGGCAGAGGCAGTGGGGTCGAGGGTCAATGGCAGAGGCAGTGGGGTCGAGGGTCGATGGCAGAGGCAGTGGGGTCGAGGGTCGATGGCAGAGGCAGTGGGGTCGAGGGTCGATGGCAGAGGCAGTGGGGTTGAGGGTTGATGGCAGAGGCAGTGGGGTCGATGGCAGTGAGGTCGATGGCAGAGGCAGTGAGGTCGATGGCAGAGGCAGTGAGGTCGAGGGTCGATGGCAGAGGCAGTGAGGTCGATGGCAGAGGCAGTGGGGTCGAGGGTCGATGGCAGAGGCAGTGGGGTCGATGGCAGAGGCAGTGGGGTCGAGGGTCAATGGCAGAGGCAGTAGGGTCGATGGTAGAGGCAGTGGGGTCGAGGGTCGATGGCAGAGGGTCGATGGCAGAGGCAGTGAATTCGATGGCAGAGGCAGTGGGGTCGATGGCAGAGGCAGTGGGGTCGATGGCAGAGGCAGTGGGGTCGATGGCAGAGGCAGTGGGGTCGAGGGTCGATGGCAGAGGCAGTGGGGTCGAGGGTCGATGGCAGAGGCAGTGGGGTCGAGGGTCGATGGCAGAGGCAGTGGGGTCGAGGGTCGATGGCAGAGGCAGTGGGGTTGAGGGTTGATGGCAGAGGCAGTGGGGTCGATGGCAGTGAGGTCGATGGCAGAGGCAGTGAGGTCGATGGCAGAGGCAGTGAGGTCGAGGGTCGATGGCAGAGGCAGTGAGGTCGATGGCAGAGGCAGTGGGGTCGAGGGTCGATGGCAGAGGCAGTGGGGTCGATGGCAGAGGCAGTGGGGTCGAGGGTCAATGGCAGAGGCAGTAGGGTCGATGGTAGAGGCAGTGGGGTCGAGGGTCGATGGCAGAGGCAGTGAGGTCGATGGCAGAGGGAGTGGGGTCGAGGGTCGATGGCAGAGGCAGTGAGGTCGAGGGTCGATGGCAGAGGCAGTGGGGTCGATGGCAGAGGGTCGATGGCAGAGGCAGTGAATTCGATGGCAGAGGCAGTGGGGTCGATGGCAGAGGCAGTGGGGTCGAGGGTCGATGGCAGAGGCAGTGGGGTTGAGGGTCGATGGCAGAGGCAGTGGGGTCGATGGCAGAGGGTCGATGGCAGAGGCAGTGAATTCGATGGCAGAGGCAGTGGGGTCGATGGCAGAGGCAGTGGGGTCGATCGCAGAGGCAGTGGGGTCGATGGCAGAGGCAGTGGGGTCGAGGGTCGATGGCAGAGGCAGTGGGGTCGAGGGTCGATGGCAGAGGCAGTGGGGTCGAGGGTCGATGGCAGAGGCAGTGGGGTTGAGGGTTGATGGCAGAGGCAGTGGGGTCGATGGCAGTGAGGTCGATGGCAGAGGCAGTGAGGTCGATAGCAGAGGCAGTGGGGTCGAGGGTCGATGGCAGAGGCAGTGGGGTCGAGGGTCGATGGCAGAGGCAGTGGGGTCGATGGCAGAGGCAGTGGGGTCGAGGGTCAATGGCAGAGGCAGTAGGGTCGATGGTAGAGGCAGTGGGGTCGAGGGTCGATGGCAGAGGCAGTGAGGTCGATGGCAGAGGCAGTGGGGTCGAGGGTCGATGGCAGAGGCAGTGAGGTCGATGGCAGAGGCAGTGGGGTCGAGGGTCGATGGCAGAGGCAGTGAGGTCGATGGCAGAGGGAGTGGGGTCGAGGGTCGATGGCAGAGGCAGTGAGGTCGAGGGTCGATGGCAGAGGCAGTGGGGTCGTTGGCAGAGGGTCGATGGCAGAGGCAGTGAATTCGATGGCAGAGGCAGTGGGGTCGATGGCAGAGGCAGTGGGGTCGAGGGTCGATGGCAGAGGCAGTGGGGTTGAGGGTCGATGGCAGAGGCAGTGGGGTCGAGGGTCGATGGCAGAGGCAGTGGGGTCGATGGCAGAGGCAGTGGGGTCGAGGGTCGATGGCAGAGGCAGTGGGGTCGAGGGTCGATGGCAGAGGCAGTAGGGTCGATGGCAGTGAGGTCGATGGCAGAGGCAGTGAGGTCGATGGCAGAGGCAGTGAGGTCGATGGCAGAGGCAGTGGGGTCGATGGCAGAGGCAGTGGGGTCGAGGGTCAATGGCAGAGGCAGTGGGGTGGAGGGTCGATGGCAGAGGCAGTGAGGTCGAGGGTCGATGGCAGAGGCAGTGAGGTCGAGGGTCGATGGCAGAGGAAGTGGGGTCGAGGGTCGATGGCAGAGGCAGTAGGGTCGATGGCAGAGGCAGTGGGGTCGAGGGTCGATGGCAGAGGCAGTGAGGTCGATAGCAGAGGCAGTGGGGTCAAGGGTCGATGGCAGAGGCAGTGAGGTCGATGGCAGAGGCAGTGGGGTCGAGGGTCGATGGCAGAGGCAGTGGGGTCGATGGCAGAGGCAGTGGGGTCGAGGGTCAATGGCAGAGGCAGTGGGGTCGATGGCAGTGGCAGTGAGGTCGAGGGCAGAGGCAGTGAGGTCGATGGCAGAGGCAGTGGGGTCGATGGCAGAGGCCGTGAGGTCGATGGCAGAGGCAGTGGGGTCGATGGCATTCTCGTTCGAACACGAGTTCATTGAATGGGGAGCGCGAGCCAAAGCCACGCCCACCTTCATGTTAATCTACCGGTCGATCTCATGGATCTAGGGAGCCGTGAGACGCGAGAGTTTTAAAGCTCTGACGTTCGGACGAACTCGGGTTCGTGCAGAAATGGTCGGAGGTCGGAGATGCTGGGGCAGAATACATTTAAATTTCTATTCTAAAACTTCTGCGAATCCGCGAAAACAGGAAAAATATATATTTTTTAGAATCTCCGTTTTTGACGTCAGCGGGCTCGCGAAACAACTTATTAAAAAACTCTCGCCGTATCAGGAAATAACTGCTATAGCCTAATTATGGATAAAAAAAAATAAAAGCCTGTTTGATACTGACGCCTTACTGATAATACTAAATTATACCATAATTTAGATCTATAGGTAGATCTTCGGGCTTTGTCGAATATAAAAGTAGCTCGTGAGCCAAAAATGTGTGGGCACCCCTGACTTTGAGTCTCGACTTAAAGATGGGCTGCAACCTTTGTTAATAAGTGGAATGCAGCTTTCATTTTTACACAACTAAGTCTGGACGGTTAGTTTTGACCAATGACAAAAACACGGGTTTCACGGGTTAATCCGGCCAAACCCGAGAACACGCCATAGCAACCGCCTTGGTAACCGAATGCTTTAACCGCTGTCACAAAATCAGTGCCGTCAGACCGTGAACAGCCGACCCTCATTGTTCTCGTTTGGAATGGGCTAAACAGAGCGGAGTTTTACCTTTTACACAACGAATCTTGCAATAACACGAGACGTGAAGCACTGCACTGCTCTAGAGGGAGGCGGGGTCTAGAGGGAGGCGGGCTCTAGAGGGAGGCGGGCTCTAGAGGGAGGCGGGCTCTAGAGGGAGGCGGGGTCTAGAGGGAGGCGGGCTCTAGGGCAGTGCTTCTCAATTATTTTCTGTCACGCCCCCCCAGGAAGAAGAAAACACTTCGCCCCCCCCCCACTCTCTGCCCCGACTTAAAATCATATAATTTGTCTATGAAATTGTTATCAGACTTATAATAATGGTGTTAGGTGTACTTATAATATAATGAGGCTACACCTCTACATAACACTGCAGACTTATTAACAGTAAAGAAAACAACACAAAAGAGAACAGCACTATAAAGGTCAAATTAAAACAAAGAATAACTTTATTAGCATTGTTTTTTAGTCTGTAACAGAAAAGTGATTTTAGACACAGTAAACACACTGATCTTCCTTGTTTCTACAGCGCATGTGAAACAAGTGACACAAGCGCTACGTATGTCTAAGCATTCGTTTGTCTCATCTCTGTTTCCGCCTGTCTTTTCATCCCTGTTAAATGTTATTTCATGAGGTCTTGAGGGGTTCACGGAATTTTACATTTCCCGTTCTGTGCCGTCTGCGCCCCAAAACAATACTGTAGAACAGCATCGATACAGTAGAACAGCATCGATACTGTAGAACAGCATCGATACTGTAGAACAGCATCGATACAGTAGAACAGCATCGATACAGTAGAACTGCATCGATACAGTAGAACAGCATCGATACAGTAGAACAGCATCGATACAGTAGAACAGCATCGATACTGTAGAACAGCATCGATACAGTAGAACTGCATCGATACAGTAGAACAGCATCGATACAGTAGAACAGCATCGATACTGTAGAACAGCATCGATACAGTAGAACTGCATCGATACAGTAGAACAGCATCGATACTGTAGAACAGCATCGATACTGTAGAACAGCATCGATACAGTAGAACAGCATCGATACTGTAGAACAGCATCGATACTGTAGAACAGCATCGATACAGTAGAACAGCATCGATACAGTAGAACAGCATCGATACTGTAGAACAGCATCGATACTGTAGAACAGCATCGATACAGTAGAACAGCATCGATACAGTAGAACAGCATCGATACAGTAGAACAGCATCGATACTGTAGAACACTATCGATACAGTAGAACAGCATCGATACTGTAGAACAGCATCAATACTGTAGAACTGCATCGATACAGTAGAACACTATCGATACTGTAGAACAGCATCGATACAGTAGAACTGCATCGATACAGTAGAACACTATCGATACAGTAGAACTGCATCGATACAGTAGAACAGCATCGATACAGTAGAACAGCATCGATACAGTAGAACAGCATCGATACAGTAGAACAGCATCGATACAGTAGAACAGCATCGATACTGTAGAACAGCATCGATACAGTAGAACAGCATCGATACTGTAGAACAGCATCGATACAGTAGAACACTATCGATACAGTAGAACAGCATCGATACAGTAGAACAGCATCGATACTGTAGAACAGCATCGATACAGTAGAACAGCATCGATACAGTAGAACAGCATCGATACAGTAGAACAGCATCGATACAGTAGAACTGCATCGATACTGTAGAACAGCATCGATACAGTAGAACAGCATCGATACTGTAGAACAGTATCGATACTGTAGAACAGCATCGATACAGTAGAACACTATCGATACAGTAGAACTGCATCGATACAGTAGAACAGCATCGATACTGTAGAACAGCATCGATACAGTAGAACAGCATCGATACAGTAGAACAGCATCGATACAGTAGAACAGCATCGATACAGTAGAACTGCATCGATACTGTAGAACAGCATCGATACAGTAGAACAGCATCGATACAGTAGAACAGCATCGATACTGTAGAACAGCATCGATACAGTAGAACACTATCGATACAGTAGAACAGCATCGATACAGTAGAACTGCATCGATACAGTAGAACACTATCGATACAGTAGAACAGCATCGATACAGTAGAACTGCATCGATACAGTAGAACACTATCGATACAGTAGAACAGCATCGATACAGTAGAACTGCATCGATACTGTAGAACACTATCGATACAGTAGAACAGCATCGATACAGTAGAACTGCATCGATACAGTAGAACACTATCGATACAGTAGAACAGCATCGATACAGTAGAACTGCATCGATACAGTAGAACAGCATCGATACAGTAGAACTGCATCGATACAGTAGAACTGCATCGATACAGTAGAACTGCATCGATACTGTAGAACAGCATCGATACAGTAGAACTGCATCGATACTGTAGAACTGCATCGATACAGTAGAACTGCATCGATACAGTAGAACTGCATCGATACTGTAGAACAGCATCGATACAGTAGAACAGCATCGATACAGTAGAACTGCATCGATACAGTAGAACTGCATCGATACAGTAGAACTGCATCGATACTGTAGAACAGCATCGATACAGTAGAACTGCATCGATACAGTAGAACACTATCGATACTGTAGAACAGCATCGATACAGTAGAACTGCATCGATACTGTAGAACACTATCGATACCTGCGTGCATTGATTCAGTGGCGCTCGCACGGACAATACGGGCGCCACTGCCACCTACTGTAGTGGATGTGCAATTACACGTTATTCCAGTACGGCAAAAAAAGCAAAGTCCCGGGGTCAGACGCGCCCCCCCTTGCATTGCACCACGCCCCCCCAGGGGGTCGCGCCCCACTATTTGAGAAGGACTGCTCTAGAGGGAGGCGGGCTCTTTGAGGGCCCAAAGGGACGAGTACAGGACGTCTTTGGACACAATTTGTACCGGACTGAGAGAATGTTTTTGAATCTCAGCTCAGTCACGTGTGGTAGTCTCTGCTACCGACAGTTTGAATCTCAGTCACGTGTGGTAGTCTCTGCTACCGACAGTTTGAATCTCAGTCACGTGTGGTAGTCTCTGCTACCGACAGTTTGAATCTCAGTCACGTGTGGTAGTCTCTGCCACCGACAGTTTGAATCTCAGTCACGTGTGGTAGTCTCTGCTACCGACAGTTTGAATCTCAGTCACGTGTGGTAGTCTCTGCTACCGACAGTTTGAATCTCAGTCACGTGTGGTAGTCTCTGCTACCGACAGTTTGAATCTCAGTCACGTGTGGTAGTCTCTGCTACCGACAGTTTGAATCTCAGTCACGTGTGGTAGTCTCTGCCACCGACAGTTTGAATCTCAGTCACGTGTGGTAGTCTCTGCTACCGACAGTTTGAATCTCAGTCACGTGTGGTAGTCTCTGCTACCGACAGTTTGAATCTCAGTCACGTGTGGTAGTCTCTGCTACCGACAGTTTGAATCTCAGTCACGTGTGGTAGTCTCTGCTACCGACAGTTTGAATCTCAGTCACGTGTGGTAGTCTCTGCTACCGACAGTTTGAATCTCAGTCACGTGTGGTAGTCTCTGCTACCGACAGTTTGAATCTCAGTCACGTGTGGTAGTCTCTGCCACCGACAGTTTGAATCTCAGTCACGTGTGGTAGTCTCTGCTACCGACAGTTTGAATCTCAGTCACGTGTGGTAGTCTCTGCTACCGACAGTTTGAATCTCAGTCACGTGTGGTAGTCTCTGCTACCGACAGTTTGAATCTCAGTCACGTGTGGTAGTCTCTGCTACCGACAGTTTGAATCTCAGTCACGTGTGGTAGTCTCTGCCACCGACAGTTTGAATCTCAGTCACGTGTGGTAGTCTCTGCTACCGACAGTTTGAATCTCAGTCACGTGTGGTAGTCTCTGCCACCGACAGTTTGAATCTCAGTCACGTGTGGTAGTCTCTGCCACCGACAGTTTGAATCTCAGTCACGTGTGGTAGTCTCTGCCACCGACAGTTTGAATCTCAGTCACGTGTGGTAGTCTCTGCTACCGACAGTTTGAATCTCAGTCACGTGTGGTAGTCTCTGCTACTGACAGTTTGAATCTCAGTCACGTGTGGTAGTCTCTGCTACCGACAGTTTGAATCTCAGTCACGTGTGGTAGTCTCTGCCACCGACAGTTTGAATCTCAGTCACGTGTGGTAGTCTCTGCTACTGACAGTTTGAATCTCAGTCACGTGTGGTAGTCTCTGCTACCGACAGTTTGAATCTCAGTCACGTGTGGTAGTCTCTGCCACCGACAGTTTGAATCTCAGTCACGTGTGGTAGTCTCTGCTACTGACAGTTTGAATCTCAGTCACGTGTGGTAGTCTCTGCTACCGACAGTTTGAATCTCAGTCACGTGTGGTAGTCTCTGCTACCGACAGTTTGAATCTCAGTCACGTGTGGTAGTCTCTGCTACCGACAGTTTGAATCTCAGTCACGTGTGGTAGTCTCTGCTACAGACAGTTTGAATCTCAGTCACGTGTGGTAGTCTCTGCTACCGACATTTCACCTTCTGTGTTGGATCAGTGGGAGGAGAGTTAGTCATAAACGTGGTTACAACGGGTCGTCACGTCTGGGACGATCTCTAGCCCTGAGGCGAGTCACAGCGACACAAATCAGAACCAGGACGCCGACGCCGCCGCCGAGGACGGCGCCTGAAAACACAGATTTACACATGTGAGACACTGATCAATTTTAACATAGTGTAAATATTGGCACATTCCACTGCAGTGTTCTCACTGGGCTGAGGTTTGAGGAGGACGGTGGGACAAGTACTTAAAACATCCCCCGTCTCCTCCCCTCTCTGAATGTGCCGTTAGTGATGAGTGACCGTGTGAGAACAGGGTAAAGGACAGACATTCGGACTGCAGTGTGGTCAGTAACATTACCTATGACCGCTGCAGTGTGGTCAGAAACAGTACCTATGACCGCTGCAGTGTGGTCAGAAACAGTACCTATGACCGCTGCAGTGTGGTCAGAAACAGTACCTATGACCGCTGCAGTGTGGTCAGTAACATTACCTATGACCGCTGCAGTGTGGTCAGAAACAGTACCTATGACCGCTGCAGTGTGGTCAGTAACAGTACCTATGACCGCTGCAGTGTGGTCAGAAACAGTACCTATGACCGCTGCAGTGTGGTCAGAAACAGTACCTATGACCGCTGCAGTGTGGTCAGTAACAGTACCTATGACCGCTGCAGTGTGGTCAGTTGGGAGGTCAGATGGCTTGCATTGGTAGTGGATGATCTCTTCCTCGTTCTTGCTGTTCTGCTCAAACACAAACATGTTTGACACGTGTCGAACACAAACATGTTTGACACGTGTCGAACACAAACATGTTTGACACGTGTCGAACACAAACATGTTTGACACGTGTCGAACACAAACATGTTTGACACGTGTCGAACACAAACATGTTTGACACGTGTCGAACACAAACATGTTTGACACGTGTCGAACACAAACATGTTTGACACGTGTGTTGAACACAAACATGTTTCACACGTGTCGAACACAAACATGTTTGACACGTGTTGAACTGGATCAGACTCTGGTGAGTTCAGACTTTACCTGGTCATAAATGGCCCTCACAGTGAAGTTCACACATTCTTCTACCATCACAGCGTTTCCTTCGGCCTTGAAAGGAGGCGAGGCGTCGATCTTACACTTTGTGACCGTCACGTGACTCTGTGGAGGAAAACACAACACTGATGATGCTCCTCCAGGACTCCTCCCCCTGTCGCTCTCAGCCAATTACAGCCTGCTCCCTTTGCCCTTCGACCCACTCGAAGGTCAGGATTCAGGCCACGTTTAGTGCCGTCCCAACGTCCAGCAGGTGGAAAACTAGAGCAAAGTAGTGTCCAGTGCTGGTCACTAGAGGTCACTATAGACCACAATAAAATGGAAGAATGTGGAAATCAACAACGACTCAACATGCCTGAATGATGCAGAAGAAATGATATATTAATGTCTGTTTGCCGTAAACCCAATTTCCTTTCAAATATTTTGCCGACTCACCGACTCGGTATGTCCTAAAGCGCAAAGTTGATCAATTTTAAAGCGTTAGTTAACTTAACTTTCATCCCAGGCGACAGATAACTCATTGCGGAACACAAGTGCTGTCTGTCGGTCCTCCATGTGCGTCAGTAACAAACAGACAATGCAGGATGTGACCCGCCTATTCCAGAATATCTAATCAAACCAACCTGCATGAGAAAAAACGTGTGAGACGCAGGAGGGTCACGTAGGCAGCAGCCTGGATCACTTTCCAGTCCGGCGTTTTCTCCCATGCTTGCCATACAAATGTCTGATATTTCTGTGTCGTTTCATATTCTAAGTTGAATTGTGTTCTCTATGTGTTAAGGAATAGCATTGGTGTACGTCTAATTCCATGACACCTTCGCTACCAAAATAAAAGATAGCGACGTACAAAAGGTCGATTGAAATATCTTAAAATCGGGAGATTTAGTCTCACGAAGCCTGACCCCTGGACTGTAGAAGCCCGACCCCTGGACTGTAGAAGCCCGACCCCTGGACTGTAGAAGCCTCTGACCCCTGGACTGTAGAAGCCTCTGACCCCTGGACTGTAGAAGCCCGACCCCTGGACTGTAGAAGCCCGACCCCTGGACTGTAGAAGCCCGACCCCTGGACTGTAGAAGCCCGACCCCTGGACTGTTGAAGCCCGACCCCTGGACTGTTGAAGCATGACCCCTGGACTGTAGAAGCCTGACCCCTGGACTGTTGAAGCCTCTGACCCCTGGACTGTAGAAGCCCGACCCCTGGACTGTTGAAGCCTCTGACCCCTGGACTGTAGAAGCCTGACCCCTGGACTGTTGAAGCCTCTGACCCCTGGACTGTTGAAGCCTCTGACCCCTGGACTGTAGAAGCCCGACCCCTGGACTGTAGAAGCCCGACCCCTGGACTGTTGAAGCCCGACCCCTGGACTGTTGAAGCCCGACCCCTGGACTGTTGAAGCCCGACCCCTGGACTGTTGAAGCCTGACCCCTGGACTGTTGAAGCCTCTGACCCCTGGACTGTTGAAGCCTCTGACCCCTGGACTGTAGAAGCCCGACCCCTGGACTGTTGAAGCCTCTGACCCCTGGACTGTAGAAGCCTGACCCCTGGACTGTTGAAGCCTCTGACCCCTGGACTGTTGAAGCCTCTGACCCCTGGACTGTTGAAGCCTCTGACCCCTGGACTGTTGAAGCCTCTGACCCCTGGACTGTTGAAGCCTCTGACCCCTGGACTGTTGAAGCCTCTGACCCCTGGACTGTTGAAGCCCGACCCCTGGACTGTTGAAGCCCGACCCCTGGACTGTTGAAGCCTCTGACCCCTGGACTGTTGAAGCCTCTGACCCCTGGACTGTTGAAGCCCGACCCCTGGACTGTTGAAGCCCGACCCCTGGACTGTTGAAGCCCGACCCCTGGACTGTTGAAGCCTCTGACCCCTGGACTGTTGAAGCCTCTGACCCTGGACTGTTGAAGCCTCTGACCCCTGGACTGTAGAAGCCTCTGACCCCTGGACTGTAGAAGCCTCTGACCCCTGGACTGTAGAAGCCTCTGACCCCTGGACTGTAGAAGCCTCTGACCCCTGGACTGTAGAAGCCTCTGACCCCTGGACTGTTGAAGCCTCTGACCCCTGGACTGTAGAAGCCTCTGACCCCTGGACTGTTGAAGCCCGACCCCTGGACTGTTGAAGCCCGACCCCTGGACTGTTGAAGCCCGACCCCTGGACTGTAGAAGCCTCTGACCCCTGGACTGTTGAAGCCCGACCCCTGGACTGTTGATGCCCGACCCCTGGACTGTTGAAGCCCGACCCCTGGACTGTTGAAGCCCGACCCCTGGACTGTTGAAGCCTCTGACCCCTGGACTGTAGAAGCCTCTGACCCCTGGACTGTTGAAGCCCGACCCCTGGTGGTCACTCAGAGTCAAAAAATTGCTAAATTTGAATCTTTTTTTTCGCCAATTTACCGTTCGATCCACTTGAAAAATGTTGGCTCGGGTTACAGCAAACAGACTATTTATTTGGGGAAGCCTTATTTATATTATTATATAGGTTATTATTATATTATATATTCTAAACTGTTGATATTAAATGTATTTATCACTTTAAATAAATAAGTCCAGCCACAGAATCTAAATCCTTCTCCTCCTCCAGACTTATTCCATCTTTGTTTAGTTGTGTTTGTCTCGTTGTGTAAAGATGGTCTTATGTCGTCTTGTGTTTGTCTCATTGTGTGTAAAGATGGTCTTATGTCGTCTTGTGTGTGTCTCATTGTGTGTAAAGATGGTCTTATGTCGTCTTGTGTGTGTCTCGTTGTGTGTAAAGATGGTCTTATGTCGTCTTGTGTGTGTCTCATTGTGTGTAAAGATGGTCTTATGTCGTCTTGTGTGTGTCTCGTTGTGTAAAGATGGTCATATGTCGTCTTGTGTGTGTCTCATTGTGTGTAAAGATGGTCTTATGTCGTCTTGTGTGTGTCTCGTTGTGTGTAAAGATGGTCTTATGTCGTCTTGTGTGTGTCTCGTTGTGTAAAGATGGTCATATGTCGTCTTGTGTGTGTCTCATTGTGTGTAAAGATGGTCTTATGTCGTCTTGTGTGTGTCTCGTTGTGTGTAAAGATGGTCTTATGTCGTCTTGTGTGTGTCTCGTTGTGTAAAGATGGTCTTGTGTCGTCTTGTGTGTGTCGTTTGTCATGAATCTTGTCTGATCTTTGTGGATTCAGTTTGGGAGGATTCGTTCCGTTCTTTTGGACATAATTGAGGTGAATAAACGTCACATTCAGAAGAGAAATAGTCTCTATGAGGCACAGTCCAGTCGCTCCTTCAGGGACATGAGGGGGGGAGGAGTTTCACACCAGGAGGGGAGGAGTTTCACACCAGGAGGGGAGGAGTTTCACACCAGGAGGGGAGGAGTTTCACACCAGGAGGGGAGGAGTTTCACACCAGGAGGGGAGGAGTTTTCTTAAGTCCAGTTAAAAGTTGATAATAGTAAAGGAGTAAGTGCGTCTTTAGAGCTTTATACACTCTGAGGTGCGTCTTTAGAGCTTTATACGCTCTGAGGTGCGTCTTTAGAGCTTTATACACTCTGAGGTGTGTCTTTAGAGCTTTATACACTCTGAGGTGCGTCTTTAGAGCTTTATACACTCTGAGGTGTGTCTTTAGAGCTTTATAACACTCTGAGGTGTGTCTTTAGAGCTTTATACACTCTGAGGTGTGTCTTTAGAGCTTTATACACTCTGAGGTGTGTCTTTAGAGCTTTATACACTCTGAGGTGTGTCTTTAGAGCTTTATACCACTCTGAGGTGTGTCTTTAGAGCTTTATACACTCTGAGGTGTCTTTAGAGCTTTATACACTCTGAGGTGTGTCTTTAGAGCTTTATACCACTCTGAGGTGTGTCTTTAGAGCTTTATACCACTCTGAGGTGTGTCTTTAGAGCTTTATACACTCTGAGGTGTGTCTTTAGAGCTTTATATCACTCTGAGGTGTGTCTTTAGAGCTTTATACCACACTGAGGTGTGTCTTTAGAGCTTTATATCACTCTGAGGTGTGTCTTTAGAGCTTTATACCACTCTGAGGTGTGTCTTTAGAGCTTTATACCACTCTGAGGTGTGTCTTTAGAGCTTTATACACTTTGAGGTGTGTCTTTAGAGCTTTATACCACACTGAGGTGTGTCTTTAGAGCTTTATATCACTCTGAGGTGTGTCTTTAGAGCTTTATACCACTCTGAGGTGTGTCTTTAGAGCTTTATACCACTCTGAGGTGTGTCTTTAGAGCTTTATATCACTCTGAGGTGTGTCTTTAGAGCTTTATACACTCTGAGGTGTGTCTTTAGAGCTTTATACACTCTGAGGTGTGTCTTTAGAGCTTTATACCACTCTGAGGTGTGTCTTTAGAGCTTTATACCACTCTGAGGTGTGTCTTTAGAGCTTTATACCACTCTGAGGTGTGTCTTTAGAGCTTTATACGCTCTGAGGTGTCTTTAGAGCTTTACACCAGGACGTGTTCGCACCGTTCCGTTGATGGACATCTCGTAGTCGTGGCGACAGTGGATGAGGATGTTGTGGGGAAGGTCGCAGGAGCTGAACTCCACTGTTGTGGCGTTTTGAGCCGCGCACGGACGAAGCGCTGAAAGAAAAAGAACGTTCCAGTTCACGAATCTGAGCAAAAACTCACAATGAACAAAAGTCGTGCAGTAAAAGACATAAAGGTGATATTTACTTTGACAGATTAAAACGAAATGAGAATGAACCACAAAAACCACCACAAAAACCACCACAAAAACAACCACAAAAACAACCACAAAAACAACCACAAAAACCACAAAAGTGCAGAAATGTCACTTTGAACATCACTTTTTGCCATTTTAATTATAAAGCGCTTAATATTCATGTTTTTCAACTCTCCAAAACAACAAATGCAGTATTATGAATTATTCTAACTCCTTTTTGCCATTAATATATCATCAATATAAATCTAATTGATATTCTGGCCGATTAATCGACAAAAGACCTACGGCCAATAAAACATGCACAAAAAGTCCATATTTCAACGTTGATTTGCTTTAAAATGTATTCAAACATCTCCATGTGAAACAGAAAGAAACGTATTTACACACTTGTTTAATATTTATAGTGTAAATGTGATACCAAAAGTCACGTGGGGAATGCCCCTTCACTTCAGATGTTTTTCTGAGGGATTTCCACCGCGTCATTTCACTTTCACTCTAAAAACAAGTAATGATTAAAATAAAACACATCCCACATCAAACATGCCTCGGGTTTTCTCTACAAATCCGCCAACAATGCGAAGAACAAATCTCTATTCGTAACATGAATAACAATAAGAATAAGAAGAACAACGGCACAGAAATGGCGCACGAAAACAGCCAAAAAAAGTGAATATTCAGTCGGTAAAATCAGAGTTTGACATAAATGAAGTTTGCGCGTGTGATGACGTCACACATACCTGTCAACACCAGAAAAGTGCAAAAAAGACGCTTCATTTTCGGCACGTGCGCGATCCCTAAACTTCTACGGCTTTTAAACGTTCGTGATACGTGACGTCATGCGGTGGGTACGGGGTGAATCCGGTGAATCGCGGGTCTGGGGTGTCTTGAGTCCCGTTAGCTCGTTTATTCGGCGTAAAAAGGTGTTTTTAGCGGTTGTTTCCTCCAGACTAACACCGGAACCGCACGAGCCTCGAGCCGCCGCGTGAACGTGTTCACTTCCGGCTTTGTGAGACGTTCAGGGAAGTCGGGATTTCAGCGACGTCGACGCAAAACGATGGAAAAGACGAAAAAACACGCCAAAAACACGCGATATTTTTGATATTTTAATAGTTCCACAAAAACAAGAGTTAAAGTTGAGTGAACCAGAGCTGAATCTGTGGATGAGACGCGCATAAACCTTTAAATATAATATCAATATCAAGGACGGCTTTAAAACGCTATATATAAACACTATAAATAAACTTATGAGACAACTTATACTTAATGTCTTTACTGCAAGTGATTATATTGTCTTATTTCAATAAAAAAATAAAATAATAATAGCGGGCGTTACCTGTCAACGCACCGGACGCAAATGTGTGGCATACTTTAATGTTTTAATTTGTTATGTTACGCTCACAATTCATAAAATCAGTCCCTTCTGGAATACATACGTTAATAAAGTATTACAAAATAAAAATGCAGTAATAAGATACCTGAATTAATGTTATCCGTAAAATGTATTAACAAATCAATCAGAAAATCTATGACAAACCCACAAATCATATTTTTTGGGGGGAATTCACACATTGATCAAAGAAACTGGGGGAAAGCCTTGAAATTAAATATGAATGACTAAAAAATACAATAAAATAAAAATCTGTAATGTAATCGTATTTATATACAACAAATATTTTTACTAGATTCAATGTCAAAAAATAATGTTATATGTCAAAAACAAATTCGTAATCAGAACTAAAAAAAATAACCTTCATATAGAACTGAAAATAAACAATAAATAAATGACACCGATGCATTATATTTCTCCTTTAAAACTCCCTTTAAAAATGTAATTTAAGAATAAACACATCATGTGTTTATTCTAAGGAAGTGGGCGGGGCCTGGGAGGGAAACTCCCTTCATAGTGTTCAACTGTCTGTTCCTGTCCCGTCCCGCGCACATGTCCATGTCCTCACGTCCCGCGCACATGTCCATGTCCTCACGTCCTCACGTCCTCACAGAATGATTCCCACGTTGACTTTCCTCCTGCGTAAGTGCCACGTGCTTTTTACCTCTCTTTTCGTGCGTTTGTTTACGTTTTTTCTTTCTTTTCTTTGCACGTTGTAGACATTTTGTTCTCTTTTAGACCGTGTTTTATGTATGTTTCCACCTTCTGCACGTGAAGTGCACGTGCTGCTCTGTCTCAAAGTCATTTAAATTCAATGCTTGTTAAACGCAACTGTCTAGGTTTGAAACAGTTCTTTTCTCATTTAAAGTTCATTTATTATGATTATTTACGTGTTTATTTGAATGCACATGTTTCCTTTTCTAAAGCTTTAAATTACTTAGTTAGAGAAATACACGCGCTTTGCCTTGAGCTTTATCAGCATTTTACTTGAAAATGTGTCGTTTGTCACTTGCATGAAGTTCTGCAGCTCCATGTGCTGTTTCACTGAGAGAACTCTGCTGTTGTGTCTTTCACAGAACTGTGTCTAGTGTTTGCAGCAGGAGGAACACTTCCTGCAGCAGGAGGAACACTTCCTGCAGCAGGGGGAACACTTCCTGCAGCAGGAGGAACACTTCCTGCAGCAGGAGGGACACTTCCTGCAGTAGGAGGGACACTTCCTGCAGTAGAAGTTTCTCCAGGACAAAACGTGACGGTTCCGTGTGAGTCTGTTCTTAAACCTGGAGTGGAATACAGGGCTTGTCGCTGGTACAAGGTACTTTGACCCTTATGTCCTGATTCCCATGGGTCTCTCTCTCGGGGGCAGTGGGTGCTGCGGGTTACAGTGGGTTAGGGTTGAGCTTATAATGTGCAACACACTATAATCAAACCCTCAAATCAATGTCAAATATAAATTCCCCAAATAAATGTAAATCAAATAGAAATGAATGTTAAATAAAATGTTACAGTATTGTTATTACACATGATTATTCTTTTATAAAAGTGGCAGTTGGAGGAACAGGAAACTCTGGTTATCTCTGGAATCTGTTGCGTCTCGTAAATGAACAGGAAGAACGTGGCATTATTCCTGTCCATTGTTTTGTAATCATTGATTTCCTCATTTTAGTTTAAACATTATTCATTTATTCTTGACTCAGACATTCATCACATTCAAATACTTTTTCTTTCACTTTTAAAGCACAAACATCCTGCTGACCTGCTTCTCTTTCTGTTTGGTTCTAATTCGGTGTTAAATTGCCTCATTTTCAGTTTTGTCCTCGTGCTGCAGTTTAAACTTGCTTTTTTCGCCTGAAGCTGAAGTGGCTTGTTATTTTAGAAGTGTGAAGTTTGATGAGATCAACAGACTTCTGATCCTGTCACAGGAACAAAAGAAACCATCCAGACTAATGAAGGGGTTTAGACCTGGTTTAGTCCTGGTTTAGTCCTGGTTTAGACCTGGTTTAGACCTGGTTTAGACCTGGTTTAGACCTGGTTTAGTCCTGGTTTAGTCCTGGTTTAGTCCTGGTTTAGACCTGGTTTAGTCCTGGTTTAGACCTGGTTTAGTCCTGGTTTAGTCCTGGTTTAGTCCTGGTTTAGACCTGGTTTAGTCCTGGTTTAGTCCTGGTTTAGTCCTGGTTTAGACCTGGTTTAGACCTGGTTTAGTCCTGGTTTAGTCCTGGTTTAGTCCTGGTTTAGACCTGGTTTAGTCCTGGTTTAGACCTGGTTTAGTCCTGGTTTAGTCCTGGTTTAGTCCTGGTTTAGACCTGGTTTAGTCCTGGTTTAGTCCTGGTTTAGACCTGGTTTAGTCCTGGTTTAGACCTGGTTTAGACCTGGTTTAGTCCTGGTTTAGTCCTGGTTTAGTCCTGGTTTAGTCCTGGTTTAGACCTGGTTTAGTCCTGGTTTAGTCCTGGTTTAGTCCTGGTTTAGACCTGGTTTAGTCCTGGTTTAGTCCTGGTTTAGTCCTGGTTTAGACCTGGTTTAGACCTGGTTTAGTCCTGGTTTAGACCTGGTTTAGACCTGGTTTAGTCCTGGTTTAGTCCTGGTTTAGACCTGGTTTAGACCTGGTTTAGACCTGGTTTAGACCTGGTTTAGTCCTGGTTTAGTCCTGGTTTAGACCTGGTTTAGACCTTTCTCCAGAAAGTGTGCAGTTATTGTCATTTGCATCATTTACTCTTCAAGACGATTATAACCTAAAGCGCGTGTGAGGAGAGTTCTCTTGCAAAAAATAATCTGATTTATAAACCACACGCTTTTCCCTTTTATAAATCACAGTCCACCTGGAAGATTCAAGCCCCGCCCCTCTACACGCCCCCAAAAAAAGGCTTTAGACAGGGAGGGGGCGGGTCCAGCGGGTGGGTCTGTCTAACGCTGGGTCTCCATGGAGCTCTGTGATTGGCTGATGTCTCCATGGAGCTCTGTGATTGGCTGATGTCTCCATGGAGCTCTGTGATTGGCTGATGTCTCCATGGAGCTCTGTGATTGGCTGATGTCTGGCCCTCTCTAAAGCGTGTGCTCTGCAGGAGAGCGTGGAGCCTCGTCTCACAGGCCTGGTCTCCATGGCGATGCCCGCTGGCACCATGAGGTGGTACGTGGGCGCGGACACTGGGATCTCTCTGGAGGAGGACACACTGAGCCTGAAGCTGCCCACAGTGAACTGCTCTGACCAAGGAGTTTACCTGTGTTACCTGGCTGCACCTGTCGGGGAGCAGAACCGAGAGGGACGAGTGCGGCTCAGAGTCACAGGTAAAGAGCCAACACAGACGGGCAGAATGTGGGTAGAATACGGGTAGAATGTGGGTATAATACGGGTAGAATGTGGGTATAATACGGGCAGAATGTGGGTAGAATACGGGTAGAATGTGGGTAGAATACGGGCAGAATGTGGGTAGAATACGGGCAGAATGTGGGTATAATACGGGTAGAATGTGGGGATAATACGGGCAGAATGTGGGTAGAATACGGGTAGAATGTGGGTAGAATACGGGTAGAATGTGGGGATAATACGGGCAGAATGTGGGTAGAATACGGGTAGAATGTGGGTATAATACGGGCAGAATGTGGGTAGAATACGGGCAGAATGTGGGTAGAATACGGGTAGAATGTGGGTAGAATACGGGCAGAATGTGGGTAGAATACGGGCAGAATGTGGGTATAATACGGGTAGAATGTGGGGATAATACGGGTAGAATGTGGGTAGAATACGGGTAGAATGTGGGTATAATACGGGCAGAATGTGGGTATAATACGGGCAGAATGTGGGTATAATACGGGTAGAATGTGGGGATAATACGGGTAGAATGTGGGTATAATACGGGTAGAATGTGGGTATAATACGGGCAGAATGTGGGTAGAATACGGGCAGAATGTGGGTAGAATACGGGTAGAATGTGGGTAGAATACGGGCAGAATGTGGGTAGAATACGGGCAGAATGTGGGTATAATACGGGTAGAATGTGGGGATAATACGGGCAGAATGTGGGTAGAATACGGGTAGAATGTGGGTATAATACGGGCAGAATGTGGGTATAATACGGGCAGAATGTGGGTATAATACGGGTAGAATGTGGGTATAATACGGGTAGAATGTGGGGATAATACGGGTAGAATGTGGGTATAATACGGGCAGAATGTGGGTATAATACGGGTAGAATGTGGGCAGAATACGGGCAGAATGTGGGTATAATACGGGTAGAATGTGGGTAGAATACGGGTAGAATGTGGGTAGAATGTGGGTATAATACGGGCAGAATGTGGGTATAATACGGGTAGAATGTGGGCAGAATACGGGCAGAATGTGGGTATAATACGGGCAGAATGTGGGTATAATACGGGTAGAATGTGGGCAGAATACGGGCAGAATGTGGGTAGAATACGGGTATAATGTGGGTAGAATACGGGTAGAATGTGGGTAGAATACGGGCAGAATACGAGCAGAATGTGGGTAGAATACGGGTAGAATGTGGGCATAATACGGGTAGAATGTGGGTAGAATACGGGCAGAATACGAGCAGAATGTGGGTAGAATACGGGCAGAATGTGGGTAGAATACGGGTAGAATGTGGGTAGAATGTGGGTATAATACGGGTAGAATGTGAGTATAATACGGGTAGAATGTGAGTATAATACGGGTAGAATGTGAGTATAATACGGGAAGAATGTGGGTGGAATACGGGTAGAATACGGGTAGACTGTGGGTATAATACGGGCAGAATGTGGGTAGAATACGGGCAGAATGTGGGTAGAATGTGGGTATAATACGGGCAGAATGTGGGTAGAATACGGGTAGAATTTGGGTAGAATGTGGGTATAATACGGGTAGAATGTGGGTATAATGTGGGTAGAATACATAAAGCCTGGAGGGTCAGACGGAGCAGATGTGTTTGTACGTGTTTGTATTTCACACTCGTGTCTGACCTTCAGCACCGTCGCTCACTTTTTGATGATTATATACTTATTAAGTATAGTTTTAATTATCAGTTTTAAATGTATTTTAATAATTTCAGTCTTAAGAGTAAATAAATGAATCCTGCAAATTCAAATCTAGACAAAAATGAGATGTAAATCTAGTTTCAACATGAGCAGTTTTAATCTGAAAAAGGAAACGAGCTTTGCAGCTGCAGAGGCACAGGAAACCCCAAAATAAAGGTTAAGGTCAGCTGACTCAGAAACGTATGCACATATACATATATATGTGCATATACATATACATATATATGTGCATATACATATATATATATATATATATATATATATATATATATATATATATATATATATATATATATATATATATATATATATATATATATATATATATATATATATATATATATATATATATATATATATATATATATATATATATATACACACATATATATGTGCATATACACATACATATATATGTGCATATATATATATATACATATATATATATATATATATATATATATATATATATATGTGCATATGCACATACGCATATATGTATATGAACAAAAATGTCCTCCATAACTCCAGCTCTCCTTCTGCTCAGAGCCTCCTCCTGTCACTCTTAAAGGTTCACTTTACCTGTAATATACATATACATGTGTATATGTATATATATACACATATACATGTATATATACACATATACATGTATATGTTTCAAAAAAACAAACTTTGCAGTGTAACCTTCAAAATACAAAGAACAATGTGATATTTCAGCACTTTCAGTTGGTTTTACGATGGTTTTCCTTGGTTCTTCCAGGCTGCCCCAGAGAAGTGGAGAAGGTTCCTGAATGTCCTGTGGTTCCTGTGGTTCTTGAGGGTCCGGTGGTTCCCGAGGATCCTCCAAACCCCTCGCAGCTGCTGGTCCTGGCGGCGGCTCTGGTCCTGATCCTCGCTTTCGGATCGGCTCTGACTCTGGTGAGTGTTTTTCACCACAAGGGGGCGCTGCTGCTATGAAGACATGAAGTTTCTGTTCTGGAGAAACGAGGCGCGACCGCGAGAGGAGGCGCGACCGCGAAGAGGGGGCGCGACCGCGAGAGGAGGCGCGACCGCGAAGAGGGGGCGCGACCGCGAGAGGAGGCGCGACCGCGAGAGGAGGCGCGACCGCGAGAGGAGGCGCGACCGCGAAGAGGGGGCGCGACCGCGAAGAGGGAGGCGCGACCGCGAGAGGAGGCGCGACCGCGAAGAGGGGGCGCGACCGCGAAGAGGGAGGCGCGACCGCGAAGAGGGGGCGCGACCGCGAAGAGGGGGCGCGACCGCGAAGAGGGGGCGCGACCGCGAAGAGGGGGCGCGACCGCGAAGAGGGGGCGCGACCGCGAAGAGGGGGCGCGACCGCGAAGAGGGGGCGCGACCGCGAGAGGGGGCGCGACCGCGAGAGGGGGCGCGACCGCGAGAGGGGGCGCGACCGTGAAGAGGGGGGCGCGACCGTGAAGAGGGGGCGCGACCGCGAGGGGGGGCGCGACCGCGAGGGGGGGCGCGACCGCGAGGGGGGGCGCGACCGCGAAGAGGGGGCGCGACCGCGAAGAGGGGGCGCGACCGCGAAGAGGGGGCGCGACCGCGAAGAGGGGGCGCGACCGCGAGGGGGGGCGCGACCGCGAGGGGGGGCGCGACCGCGAGGGGGGCCGCGACCGCGAGAGGAGGCGCGACCGCGAAGAGGGGGCGCGACCGCGAAGAGGGGGGCGCGACCGCGAGAGGGGGCGCGACCGCGAAGAGGGGGCGCGACCGCGAAGAGGGGGGCGCGACCGCGAGAGGAGGCGCGACCGCGAAGAGGGGGCGCGACCGCGAAGAGGGGGCGCGACCGCGAAGAGGGGGCGCGACCGCGAAGAGGGGGCGCGACCGCGAAGAGGGGGGGCGCGACCGCGAGGGGGGGCGCGACCGCGAAGAGGGGGCGCGACCGCGAGAGTCCAAATGTTTTAAGTGCTTTTTGGGACAACATGATTTGGACGCGGTCTTTTTAAATCCTGTCTAAAGTCTCGTCTTCAGGTCAGTTTAGTTTGGGCCTTTGGTCTTTCCTTCTTTAGTCCTGGTTAGTGAAGTTGGTGAAGCCTTTAGTCATCTCTATTTTTAAGGATTTGGGGATGAACTTTGAGTGTTGGTGTCTTTCACATCAGATGCAGCGTTGCTTTGAACCCCTTAGGTGATGTTTGGCTCAGACTCAAAATAAGGTTTATTTAACAAAATAAAATTTTCTTTTACGAAATTCACAAACATAGGAATAAGTTTGTAGAGGATGTTTCCTCAGAGCATCATCACAGAAGTTAGTTTTCTTGTTGTTAGCTCCACATTAGCTCCACTTTTAGCACAGCTCTAACGTCCACAAAACAGTCTCCTTTTTTTCTTCCACGTGTTTGCTAAAACCGCTGCATTGTGGGACGTGTAGTGTTGGCGATTTAAAAGGAAAGTTATTAAAAATAAAGAAAATTAATAAATATAAATTCGAAATGTTCAGCGGACCGGATTGAAACGTCTGGCGGGCCTGATGTGGCCCGCGGGCCTTGTGTTTGGCACATGTGCCATAAGGGCTTCTGGTTTAGTCTCGATTTAAGGACGTTTTCCTCCAGATCGAAGCTTTTTCTTGGTGCGTCGCCGTCATCGCCGAATCCCAAGACCCAAACGTCTCGACGGCGTTTCCTGATTTTAAACGCACGCGTTTGTCTGTTTCCCACAGTTCTCCCTGAAGAGGAACCGATGGAACCAACCCAAGGCGAGCGTGGACCGCCCTTTGTACCCCGACCTCGCTCGACCGCGGGAAAAGCAAAGCCTCTTCACAAACCTCGTCCTGTCGCCCAATTCCAAAATCTGCACCAACTTTGTTTGAATCTACAACGTTCTGAACTTGACTTACGGTTCCACGCTGGATTTATCAGAAGAATGTGTTCAAATACAAGACCGAGACTCTGACGCCGGGGAGACTCTGACGCCGGGGGGGACTCTGACGCCGGGGGGGACTCTGACGCCGGGGGGGACTCTGACGCCGGGGGGGACTCTGACGCCGGGGGGGACTCTGACGCCGGGGGGGACTCTGACGCCGGGGGGGACTCTGACGCCGGGGGAGACTCTGACGCCGGGGGAGACTCTGACGCCGGGGGAGACTCTGACGCCGGGGGAGAATCTGACGCCGGGGGAGACTCTGACGCCGGGGGAGAATCTGACGCCGGGGGAGAATCTGACGCCGGGGGAGAATCTGACGCCGGGGGAGACTCTGACGCCGGGGGAGAATCTGACGCCGGGGGAGACTCTGACGCCGGGGGAGACTCTGACGCCGGGGGAGACTCTGACGCCGGGGGAGACTCTGACGCCGGGGGAGACTCTGACGCCGGGGGAGACTCTGACGCCGGGGGAGAATCTGACGCCGGGGAGACTCTTGACGCCGGGGGATTTTAGTTTGAGTTGATTTAGTTGGGTCTGGTGTAGGTTAAAGTGTTGGACGTAAAGACTGTGATTGTATCTTCAGCGGTTTCAGGCAGCTTCATGTGTTTGTGTCTTTGTTCTTGATTAAATGATGTTTTTTGTTTGAGTTCAGTTTTATTTCTTCAGTAAAACACAAAGAACTAATTTAAATCTAGACCAGACTCACTGTGTCGTCCAGAGGGTTTGTTTGCTTTTTGAGTCTAATAAAGAGTGACCCGTGGTCCTTGTGGTCCTTGTGGTCCTGGTGTAAAGCTGGAGAAGATCATCAGCTGGATGTGCTGTTTGCATCAGGCTCTAAAGACACACCTCAGAGTGTTATAAAGCTCTAAAGACACACCTCAGAGTGTTATAAAGCTCTAAAGACACACCTCAGAGTGTTATAAAGCTCTAAAGACACACCTCAGAGCAGTATAAAGCTCTAAAGACACACCTCAGAGTGTTATAAAGCTCTAAAGACACACCACAGAGTGTATAAAGCTCTAAAGACACACCTCAGAGTGGTATAAAGCTCTAAAGACACACCACAGAGTGTATAAAGCTCTAAAGACACACTTCAGAGTGGTATAAAGCTCTAAAGACGCACCTCAGAGTTATATAAAGCTCTAAAGACACACCTCAGAGTGTATAAAGCTCTAAAGACACACTTCAGAGTATATAAAGCTCTAAAGACACCTCAGAGCGTATAAAGCTCTAAAGACACTTCAGAGTGTATAAAGCTCTAAAGACGCACCTCAGAGTGGTATAGAGCGCTTGAAACCTCAGAGTCTTATTGGACCAGGAGCTCTCATTTAAAGCTCACATAAATCAAGTCTGTAAAACAGACTCTTTCATCTGTGTAATAAAGCTCAAATAAAAAGAGTCCGGCCTAAAAGTGAAGCAGAAAAACGTCTCCTGCATTTGTAACGTCTGGATTCTCTTGTAACTCCTGCTCGCAGCAGGTCCTAAAAGCTCCATAAAAAGCTTTAACTGGTTCAAAATGCTGCAGCAAGATTACAAACAGGAACTAAAAGAAGAGAGCACATTAC
Source organism: Eucyclogobius newberryi (assembly GCF_026437365.1). Lineage (NCBI taxonomy): Eukaryota > Metazoa > Chordata > Actinopteri > Gobiiformes > Gobiidae > Eucyclogobius > Eucyclogobius newberryi. Next base: position 39,530,411 of record NW_027315945.1, on the reverse strand, counting down.
ACCGGTGCTGGAGTCTCTTCACTGGCTCCTGTCCAGTTTAGAATCACATTTAAACTCCTCCTCCTGACTTACAGAGCCATAAATGACACGCCCCTCCCACCTCTAAGATGCTATCGTTGCTATAGAACAGGGTGGACAAGTATTTTCCTCCCTGCCTTTCAATCCGGCTCGCCAAGCTTGTCTAAGGTATATTCAAATATAATTCTTTATTTATTTTTTTTATATTTTTTTGCCCGTAGGCTTTTTTAGACTCTAGATGGAATGAGAGAGAAAGGAGGACATGCAGCAAATGTCAGAGTCGGGATTCGAACTCACGATACTGCGGCTGGCCCTTCATTTGACCTTTCGCCTGTAATGCCCACATTTCCCCAATAGATGGCGAACTTTGACCTTTTTGGCGCCCTCTTCTTCTCTGATAAGCGTTTCGCATCGAGACTCTCTGTAAAAATGAGCTCATCAAGGAAAAGAAAAGTGGACAGTGAGTCCCGAGTGTTTAATGCTGAGTGGACGACTAAATATGTTTTCATTGAAGAGCAGTCACAGGCTTATGCTTGATATGACGAGAAAATATCCCAGTTTTCCAGGAGAACAATATCAGCCGTCACTTTGCTACGAAGCATGCTAACTACGCTATCAATCAGTCAAGGCAAGAGCGGCGGCTACGGCTCAGAATGTACAGACTCACACATATAAGTTACTCCAGAGCAGACCTGGGCAAACTGCGGCCTGCGGGCCACATACGGCCCCCCCTGTTCTATACAGTTCTTATGGCCCTGACTGTGAACCACTCTGAGGGAACCCTGATCTGTGGAGGAGATTGGAACCTTCACATTCAGACGACATTAGCTCAAGAGGCTCTGGAGCAGGGGAGGGGCCATTATTTTCCCTCTGAGGGCCATATTTGAATCGAGTGAATTAAATTCATTTTAAGAACCTTTTTGTAAAACATTGTCCTTTTAATGGATTATTTCATTTATTTCATGTAATCTCTATTAAGGACACAAGTGCAGACACATGTGGCATAGATAAGACAGTTAAAGAATACAAACTCAAATCTTCAGGGGCCAAGTTAGAACAGGCTGAGGGCCACATCTGGGCCCTGGGGCCACAGGAGCCCAGTTCTGCTCTGGAGGAACAAATGATAAAGTTGTGTAAAAGAATGAAGAATATAGGAGTGAGTGACATGTGGAGGTGAACACCAGGGGGCGCCAGTGTTTTTATGATCGCTCACCTGCAGCCGCGTGTGGCTCGTCCCCACGTTTCTGCGTGCCTAAGCGCATGGATCTATCATAATATAGTTCCCTCAGTGTACGGGGCAAAATGAAGACGGAGAAAGACAGTTCGAGCTGACGCAGAAGTGCACGGGGGAGGGGCATGTGCACGGGGGAGTGGCATGTGCGCGGGGGAGTGGCATGTGCACGGGGGAGGGGCATGAGCACGGGGGAGTGGCATGTGCACGGGGGAGTGGCATGTGCGCGGGGGAGTGGCATGTGCACGGGGGAGGGGCATGAGCACGGGGGAGTGGCATGTGCACGGGGGAGTGGCATGTGCACGGGGGAGTGGCATGAGCACGGGGGAGTGGCATGAGCACGGGGGAGTGGCATGAGCACGGGGGAGTGGCATGTGCACGGGGGAGGGGCATGAGCACGGGGGAGTGGCATGTGCACGGGGGAGTGGCCCAGGTCGCCGCTGTAAAAGAGCTCTCCTGCAGGTGTTCAGGTGGAGCCCAGTCCTGCAGGTGTTCAGGAGGAGCCCGGTCCTGCAGGTGTTCAGGAGGAGCCCAGTCCTGCAGGTGTTCAGGTGGAGCCCGGTCCTGCAGGTGTTCAGGAGGAGCCCGGTCCTGCAGGTGTTCAGGAGGAGCCCAGTCCTGCAGGTGTTCAGGTGGAGCCCGGTCCTGCAGGTGTCCAGGAGGAGCCCAGTCCTGCAGGTGTTCAGGAGGAGCCCGATCCTGCAGGTGTTCAGGAGGAGCCCGGTCCTGCAGGTGTTCAGGAGGAGCCCGGTCCTGCAGGTGTTCAGGTGGAGCCCGGTCCTGCAGGCGTTCAGGAGGAGCCCGGTCCTGCAGGTGTTCAGGTGGAGCCCGATCCTGCAGCTGTTCAGGAGGAGCTCAGAGTGAAGCAGGAAACCCCAGAGACTCCTCAGATTAAAGAGGAAGCAGAGGAACTGAGATTAGAGACTCCAGACATTATTATTAGTGATGTATTTTCACTGTGTGATGCTAAAACTGACCATTCAGTGGACAAAGTGGACTCAGACTCTGAGGAAGACACTGAGGAAGACACTGAGGAAGACTCTGAGGAAGACACTGAGGAAGACACTGAGGAAGACTCTGAGGAAGACACTGAGGAAGACTCTGAGGAAGACTCTGAGGAAGACACTGAGGAAGACTCTGAGGAAGACTCTGAGGAAGACACTGAGGAAGACTCTGAGGAAGACTCTGAGGAAGACACTGAGGAAGACTCTGAGGAAGACTCTGAGGAAGACACTGAGGAAGACTCTGAGGAAGACTCTGAGGAAGACACTGAGGAAGACACTGAGGAAGACTCTGAGGAAGACACTGAGGAAGACTCTGAGGAAGACTCTGAGGAAGACACTGAGGAAGACTCTGAGGAAGACTCTGAGGAAGACACTGAGGAAGACACTGAGGAAGACTCTGAGGAAGACACTGAGGAAGACTCTGAGGAAGACACTGAGGAAGACACTGAGGAAGACACTGAGGAAGACTCTGAGGAAGACTCTGAGGAAGACACTGAGGAAGACTCTGAGGAAGACTCTGAGGAAGACACTGAGGAAGACTCTGAGGAAGACACTGAGGAAGACACTGAGGAAGACACTGAGGAAGACTCTGAGGAAGACTCTGAGGAAGACACTGAGGAAGACTCTGAGGAAGACTCTGAGGAAGACTCTGAGGAAGACTCTGAGGAAGACACTGAGGAAGACTCTGAGGAAGACACTGAGGAAGACACTGAGGAAGACTCTGAGGAAGACTCTGTGGAAGACACTGAGGAAGACTCTGAGGAAGACACTGAGGAAGACACTGAGGAAGACTCTGAGGAAGACTCTGTGGAAGACACTGAGGAAGACACTGAGGAAGACACTGAGGAAGACACTGAGGAAGACACTGAGGAAGACTCTGAGGAAGACACTGAGGAAGACACTGAGGAAGACTCTGAGGAAGACACTGAGGAAGACACTGAGGAAGACTCTGAGGAAGACTCTGAGGAAGACTCTGAGGAAGACTCTGAGGAAGACACTGAGGAAGACTCTGAGGAAGACACTGAGGAAGACTCTGAGGAAGACTCTGAGGAAGACACTGAGGAAGACTCTGAGGAAGACTCTGAGGAAGACTCTGAGGAAGACTCTGAGGAAGACACTGAGGAAGACACTGAGGAAGACTCTGAGGAAGACACTGAGGAAGACACTGAGGAAGACACTGAGGAAGACACTGAGGAAGACTCTGAGGAAGACACTGAGGAAGACTCTGAGGAAGACTCTGAGGAAGACTCTGAGGAAGACTCTGAGGAAGACTCTGAGGAAGACACTGAGGAAGACTCTGAGGAAGACACTGAGGAAGACACTGAGGAAGACTCTGAGGAAGACTCTGAGGAAGACACTGAGGAAGACTCTGAGGAAGACTCTGAGGAAGACTCTGAGGAAGACTCTGAGGAAGACACTGAGGAAGACTCTGAGGAAGACTCTGAGGAAGACACTGAGGAAGACTCTGAGGAAGACTCTGAGGAAGACTCTGAGGAAGACACTGAGGAAGACACTGAGGAAGACTCTGAGGAAGACTCTGAGGAAGACACTGAGGAAGACACTGAGGAAGACACTGAGGAAGACTCTGAGGAAGACACTGAGGAAGACTCTGAGTAAGACACTGAGGAAGACACTGAGGAAGACTCTGAGGAAGACTCTGAGGAAGACTCTGAGGAAGACTCTGAGGAAGACACTGAGGAAGACTCTGAGGAAGACTCTGAGGAAGACACTGAGGAAGACTCTGAGGAAGACTCTGAGGAAGACACTGAGGAAGACTCTGAGGAAGACTCTGAGGAAGACACTGAAGAAGACACTGAGGAAGACTCTGAGGAAGACTCTGAGGAAGACTCTGAGGAAGACTCTGAGGAAGACACTGAGGAAGACACTGAGGAAGACTCTGAGGAAGACTCTGAGGAAGACTCTGAGGAAGACACTGAGGAAGACACTGAGGAAGACTCTGAGGAAGACTCTGAGGAAGACTCTGAGGAAGACACTGAGGAAGACTCTGAGGAAGACTCTGAGGAAGACTCTGAGGAAGACTCTGAGGAAGACTCTGAGGAAGACTCTGAGGAAGACTGCTTTGATCCCATAGAATTAGACGTCTTTGTGTTCATGAACTCTTCTGACACTGACAGTGATGAAGACTGGGAACCTCCAGCCAGAAGTTCAACTGCATAGATGGAGACAGAGGCTGATGGAGACCACGGAGGAGGAGCAGTAGGAGGAGGAGCAGGAGGAGGAGGAGGAGCAGGAGGAGGAGGAGCAGGAGGAGGAGGAGGAGCAGGAGGAGGAGGAGCAGGAGGAGGAGGGAAGAAACACAAGTGTTCTGTTTGTCAGAAGTGGTTTTAGACTAAACTGAAGCTAAAAACACACACCAGAATCCACACTGGAGAGAGACCTTACAGCTGCTCAGTGTGTGAGAAAACATTTGCCCTTAAAAGTTCTCTCAACGACCACATGGCCACTCACTCTGGAGAAAGACCTTACAGCTGCTCAGTCTGTACGAAAACATTTGCCCTTAAAGGTCATCTCAGCGTCCACACGCGCTCTCACAGAGACAGACCGGAACGTTCTGACACTGAACAGAACCTTCAGCTGAGTTCTCCAGAGGAACCAGTTCCTCCACAACACCTGACCAGAAGAACCAGAACCAGGTCCTCCACAACACCTGACCAGAAGAACCAGAACCAGGTCCTCCACAACACCTGACCAGAAGAACCAGAACCAGTTCCTCCACAACACCTGACCAGAAGAACCAGAACCAGTTCCTCCACAACACCTGACCAGAAGAACCAGAACCAGTTCCTCCACAACACCGCACCAGAAGAACCAGAGCCAGTTCCTCCACAACACCGCACCAGAAGAACCAGAACCAGGTCCTCCACAACACCTGACCAGAAGAACCAGAACCAGTTCCTCCACAACACCTGACCAGAAGAACCTTGAACACCAAGAAAACAATCAAGAACTTCAGCCGTTCCTTAATTAATTCGGCTGAAAGTTCATGAGTTCTTTTGTTTGTTCTCGTTTCTCGTGGGTTTTTGAGTGTTTGTGGCTCTTGCAGCTGTTCCTTCAGTAAGAGGACCAGGACGCTGCATTACAGTGTTCACGTTCATGCAGCAGAAGAACCTTACAGTTGTTCAGCCTGTAATAGAACCTTTGATCAGTGCAAACTCAGGAGAACAAAGGAACCTTGGGGTCTATGTTCCATTCACAGCAGCACTTGCTCCACACTCAGAACCTGCTCCATCACACTCAGAACCTGCTCCACCACACTCAGAACCTGCTCCACACTCAGAACCTGCTCCACACTCAGAACCTGCTCCACCACACTCAGAACCTGCTCCACCACACTCAGAACCTGCTCCATCACACTCAGAACCTGCTCCACCACATTCAGAACCTGCTCCACCACATTCAGAACCTGCTCCACCACATTCAGAACCTGCTCCACACTCAGAACCTGCTCCACCACATTCAGAACCTGCTCCACCACACTCAGAACCTGCTCCACACTCAGAACCTGCTCCACCACACTCAGAACCTGCTCCACATTCAGAACCTGCTCCACACTCAGAACCTGCTCCACCACACTCAGAACCTGCTCCACACTCAGAACCTGCTCCACCACACTCAGAACCTGCTCCACCACACTCAGAACCTGCTCCACCACACTCAGAACCTGCTCCATCACGCTCAGAACCTGCTCCATCACACTCAGAAACTGCTCCACCACACTCAGAACCTGCTCCACCACACTCAGAACCTGCTCCACCACACTCAGAACCTGCTCCACCACACTCAGAACCTGCTCCACCACACTCAGAACCTGCTCCACATTCAGAACCTGCTCCACACTCAGAACCTGCTCCACCACACTCAGAACCTGCTCCACACTCAGAACCTGCTCCACCACACTCAGAACCTGCTCCACACTCAGAACCTGCTCCACCACACTCAGAACCTGCTCCACCACACTCAGAACCTGCTCCACCACACTCAGAACCTGCTCCACACTCAGAACCTGCTCCACCACACTCAGAACCTGCTCCACACTCAGAACCTGCTCCACACTCAGAACCTGCTCCACCACACTCAGAACCTGCTCCACCATACTCAGAACCTGCTCCACACTCAGAACCTGCTCCACCACACTCAGAACCTGCTCCACACTCAGAACCTGCTCCACACTCAGAACCTGCTCCACCACACTCAGAACCTGCTCCACCATACTCAGAACCTGCTCCACACTCAGAACCTGCTCCACACTCAGAACCTGCTCCACCACACTCAGAACCTGCTCCATCACACTCAGAACCTGCTCCATCACACTCAGAACCTGCTCCATCACACTCAGAACCTGCTCCACCACACTCAGAACCTGCTCCACACTCAGAACCTGCTCCACACTCAGAACCTGCTCCACCACACTCAGAACCTGCTCCACACTCAGAACCTGCTCCATCACACTCAGAACCTGCTCCACCACACTCAGAACCTGCTCCACACTCAGAACCTGCTCCACACTCAGAACCTGCTCCACCACACTCAGAACCTGCTCCACCACACTCAGAACCTGCTCCACACTCAGAACCTGCTCCACCACACTCAGAACCTGCTCCACCACACTCAGAACCTGCTCCATCACACTCAGAACCTGCTCCACACTCAGAACCTGCTCCATCACACTCAGAACCTGCTCCACACTCAGAACCTGCTCCACCACACTCAGAACCTGCTCCACACTCAGAACCTGCTCCACACTCAGAACCTGCTCCATCACACTCAGAACCTGCTCCACACTCAGAACCTGCTCCACCACATTCAGAACCTGCTCCACACTCAGAACCTGCTCCATCACACTCAGAACCTGCTCCACCACATTCAGAACCTGCTCCACACTCAGAACCTGCTCCACCACACTCAGAACCTGCTCCACACTCAGAACCTGCTCCACACTCAGAACCTGCTCCATCACACTCAGAACCTGCTCCACACTCAGAACCTGCTCCACCACATTCAGAACCTGCTCCACACTCAGAACCTGCTCCACCACACTCAGAACCTGCTCCACCACATTCAGAACCTGCTCCACACTCAGAACCTGCTCCATCACGCTCAGAACCTGCTCCATCACACTCAGAACCTGCTCCACCACACTCAGAACCTGCTCCACCACACTCAGAACCTGCTCCATCACGCTCAGAACCTGCTCCATCACGCTCAGAACCTGCTCCATCACACTCAGAACCTGCTCCATCACACTCAGAACCTGCTCCATCACACTCAGAACCTGCTCCACCACACTCAGAACCTGCTCCCTCACACTCAGAACCTGCTCCACCACACTCAGAACCTGCTCCATCACGCTCAGAACCTGCTCCACCACACTCAGAACCTGCTCCATCACGCTCAGAACCTGCTCCATCACACTCAGAACCTGCTCCATCACACTCAGAACCTGCTCCACCACACTCAGAACCTGCTCCCTCACACTCAGAACCTGCTCCACCACACTCAGAACCTGCTCCACCACATTCAGAACCTGCTCCACACTCAGAACCTGCTCCACCACACTCAGAACCTGCTCCACACTCAGAACCTGCTCCACACTCAGAACCTGCTCCACCACATTCAGAACCTGCTCCATCACACTCAGAACCTGCTCCATCACACTCAGAACCTGCTCCACACTCAGAACCTGCTCCACACTCAGAACCTGCTCCACCACACTCAGAACCTGCTCCACACTCAGAACCTGCTCCATCACACTCAGAACCTGCTCCACCACACTCAGAACCTGCTCCATCACACTCAGAACCTGCTCCATCACACTCAGAACCTGCTCCATCACACTCAGAACCTGCTCCATCACACTCAGAACCTGCTCCACACTCAGAACCTGCTCCACCACACTCAGAACCTGCTCCACACTCAGAACCTGCTCCACCACACTCAGAACCTGCTCCACACTCAGAACCTGCTCCACCACACTCAGAACCTGCTCCACCACACTCAGAACATGCTCCACACTCAGAACCTGCTCCACCACACTCAGAACCTGCTCCATCACACTCAGAACCTGCTCCACACTCAGAACCTGCTCCATCACACTCAGAACCTGCTCCACACTCAGAACCTGCTCCACCACACTCAGAACCTGCTCCACACTCAGAACCTGCTCCACACTCAGAACCTGCTCCACACTCAGAACCTGCTCCATCACACTCAGAACCTGCTCCATCACACTCAGAACCTGCTCCACCACATTCAGAACCTGCTCCACACTCAGAACCTGCTCCACCACACTCAGAACCTGCTCCATCACGCTCAGAACCTGCTCCATCACACTCAGAACCTGCTCCACCACACTCAGAACCTGCCCCACACTCAGAACCTGCTCCATCACACTCAGAACCTGCTCCACACTCAGAACCTGCTCCACCACACTCAGAACCTGCTCCATCACGCTCAGAACCTGCTCCCTCACACTCAGAACCTGCTCCACCACACTCAGAACCTGCTCCATCACACTCAGAACCTGCTCCACCACACTCAGAACCTGCTCCATCACACTCAGAACCTGCTCCACCACACTCAGAACCTGCTCCCTCACACTCAGAACCTGCTCCACCACACTCAGAACCTGCTCCACCACATTCAGAACCTGCTCCACACTCAGAACCTGCTCCACCACACTCAGAACCTGCTCCAACACACTCAGAACCTGCTCCATCACGCTCAGAACCTGCTCCACCACACTCAGAACCTGCTCCACTACACTCAGAACCTGCTCCACCACACTCAGAACCTGCTCCACCACACTCAGAACCTGCTCCACCACACTCAGAACCTGCTCCACACTCAGAACCTGCTCCACACTCAGAACCTGCTCCACCACACTCAGAACCTGCTCCACCATACTCAGAACCTGCTCCACACTCAGAACCTGCTCCACACTCAGAACCTGCTCCACCACACTCAGAACCTGCTCCACCACACTCAGAACCTGCTCCACACTCAGAACCTGCTCCACCACACTCAGAACCTGCTCCATCACACTCAGAACCTGCTCCACACTCAGAACCTGCTCCATCACACTCAGAACCTGCTCCACACTCAGAACCTGCTCCACCACACTCAGAACCTGCTCCACCACACTCAGAACCTGCTCCACACTCAGAACCTGCTCCACACTCAGAACCTGCTCCATCACACTCAGAACCTGCTTCACACTCAGAACCTGCTCCACCACATTCAGAACCTGCTCCACACTCAGAACCTGCTCCACCACACTCAGAACCTGCTCCATCACACTCAGAACCTGCTCCACCACACTCAGAACCTGCCCCACACTCAGAACCTGCTCCATCACACTCAGAACCTGCTCCACACTCAGAACCTGCTCCACCACACTCAGAACCTGCTCCATCACGCTCAGAACCTGCTCTACCACACTCAGAACCTGCTCCATCACGCTCAGAACCTGCTCCATCACACTCAGAACCTGCTCCACCACACTCAGAACCTGCTCCCTCACACTCAGAACCTGCTCCACCACACTCAGAACCTGCTCCACCACATTCAGAACCTGCTCCACACTCAGAACCTGCTCCACCACACTCAGAACCTGCTCCACACTCAGAACCTGCTCCACACTCAGAACCTGCTCCATCACACTCAGAACCTGCTCCACACTCAGAACCTGCTCCACACTCAGAACCTACTCCACCACACTCAGAACCTGCTCCACACTCAGAACCTGCTCCATCACACTCAGAACCTGCTCCATCACACTCAGAACCTGCTCCACCACACTCAGAACCTGCTCCATCACACTCAGAACCTGCTCCATCACACTCAGAACCTGCTCCATCACACTCAGAACCTGCTCCACACTCAGAACCTGCTCCACACTCAGAACCTGCTCCACCACACTCAGAACCTGCTCCACACTCAGAACCTGCTCCACCACACTCAGAACCTGCTCCACCACACTCAGAACCTGCTCCACACTCAGAACCTGCTCCACCACACTCAGAACCTGCTCCATCACACTCAGAACCTGCTCCACACTCAGAACCTGCTCCATCACACTCAGAACCTGCTCCACACTCAGAACCTGCTCCACCACACTCAGAACCTGCTCCACACTCAGAACCTGCTCCATCACACTCAGAACCTG
>NW_027315945.1:39512473-39514973 GCF_026437365.1 Eucyclogobius newberryi | reverse complement strand
CAGGAGACATCATGAGGAGGAGTTTGTCCACAGGAGACATCATGAGGAGGAGTTTGTCCACAGGAGACATCATGAGGAGGAGTTTGTCCACAGGAGACATCATGAGGAGGAGTTTGTCCACAGGAGACATCATGAGGAGGATTTGTCCACAGGAGACATCATGAGGAGGAGTTTGTCCACAGGAGACATCATGAGGAGGAGTTTGTCCACAGGAGACATCATAAGGAGGAGTTTGTTGTCCACAGAGACATCATGAGGAGGAGTTTGTCCACAGGAGACATCATGTGGAGGAGTTTGTCCACAGGAGACATCATGAGGAGGAGTTTGTCCACAGGAGACATCATGAGGAGGAGTTTGTCCACAGGAGACATCATGAGGAGGAGTTTGTCACAGGAGACATCATGAGGAGGAGTTTGTCCACAGGAGACATCATGAGGAGGAGTTTGTCCACAGGAGACATCATGAGGAGGAGTTTGTCCACAGGAGACATCATGAGGAGGAGTTTGTCCACAGGAGACATCATGAGGAGGAGTTTGTCCACAGGAGACATCATGAGGAGGAGTTTGTCCACAGGAGACATCATGAGGAGGAGTTTGTCCACAGGAGACATCATGAGGAGGAGTTTGTCCACAGGAGACATCATGAGGAGGAGTTTGTCCACAGGAGACATCATGAGGAGGAGTTTGTCCACAGGAGACATCATGAGGAGGAGTTTGTCCACAGGAGACATCATGAGGAGGAGTTTGTCCACAGGAGACATCATGAGGAGGAGTTTGTCCACAGGAGGACATCATGAGGAGGAGTTTGTCCACAGGAGACATCATGAGGAGGAGTTTGTCCACAGGAGACATCATGAGGAGGAGTTTGTCCACAGGAGACATCATGAGGAGGAGTTTGTCCACAGGAGACATCATGAGGAGGAGTTTGTCCACAGGAGACATCATGAGGAGGAGTTTGTCCACAGGAGACATCATGAGGAGGAGTTTGTCCACAGGAGACTTCATGAGGAGGAGTTTTGTCCACAGGAGGACATCATGAGGAGGAGTTTGTCCACAGGAGACATCATGAGGAGGAGTTTGTCCACAGGAGACATCATGAGGAGGAGTTTGTCCACAGGAGACATCATGAGGAGGAGTTTGTCCACAGGAGACATCATGAGGAGGAGTTTGTCCACAGGAGACATCATGAGGAGGAGTTTGTCCACAGGAGACATCATGAGGAGGAGTTTGTCCACAGGAGACATCATGAGGAGGAGTTTGTCCACAGGAGACATCATGAGGAGGAGTTTGTCCACAGGAGACATCATGAGGAGGAGTTTGTCCACAGGAGACATCATGAGGAGGAGTTTGTCCACAGGAGACATCATGAGGAGGAGTTTGTCCACAGGAGACATCATGAGGAGGAGTTTGTCCACAGGAGACATCATGAGGAGGAGTTTGTCCACAGGAGACATCATGAGGAGGAGTTTGTCCACAGGAGACATCATGAGGAGGAGTTTGTCCACAGGAGACATCATGAGGAGGAGTTTGTCCACAGGAGACATCATGAGGAGGAGTTTGTCCACAGGAGACATCATGAGGAGGAGTTTGTCCACAGGAGACATCATGAGGAGGAGTTTGTCCACAGGAGACATCATGAGGAGGAGTTTGTCCACAGAGACATCATGAGGAGGAGTTTGTCCACAGGAGACATCATGAGGAGGAGTTTGTCCACAGGAGACATCATGAGGAGGAGTTTGTCCACAGGAGACATCATGAGGAGGAGTTTGTCCACAGGAGACATCATGAGGAGGAGTTTGTCCACAGGAGACATCATGAGGAGGAGTTTGTCCACAGGAGACATCATGAGGAGGAGTTTGTCCACAGGAGACATCATGAGGAGGAGTTTGTCCACAGGAGACATCATGAGGAGGAGTTTGTCCACAGGAGACATCATGAGGAGGAGTTTGTCCACAGGAGACATCATGAGGAGGATTTGTCCACAGGAGACATCATGAGGAGGAGTTTGTCCACAGGAGACATCATGAGGAGGAGTTTGTCCACAGGAGACATCATGAGGAGGAGTTTGTCCACAGGAGACATCATGAGGAGGAGTTTGTCCACAGGAGACATCATGAGGAGGAGTTTGTCCACAGGAGACATCATGAGGAGGAGTTTGTCCACAGGAGACATCATGTGGAGGAGTTTGTCCACAGGAGACATCATGAGGGAGAGTTTGTCCACAGGAGACATCATGAGGAGGAGTTGTCCACAGGAGACATCATGAGGAGGAGTTTGTCCACAGGAGACATCATGAGGAGATTTGTCCACAGGAGACATCATGAGGAGGATTTGTCCACAGGAGACATCATGAGGAGGAGTTTGTCCACAGGAGACATCATGAGGGAGGGAGTTTGTCCACAGGAGACATCATGAGGGAGGGAGTTTGGTCCCAGGAGACATCATGAGGAGGAGTTTGTCCACAGGAGACATCATGAGGAGGAGTTTGTCCACAGGAGACA
>NW_027315945.1:39443278-39510778 GCF_026437365.1 Eucyclogobius newberryi | reverse complement strand
GGACACCCAACGCGGGACGCCCCCCACAGGACGCCCCCACAGGACACCCAACGCGGGACGCCCCCCACAAGACACCCAACGCGGGACGCCCCCCACAGGACGCCCCCACAGGACACCCAACGTGGGACGCCCCCCGCAGGACACCCAACGCAGGACGCCCCCACAGGACACCCAACGCAGGACCCCCCCCCACAGGACCCCCCCCACAGGCCCCCTGCCTCGTCCTGCAGGGGGCCTGTGGGGGGCGTCCTGTGGAGGGTGTCCTCTGGGGGGCGTCCTGTGGAGGGTGTCCTGTGGGGGGCGTCCTGCAGGGGGCGTCCTGCAGGGGTGTCCTGCAGGGGGTGTCCTGCAGGGGCGTCCTGCAGGGGGTGTCCTGCAGGGGGCGTCCTACAGGGGGCGTCCCGCGTTGGGTGTCCTGTGTTGGGTGTCCTGCGTTGGGTGTCCTGTGGGGGGCGTCCTGTGTCCTGCTCTCAGACTTACACTGGAACATTGCTCGAGAGTGAAACACTGTGAAATGTGTTTATGACTTTATATTTTTATAATGATCTGTTTCTTTTCTAGTTTTGAATCATCAAATGCAAATATATTTCTGTCACTTTCAGAAATCTAAATGTCGTAACATGAGATAAAGTGTCTGTTTGCTGTAACACGACATGTTTCAAGTGGGTCGGTGGTCGGTCGGTCGGTCGGTCGGTGGTCGCACCATGACTCAGAAGGACATGAGCGATGGCGAGGGCAGTGACGCCCACAGAGCCTCATCATGTTGAAGACAGAACATGTTCCTGCTCCGTCTGTTTGACACAGACTTATTAAAGTCTTCTACTCGACGCTTGAGGGAAACGGTCGGTCGGGTTACGGCAAACACACATTATTATTATTATTATATAAATATAAGACTTAAAGCTTTAAATAAAGTTAATCCTGTCGTTTTAAAGAAAACTGCGGAACATGTTTCATCTGAAATCATTTGTCATTTTGATGAAAATGCTGAAAATGAACTTCACAAACTCATTAAATGTTTCATATTGACGTTTATATTTCATATTTTACAAAAAACTCGTCGCATTCATTTTGAACAATATTTGACAATGAAAACTTTTAATAAATATTTGAGTCTTAAAAAACACTTTAGATTTAAAAATCCACCGTCAGCGGCTTTTTGGACCCTGGACCTGTCTCTGGACCTGTCTCTGGACCTGTCTCTGGACCTGGACCTGACCCTGGACCTGTCTCTGGACCTGACCCTGGACCTGTCTCTGGACCTGTCTCTGGACCTGACCCTGGACCTGTCTCTGGACCTGACCCTGGACCGGACCCTGGACCTGTCTCTGGACCTGTCTCTGGACCTGTCTCTGGACCGGTCTCTGGACCGGTCTCTGGACCTGACCCTGGACCTGACCGTGTCTCTGGACCCGGACCCTGGACCGGACCCTGGACGTCGACCGGACCCTGGACCGGACCCTGTCTCTGGACCTGACCCTGTCTCTGGACCTGGACCTGACCCTGGACCGGACCCTGGACCGGACCCTGGACCTGACCCTGTCTCTGGACCTGACCCTGGACTGGACCCTGGACGTCGACCTGACCCTGGACCTGCCCCGCCCCCTGCCCCGCCTCCTGCCCCGCCTCCTGCCCCGCCTCTCTCCTGCGACACAGGTGCTGGTCGTAAAGTCGTCTGGTGTTGAAGTCGATGCCACACGTGGGACACCAGATGGCGCTCTCTGTGGCGTGCGTCCCGAGCCTCATGTGGCGCTCCAGAGACGCCGCGTCCTCACACGCCGTCTTACAGACCCAGCAGCGGAAGGCGTGCGTCTCCATGTGTCTCCTGAGCACGTCCGGGTACGGGAAGCGATGGGCGCACACCGAACAGCTGTAGGGTTTGTCCCCGTGCGTCCTGACGTGCTTCTTCAGGTTGATCCGCGTCTGGAACGTGGCGGCGCAGAGCGGACACGTGGGCGGCGGCTTCTGGCTCTCGTGCTCCTTCTCGTGCTTCTTCAGCGCCACCTTCGTGCTGAACACCCGCTCGCAGCTGGAGCAGCGGTGCCGCCTCTGCGTCGTGTGCGTCCTCACGTGCTCCTTCAGGACGCCGGTTTTGGCGAAGCGTTTCCCGCAGAGCGAACACCCGAAAGGCCTCTCGCCGGTGTGATTCCTCAGGTGGACCTTGAGCAAAGCGTTTTTGGGGAACCCTTTGGAACAGAACGGACATTTGAAGGGTTTCCCCCCCGTGTGGGTCCTCGCGTGGCGCTCTAGAGTCGCCGCCGACTCGAAAGTCTCCTGGCAGGCCGAACAGCTGAAGGACTTTTGGCGGGCGTGGGTTTTGGCGTGGCGCTGCATGTTGCACTTCTGCGCGAAAGCCTTGGCGCAGAGCGAGCACCTGAAGGGCCGCTCCCCCGTGTGCGTCCTCAGGTGTTTCTCCAGGTCCGCCTTTTGGTTAAACTCCACGGCGCAGACTGAACAGCTGAAGGGTTTCTGTCCCGCGTGGATCTGGAGGTGTCTCTTTAACCCCGTGACGGACGCAAACGCTCTCCCACATTCGGGGCATCTGTGGTCTTTGGAGCGCTCTTCAGCCGCCCAGTCGTCAGAGTCGTCCGTGTCAGAGGAACGATCTTCACTCTCGGTGTCCTCCTCGTCCACGTTGTCCTCCTCCTCCTCGTTGTCCTCCTCTGTGTCCTCCTCGTCCTCCTGGTCTCGCTCTTCTCGCTCCTCTTCCTCGTTCTTCACGGTGACGCAGACAAACGGATCTTCTTGCAGCGGCGCCTGCTCCATGTTCACGTCCTCTGCTTCTTCTTTGACGTTGAGAAGATCTGAACCGCTCTGGACACCTGCAGGGCACAGAGCACGCAGCGCATCAGCTCCTGTCACGCCCACTACAAGCCCCGCCCACTTACACGCCCTTTACGCGGCCAAGGTTAGTTAGTGAGGTTAGTTAGTGAGGTTAGTTAGTGAGGTTAGTGAGGTTAGTGAGGTTAGTTAGTGAGGTTAGTTAGTGAGGTTAGTGAGGTTAGTGAGGTTAGTTAGTGAGGTTAGTGAGGTTAGTTAGTGAGGTTAGTGAGGTTAGTTAGTGAGGTTAGTTAGTGAGGTTAGTTAGTGAGGTTAGTGAGGTTAGTGAGGTTAGTTAGTGAGGTTAGTGAGGTTAGTTAGTGAGGTTAGTGAGGTTAGTTAGTGAGGATAGTTAGTGAGGTTAGTTAGTGAGGTTAGTTAGTGAGGTTAGTTAGTGAGGTTAGTTAGTGAGGATAGTTAGTGAGGTTAGTTAGTGAGGTTAGTTAGTGAGGTTAGTTAGTGAGGTTAGTTAGTGAGGTTAGTTAGTGAGGTTAGTTAGTGAGGTTAGTTAGTGATGTTAGTTCGTGAGGCTAGTTAGTGAGGTTAGTTAGTGAGGTTAGTTAGTGAGGTTAGTGAGGTTAGTTAGTGGGGTTAGTTAGTGAGGATAGTTAGTGAGGTTAGTTAGTGGGGTTAGTTAGTGAGGATAGTTAGTGAGGATAGTTAGTGAGGTTAGTTAGTGAGGTTAGTGAGGTTAGTGAGGTTAGTGAGTTAGGTTAGTGAGTGAGGTTAGTTAGTGAGGTTAGTTAGTGAGGTTAGTGAGGTTAGTTAGTGAGGTTAGTTAGTGATGTTAGTTCGTGAGGCTAGTTAGTGAGGTTAGTTAGTGAGGTTAGTTAGTGAGGTTAGTGAGGTTAGTTAGTGGGGTTAGTTAGTGAGGATAGTTAGTGAGGTTAGTTAGTGGGGTTAGTTAGTGAGGATAGTTAGTGAGGTTAGTTAGTGAGGTTAGTGAGGTTAGTGAGTTAGGTTAGTGAGTGAGGTTAGTTAGTGAGGTTAGTTAGTGAGGTTAGTTAGTGAGGTTAGTGAGGTTAGTTAGTGAGGTTGGTTAGTGAGGTTAGTTAGTGAGGTTAGTTAGTGAGGTTGGTTAGTGAGGTTAGTTAGTGAGGTTGGTTAGTGAGGTTAGTTAGTGAGGTTAGTTAGTGAGGTTAGTTAGGGAGGTTAGTGAGGTTAGTTAGTGAGGTTAGTGAGTGAGGTTAGTGAGTGAGGTTAGTGAGTGAGGTTAGTGAGTTAGGTTAGTGAGTGAGGTTAGTTAGTGAGGTTAGTGAGGTTAGTTAGTGAGGTTAGTGAGGTTAGTTAGTGAGGTTAGTGAGGTTAGTGAGGTTAGTTAGTGAGGTTAGTGAGGTTAGTGAGGTTAGTTAGTGAGGTTAGTTAGTGAGGTTAGTTAGTGAGGTTAGTTAGTGAGGTTAGTTCGTGAGGTTAGTTAGTGAGGTTAGTTAGTGAGGTTAGTTAGTGAGGTTAGTTAGTGAGGTTAGTTAGTGAGGTTAGTGAGGTTAGTTAGTGAGGATAGTTAGTGAGGTTAGTGAGGTTAGTTAGTGAGGTTAGTGAGGTTAGTTAGTGAGGTTAGTTAGTGAGGTTAGTGAGGTTAGTTAGTGAGGTTAGTTAGTGAGGTTAGTTAGTGAGGTTAGTTAGTGATGTTAGTTAGTGATGTTAGTTCGTGAGGCTAGTTCGTGAGGCTAGTTAGTGAGGTTAGTTAGTGAGGTTAGTTAGTGAGGTTAGTTAGTGAGGTTAGTTAGTGAGGATAGTTAGTGAGGTTAGTTAGTGAGGTTAGTGAGTTAGGTTAGTGAGTGAGGTTAGTTAGTGAGGTTAGTTAGTGAGGTTAGTTAGTGAGGTTAGTGAGTTAGGTTAGTGAGTGAGGTTAGTTAGTGAGGTTAGTTAGTGAGGTTAGTTAGTGAGGTTAGTGAGTGAGGTTAGTTAGTGAGGTTAGTTAGTGAGGTTAGTTAGTGAGGTTAGTGAGGTTAGTTAGTGAGGTTGGTTAGTGAGGTTAGTTAGTGAGGTTAGTGAGGTTAGTTAGTGAGGTTAGTTAGTGAGGTTAGTGAGTGAGGTTAGTGAGTGAGGTTAGTGAGTTAGGTTAGTGAGTGAGGTTAGTTAGTGAGGTTAGTGAGGTTAGTTAGTGAGGTTAGTGAGGTTAGTGAGGTTAGTTAGTGAGGTTAGTTAGTGAGGTTAGTGAGGTTAGTTAGTGAGGTTAGTGAGGTTAGTTAGTGAGGTTAGTGAGGTTAGTTAGTGAGGTTAGTTAGTGAGGTTAGTTAGTGAGGTTAGTGAGGTTAGTTAGTGAGGTTAGTTAGTGAGGTTAGTTAGTGAGGTTAGTTAGTGAGGTTAGTTAGTGAGGTTAGTTAGTGAGGTTAGTTAGTGAGGTTAGTTCGTGAGGTTAGTTAGTGAGGTTAGTTGGTGAGGTTAGTTAGTGAGGTTAGTTAGTGAGAATAGTTCGTGAGGTTAGTTAGTGAGGTTAGTTAGTGATGTTAGTTAGTGATGTTAGTTAGTGAGGTTAGTTCGTGAGGTTAGTTAGTGAGGTTAGTTCGTGAGGTTAGTTAGTGAGGTTAGTGAGGTTAGTTAGTGAGGTTAGTGAGGTTAGTTAGTGAGGTTAGTGAGGTTAGTTAGTGAGTATAGTTAGTGAGGTTAGTTAGTGAGGTTAGTGAGGTTAGTTAGTGAGGTTAGTGAGTGAGGTTAGTTAGTGAGGTTAGTTAGTGAGGTTAGTTAGTGAGGTTAGTTAGTGAGGTTAGTTAGTGAGGTTAGTTAGTGAGGTTGGTTAGTGAGGTTAGTTAGTGAGGTTAGTTAGGGAGGTTAGTGAGGTTAGTTAGTGAGGTTAGTTAGTGAGGTTAGTGAGTTAGGTTAGTTAGTGAGGTTAGTTAGTGAGGTTAGTGAGGTTAGTGAGGTTAGTGAGTGAGGTTAGTTAGTGAGTGAGGTTAGTTAGTGAGGTTAGTTAGTGAGGTTAGTTAGTGAGGTTAGTTAGTGAGGTTAGTGAGGTTAGTTAGTGAGGTTAGTTAGTGAGGTTAGTGAGGTTAGTTAGTGAGGTTAGTTAGTGAGGTTAGTTAGTGAGGTTAGTTAGTGAGGTTAGTGAGGTTAGTGAGGTTAGTTGGTTAGTTAGTGAGGTTAGTGAGGTTAGTTAGTGATGTTAGTTAGTGAGGTTAGTTAGTGAGGTTAGTTAGTGAGGTTAGTTAGTGAGGTTAGTTCGTGAGGTTAGTTAGTGTGGTTAGTTAGTGAGGTTAGTTAGTGAGGTTAGTTCGTGAGGTTAGTTAGTGTGGTTAGTTAGTGAGGTTAGTTAGTGAGGTTAGTTCGTGAGGTTAGTTAGTGTGGTTAGTTAGTGAGGTTAGTTAGTGAGGTTAGTTAGTGAGGTTAGTTCGTGAGGTTAGTTAGTGTGGTTAGTTAGTGAGGTTAGTGAGGTTGGTTAGTGAGGTTGGTTAGTGAGGTTGGTTAGTGAGGTTGGTTAGTGTGGTTAGTTAGTGAGGTTAGTGTGGTTAGTTAGTGAGGTTAGTTAGTGAGGTTAGTTCGTGAGGTTAGTTAGTGTGGTTAGTTAGTGAGGTTAGTGTGGTTAGTTAGTGAGGTTAGTTAGTGAGGTTAGTTCGTGAGGTTAGTTAGTGTGGTTAGTTAGTGAGGTTAGTTAGTGAGGTTAGTTAGTGTGGTTAGTTAGTGAGGTTAGTGAGGTTGGTTAGTGAGGTTGGTTAGTGAGGTTGGTTAGTGAGGTTGGTTAGTGAGGTTGGTTAGTGAGGTTGGTTAGTGAGGTTGGTTAGTGAGGTTCTTACCGCTGAACACCAGGTTTATTTTGAGCTCTGAAGCGTCACTGGAACAAACAGAAGAGTCAAAGTCACGTGAGGTTCAGCAACAAAGAAACAACAATTATAATTATAATTGTGAAATTATGAAATAGTTGTATCTTTTTGACTTGTGTTGTTTTATCTTTAAACACGTTCTTAAGTTTGAGAATTCTGTTCATTGACAATAAACCTTTTCTCATTCTGATAATAAAAGTTAAAAGTATCTCTGCTCCCGGTGCGGCTCCGGTGCCAGTGTCGGGTTCTGTCTCGGTTCTAAACTCACCTGTTTTGCGGCTCCTCGGGGCCCCGCGGCTCCTCGGGGCCCCACGGCTCCGGCTCCTGCTTCACCTCCTGCATGTTTCTCTGGGGTCAGATCTTTAGGGTCAGATCTTTAGGGTCACGCTCAGACGTAAACATCACGCATCGCACAGTGCTGGATATGCGCATGCGCACACAACACCCAGGGTTCTTTCTTCTTCGTGTGTATTTCCGGCACCTCACAGCGCAGCGCCTCTCACTGGAGACAGTCCGCCATGACACCTCTCGCTCAGTCTTAAACCCGGATCAAACGTGAAACAAAAGTGAGACAAAAGTGACCTCCAGACTAAAAAACATGTCACACTCAAACACGGGTCATTATGATGTTTTATGAAGAGGCTTCTTCTTCTTCTTCTTCTTCTTCTTCTTCAACATTAAAGGTTGAATGGACGATTTTTGGGAGTGGCACGAGGGCGGGGGAGTGGCACGAGCGCGGGGGAGTGGCATGTATGCGGGGGAGTGGCATGTGCCCGGGGGAGTGGCCTGTGCGCGGGGGAGTGGCATGTGCGCGGGGGAGTGGCACGAGCGCGGGGGAGTGGCACGAGCGCGGGGGAGTGGCATGTGCCCGGGGGAGTGGTATGTGCACAGGGGAGTGGCCTGTGCGCGGGGGAGTGGCATGTATGCGGGGGAGTGGCATGTGCGCGGGGGAGTGGCATGTGCGCGGGGGAGTGGCATGTGCCCGGGGGAGTGGTATGTGCACAGGGAGGGGCATGAGCACGGGGGAGGGGCATGAGCATGGGGGAGTGGCATGTGCGCGGGGGAGTGGCATGTGTGCGGGGGAGTGGCATGTGTGCGGGGGAGGGGCATGAGCACGGGGGAGTGGCATGTGCAGGGGGGAGGGGCATGTATGCGGGGGAGTGGCATGTGCCCGGGGGAGTGGCCTGTGCGCGGGGGAGTGGCATGTGCCCGGGGGAGTGGCACGAGCGCGGGGGAGTGGCACGAGCGCGGGGGAGTGGCATGTAAACGGGGAGGGGCATGAGCACGGGGGAGTGGCATGTGCCCGGGGGAGTGGCATGTGCACGGGGCAGTGGCCTGTGTGCGGGGGAGTGGCCGGTGCGCGGGGGAGTGGCCTGTGTGCGGGGGAGTGGCATGTGCGCGGGGGAGTGGCATGTGCGCGGGGGAGTGGCATGTGCGCGGGGGAGTGGCATGAGCGCGGGGGAGTGGCATGTGCACGGGGGAGTGGCATGTGCACGGGGAGGGGCATGAGCACGGGGGAGTGGCATGTGCCCGGGGGAGTGGCATGTGCACGGGGCAGTGGCATGTGCCCGGGGGAGTGGCATGTGCGCAGGGGAGTGGCAAGTGCGCGGGGGAGTGGCATGGCATGTGCCCGGGGGAGTGGTATGTGCACAGGGAGGGGCATGAGCACGGGGGAGGGGCATGAGCACGGGGGAGTGGCATGTGCGCGGGGGAGTGGCATGTGTGCGGGTGAGTGGCATGTGCAGGGGGGAGGGGCATGAGCACGGGGGAGGGGCATGTGTGCGGGGGAGGGGCATGAGCACGGGGGAGTGGCATGTGCAGGGGGGAGGGGCATGTATGCGGGGGAGTGGCATGTGCCCGGGGGAGTGGCATGTGCACGGGGGAGTGGCATGTGCCCGGGGGAGTGGCCTGTGCGCGGGGGAGTGGCATGTGCGCGGGGGAGTGGCATGTGCGCGGGGGAGTGGCATGTGCGCGGGGGAGTGGCATGGCATGTGCGCGGGGGAGTGGTATGTGCACGGGGGAGTGGCCTGTGCGCGGGGGAGTGGCCTGTGTGCGGGGGAGTGGCATGTGCGCAGGGGAGTGGCAAGTGCGCGGGGGAGTGGCATGGCATGTGCCCGGGGGAGTGGTATGTGCACAGGGAGGGGCATGAGCACGGGGGAGGGGCATGAGCGCGGGGGAGTGGCATGTGCGCGGGGGAGTGGCATGTGTGCGGGTGAGTGGCATGTGCAGGGGGGAGGGGCATGAGCACGGGGGAGTGGCATGTGCAGGGGGGAGGGGCATGAGCACGGGGGAGTGGCATGTGCAGGGGGGAGGGGCATGTATGCGGGGGAGTGGCATGTGCCCGGGGGAGTGGCATGTGCACGGGGGAGTGGCATGTGCCCGGGGGAGTGGCCTGTGCGCAGGGGAGTGGCATGTGCGCGGGGGAGTGGCACGAGCGCGGGGGAGTGGCACGAGCGCGGGGGAGTGGCACGAGCGCGGGGGAGTGGCATGTGCCCGGGGGAGTGGCCTGTGCGCGGGGGAGTGGCATGTGCGCGGGGGAGTGGCATGTGCGTGGGGGAGTGGCATGTGCGCGGGGGAGTGGCATGTGCGCGGGGGAGTGGCATGGCATGTGCCCGGGGGAGTGGTATGTTCAGGGGGGAGTGGCAAGTGCAGGGGGGAGGGGCATGAGCACGGGGGAGTGGCATGTGCAGGGGGGAGGGGCATGAGCATGGGGGAGTGGCATGTGCGCGGGGGAGGGGCATGAGCACGGGGGAGTGGCATGTGCAGGGGGGAGGGGCATGAGCACGGGGGAGTGGCATGTGCAGGGGGGAGTGGCATGTGCGTGGGGGAGTGGCATGTGCGCGGGGGAGTGGCATGTGCGCGGGGGAGTGGCATGTGCGCGGGGGAGTGGCATGTGCGCGGGGGAGTGGCATGGCATGTGCCCGGGGGAGTGGAATGTGCACGGGGGAGTGGCAAGTGCAGGGGGGAGGGGCATGAGCACGGGGGAGTGGCATGTGCAGGGGGGAGGGGCTTGAGCACGGGGGAGTGGCATGTGCAGGGGGGAGTGGCATGTGCGTGGGGGAGTGGCATGTGCGCGGGGGAGTGGCAAGTGCAGGGGGGAGGGGCATGAGCACGGGGGAGTGGCATGTGCGTGGGGGAGTGGCATGTGCGCGGGGGAGTGGCATGTGCGCGGGGGAGTGGCATGTGCGCGGGGGAGTGGCATGGCATGTGCCCGGGGGAGTGGCATGTGCAGGGGGGAGGGGCATGAGCACGGGGGAGTGGCATGTGCGCGGGGGAGGGGCATGAGCACGGGGGAGTGGCAAGTGCAGGGGGGAGGGGCATGAGCACGGGGGAGTGGCATGTGCAGGGGGAGGGGCATGTGCGTGGGGGAGTGGCATGTGTGCGGGGGAGGGGCATGTGCACGGGGGAGTGGCATGTGCACGGGGGAGTGGCATGAGCACGGGGAGTGGCATGTGCAGGGGGGAGGGGCATGAGCACGGGGGAGTGGCATGTGCAGGGGGGAGGGGCATGTGCGTGGGGGAGTGGCATGTGTGCGGGGGAGGGGCATGTGCAGGGGGGAGGGGCATGAGCGTGGGGGAGTGGCATGTGCAGGGGGGAGGGGCATGAGCATGGGGGAGTGGCATGTGCAGGGGGGAGTGGCATGTGCGTGGGGGAGTGGCATGTGCGCGGGGGAGTGGCATGTGTGCGGGGGAGTGGCATGTGCGCGGGGGTGTGGTATGTGCACGGGGGAGTGGCAAGTGCAGGGGGGAGGGGCATGAGCACGGGGGAGTGGCATGTGCAGGGGGGAGGGGCATGAGCACGGGGGAGTGGCATGTGCGCGGGGGAGGGGCATGAGCACGGGGGAGTGGCATGTGTGCGGGGGAGGGGCATGTGTGCGGGGGAGGGGCATGTGTGCGGGGGAGGGGCATGAGCAGGGGGGAGTGGCATGTGCAGGGGGGAGGGGCATGTGCGTGGGGGAGTGGCATGTGTGCGGGGGAGGGGCATGAGCACGGGGGAGTGGCATGTGCAGGGGGGAGTGGCATGTGTGCGGGGGAGGGGCATGAGCACGGGGGAGTGGCATGTGCAGGGGGGAGTGGCATGTGCAGGGGGGAGGGGCATGTGCAGGGGGGAGGGGCATGTGCAGGGGGGAGGGGCATGTGCAGGGGGGAGGGGCATGTGCAGGGGGAATGCACAAGTTTTTTTCATAAAGTTTTATTTGTCAAATATGAACGTGACGTCAGAGGGGTTTGGCCCGGAGCACAACGTGGTTACTAGGCAACAATTATTATAATTCAATAGTCCGATGATCATCAGAGTGAAATTATAAATCTACAAGACCAAAACATTTGTAACATTTGATAAAACCAGAGGCACTTTCTGCATCGAGTCTGTTCCTCGTGAAAAATGCCGTTTTACCTTTTGTTTTATAGTTTTATGTCAAAGAAAATGTTCGATAAATATCTAACTCTCTATTCGACAGGACAGTGAGAGAGATGGGGATGAGACTGGGGCGGGACATGCAGCAAACTCACGCCGCTGCTCCACACGACACATGTGCTTTCCATTCAGCCACGTCTGCAGTGGGCGGGACAAACTCTTTCATTAGTGTCCAACAGGGGGCGACGTCTAACACCAGGATGAACCACTTAGAGTGCACTCACTTTGCACCTGTAACTGACAAAACTGTCCATGACATCGTCACAGTCTTAGTTCATCTGGAGGAAACAAACGACTCAGACTTGAACTTTAACACGTCAAATCAATGACATCAGCAGCTTTTTACCATCTAAAAAACATGTCCAAAATCAAAAGTGTCTAAACCGGACGTAGAGAGACTCGTGTTTGTCTCCAGTGGATTCGACTGAAACGAGCTGCAGCTTTTAAAAGGACTGAAGCAAAAACGACTTTTTCATTTGGTTTGAGGCGTTTTTAACTCGTTCATGGAAACTTCCTGACAATGAGAAGCTGACACGCCAAGATCCCGCCCAGATCCCACCTTGATCCTGCCCAGATCCCGCCTTGATCCTGCCCAGATCCCGCCCAGATCCCGCCTTGATCCCGCCCTAATCTCACCATGATCCCGCCCAGATCCCGCCTTGATCCCGCCCTGATGTGGCCCTGATCCCGCCCTGATGTGGCCCTGATGTGGCCCTGATCCCGCCCTGATCCCGCCCTGATCCCGCCCTGATGTGGCCCTGATCCCGCCCTGATGTGGCCCTGATGTGGCCCTGATCCCGCCCTGATGTGGCCCTGATGTGGCCCTGATCCCGCCCTGATGTGGCCCTGATGTGGCCCTGATCCGGCCCTGATCCGGCCCTGATCCGGCCCTGATCCGGCCCTGATCCGGCCCTGATCCGGCCCTGATCCGGCCCTGATGTGGCCCTGATGTGGCCCTGATGTGGCCCTGATGTGGCCCTGATGTGGCCCTGATGTGGCCCTGATGTGGCCCTGATGTGGCCCTGATCCCGCCCTGTAAACTGTCTCTCGTCTCTTTCATTTTTGTTCTTTTATTTAAAAACACAACAGACTTACGCCCGTCACAGTGGGCTGGCGGAGCTGAAATGGGATGTGAAATGGCGCCGCATGTTGCTCTTCTGAGAAAAGCCTTTGGCACAGACTGAACAGCTGTATGGTTTCTCCCCTGTGTGAATCCTGATGTGTTTGTACAAATCGCTGGAACTGGTGAAAACCTTTGAGCAAAAGGAACAGCTGAAAGTTCTGTCCCTCTTGTTCTTTTTCGGCGCCGCGTGACTTTTCAAATGTTCCTTTAAAACACTTTTCGTTGCGAAGCTTTTCTCACAAACCAAACACCGGAGCGACTTCGCTCGTTTGGGACTTTTCAAATGTCTTTTCAGTAAATAGTTCCTGGTGAAGCCGGTGGAACAAAGTGGAAACGTGTGCTTGTTCTCCTCGTGCTGAGCGGTCTCCTGCGGGAGCGAGCGGCTGAACGCGGCGCCGTGCATCGACTTCACGTGGCGCTGCATGTTCCCCGACTGCGAAAAGCCCTTGCCGCACACTGAGCAGCTGAAAGGTCTCTCACCCGTGTGCGTCCGGTCGTGTTTGTTCATGTCGCCTCGTTTCTCGAAGCTCATGTCGCAGACGGAGCAGCGGAAGCGCCGCTCGCCGTCGCCGCTCGCCTTCTGCGCGGCCTGGGTTTGGGCCTGGGTCTCGGCCTGGGTTGGGGCGTGGGTTGGGGCGTGGGTTGGGGCGTGGGTTGGGGCGTGGGTTGGGGCGTGGGTTGGGGCGTGGGTTGGGGCGTGGGTTGGGGCGTGGGTTGGGGCGTGGGGTTGGGCGTGGGTTGGGGCGTGGGTTTGGGCGTGGGGTTGGGCGTGGGGTTGGGCGTGGGGTTGGGCGTGGGGTTGGGCGTGGGTTGGGGCGTGGGTTTGGGCGTGGGGTTGGGCGTGGGTTGGGGCGTGGGTTTGGGCGTGGGGTTGGGCGTGGGTTTGGGCGTGGGTTGGGGCGTGGGTTGGGGCGTGGGTTGGGGCGTGGGTTGGGGCGTGGGGTTGGGCGTGGGTTGGGGCGTGGGTTGGGGCGTGGGTTGGGGCGTGGGTTGGGGCGTGGGTTGGGGCGTGGGTTGGGGCGTGGGTTGGGGCGTGGGTTTTGGCGTGCTCCGTCAGCGCTCGCCGTTTCCCGAAGCTCTTCTCGCACGCCGGGCACGGATGCTTCTTGGCGCGTCGGTGGTTCTCGATGTGCGTCTTGAGCGAGAAGCGTTTCTGGAAATCCTTCAGACAGAACGGACACGTGAAGCGCCGCTCGGCTCCGCCCTCGTCCGGCGTCTCCTCCGCGTGAGTCGCCATGTGCTCCTGAAGCTCCGCCCTCTCGTCAAAGTACACGGCGCAGACTGAACAGCTGTAGGAGATCTCCGCGTGCGTCTCCGCGTGCGTCTTCAGCTCGGCCTGGGCGGTGAACGTGTCCGAGCACAGCGCGCTGCTCAGCCGCCGCTCGGCCGCCCGGTGCGTCTGAGCGTGTTCTTTCAGGCCGCGCTTCGTGGCGAAGACCTCGGCGCACTTTGGACAGTCGTACGCGCTCGGCGTCTTGTGCGTCCTCATGTGCTCGCGCAGGACGCCTCTGGTTCTGAAGCTCCGCTCGCACACGCAGCACTCGTACGGCCGCTCGCCGGAGTGAAGCCTCAGGTGTCGGATCATCAGCTTCTTCTTGGCGAAGCCCTTCAGGCAGAACGGGCAGTGGAACGGCGTCTCTCCGGCGTGGATCAGGACGTGCCGCTGCATGTTGCTCTTCTGCGAGAAACCCTTGGCGCAGACGTGACATGGGAAGGGCTTTTCGCCCGTGTGAGTCCTCAGGTGCTGGTTCAGATCGCCTTTGTGCACAAAGCCCATGGAGCAGAAGGAGCAGCAGAATGGCTTGACTCCGGCGTGGACCTGCAGGTGGCGCTTTAGCCCCGGCGCCGACGCAAACGCCTTCCCGCACTCGGAGCATTTGTGAGCTTTGTGTTCGGCGCCGTCGGAGCTTTCGTCCGTCCAGTCGCCCGAGTCGTCCGTGTCGGAGGAATCGTCGCTCTCAGACGTCGACCGCGCCTCTTTTTTACTTCTCGCGAACTCGGTGACGGGGAACGCCCGAATGGTCACTTCATCCGGCTCTTTTTTGATGTGGAGAGGGACAGCGCTGCTCTGGACGCCTGCAGGACACAGAGGCACAAACACCTTCAGCTGGTCATGTTTTCAGGACTAAACTGACTCTAAAACACACGAAAAGAGCTTTTATACAAACACAGTGTTTTAAACCAAAATGCGGCTCATATTTGTATCGTTTATAGCATTTAAAGCACCAGTGCGTCACTTTCTAGCCAGTAATAATAGCATGTTCTTTCAGTATTTCTCTTTAACCTTCAGCTGAAGTTGCTTTGAGTGGATGAAACTCACAATCTAAAGGTGAAAGTTTCAGAAGCTTTAAACGACTCTTACCTTTGTCCAGCTCCAGTTTGAGTTCTGTCGCTCGGCAACTGAAACACAAACGAGCAGCAACGACTTTCATCACACTTTTTATTTATATCATTTATATATAAATACAATAATAATATTTTCAGTTTGATGCGGTTTTATCTCAGACACTTTATCAATAAATGTCTTTTCTTTTTGTAAAAAACGTTTAAATCTCTTTGTTTACGTTTGTGGCCCCGCCCCCTGACGCACGGCACTGTCACTTTAATGTGCGCATGCGCAAAAGCCCGTCCTGATTCTGCTGCTTTAAGACCGTTTCTCCTGCGGCCCGGGCCCGGGGCCCGGGGCCAGGAGCCCTGCTCCCGCCGCAGCGCCCCATGTGTCCCCATGTGTCCCCGGTGTGTCCCTGGTGGTCAGTGCTCCTGTTTTGTCTCTAATCACCTGTTCTCCTCCTGCTCCTTTGGCTCCCACAGCTCCGGCTCCTGCTTCAGCTTCACGTGCGCCATGTTTGTGTCTTTAAGGACAAACAGCGGGACAAACAGCGGGACAAACAGCGGGACAAACAGCGGGACAAACAGCGGGACAAACAGCGGGACAAACAGCGGGACAAACACCGGGACGAGCACCCGAGCTGACACCACCGCGCATGCGCCGCTCTCTGCCGGATGCACTGCTGGAGTTACTTCAAAATAAGAAAGAGAAAAGGTTTATTCTCATTGTGAAAGAGGAACTTGTCCTGGTGCAACATAAAACAATGAATAAATCAAAAGAGAAACAATTTAAATCTACGATGGGATAAGAATAAAGATCGACTATAAGAATTAGAATAAGGTTTATTGTCATAAACAAAATTCACAAACAGGAACTTGTGCTGGTGACAATGAACAATGAAGTTACCAGATATTATAACAAATAAGTCAAGTTAAAATAATAGTAAAAATAGACATGATCTGTACATAAATAAAATGTAGTGCAATAAAAGTGACAGTGAGTGACAGGTGCTTAGTGAGTGACAGGTGCTTAGGAAGTGTTCATGAGTCCAACAGCAGAGGAAAGAAACTGTTCTTATGACGGAAGGTTCTGGTCCGGATGGACCGTAACCTCCTGCCTGAGGGGAGTGGCCTCCTGCCTGAGGGGAGTGGCCTCCTGCCTGAGGGGAGTGGCCTCCTGCCTGAGAGGAGTGGCCTCCTGCCTGAGGGGAGTGGCCTCCTGCCTGAGGGGAGTGGCCTCCTGCCTGAGGGGAGTGGCCTCCTGCCTGAGCGGTGTGGCCTCCTGCCTGAGGGGAGTGGCCTCCTGCCTGAGGGGAGTGGCCTCCTGCCTGAGGGGAGTGGCCTCCTGCCTGAGGGGAGTGGCCTCCTGCCTGAGGGGAGTGGCCTCCTGCCTGAGCGGTGTGGCCTCCTGCAGAGATGGAAGTCTGCAGCCGATCACCTTCTCAGCAGAGGGCGCTGTAGTCTGTTGGTCCCTGGCTGTGGCTCCAGCGTACCACACGGTGATGGAGGAGGTGATGGAGGAGGTGATGGAGGAGGTGATGGAGGAGGTGATGGAGGAGGTGATGGAGGAGGTGATGGAGGAGGTGATGGATGAGGTGATGGAGGAGGTGATGGAGGAGGTGATGGAGGAGGTGATGGAGGAGGAGATGGAGGAGGTGATGGAGGAGGAGATGGAGGAGGAGATGGAGGAGGTGATGGAGGTGTCAAATCTACAGAAGAAGGAATTGAGTTGCTGGGCCAGTTTTCTGTCATCTGCAGAAGAGGGGGCTCTGAGCTTGTAATTGATGAGCCCACTCCCACACAGAGGCGGGGCCACTCCCACATAGAGGCGGGGCCACTCCACACAGAGGCGGGCCCACTCCACACACAGGCGGGGCCACTCCACACAGAGGCGGGGCCCCTCCACACAGAGGCGAGGCCACTCCACACAGAGGCGGGGCCACTCCACACAGAGGCGGGCCCACTCCACACAGAGGCGGGGCCACTCCCACATAGAGGCGGGGTCACTCCACACAGAGGCGGGGCCCCTCCACACAGAGGCGGGGCCACTCCACACAGAGGCGGGGCCACTCCACACACAGGCGGGGCCACTCCACACAGAGGCGGGGCCACTCCACACAGAGGCGGGGCCACTCCACACAGAGGCGGGGCCACTCCACACAGAGGCGGGCCCACTCCACACACAGGCGGGGCCACTCCACACAGAGGCGGGGCCCCTCCACACAGAGGCGAGGCCACTCCACACAGAGGCGGGGCCACTCCACACAGAGGCGGGCCCACTCCACACACAGGCGGGGCCACTCCACACAGAGGCGGGCCCACTCCACACAGAGGCGGGCCCACTCCACACACAGGCGGGGCCACTCCACACAGAGGCGGGGCCACTCCACACACAGGCGGGGCCACTCCACACAGAGGCGGGCCCACTCCACACAGAGGCGGGGCCACTCCACACAGAGGCGGGGTTGTTGGCCCTCTAGCTCCGCCCTGTGCTCCGCCTCCTTCTGCCTCAGCCTCAGTTTAAGTGTGAACCAGGGTTTGTCGTTGTTGAAGGTGACTTTGGTGTGAGATGGTTTAATGAGTGTGTGACATCACAGTGTCTGTGTCTGTGGCAGCTAAATAGGCTTATTATGTGCACACAATTACAGTTGTACAGAAAGGATTATCTTATCTTATATACATATGTAGTACTCATTATCCAGTCTGCTCCACAGAAGAAAAGTCTTTCACTTTTCATCTTGTGACTTGGGTAAATAACAAAGATCGTAAATAGAGGGAAGTCCAGTCCTAATGAAGGGCCCCAAACACTCCCCACTCGCTCCTGACACCAAACCTCAGAAAGAACTGGATATATGACCTCCCTGGCTGACCACGCCCCCTGGCTGACCAGCGGCGGCGGCGGCGACAGGAGTTGAGGCCTGCCCGGCACCCGAGCGACAATAAAACTTTTGGACCAAAATGAATGAAACGTTCTTTATTGAACGTTGTTGTAATGAAAACGTTTCAGACGCTCGTCATGTGGAAGTGGGAGGAGTTTCAAACACTTTGTATAAAGAGTTTCTCCTCAAAAATGTGTCATTTCTTTTCTGACGAGGTTCAGTTTATGACTTTATGATGTGATAAACCAATAACAGCGTTTGACACTCTGAATGTGACGTGTTTGTCTCTGGACAGGTTGTGGTCAGAGCCGGGGCCCGTCCGGAGCCAGTCTGGACGCGCTGCACTTGTGCCGCTGCAGACTGTACTTCTGTGCGTAACTCTTTCCGCACACTGAGCACCTGAAAGGCCTCTCCCCCGAGTGCGTCCGCATGTGTTTCTTCAGGAAGCTCATGCGCGTGAAGTCCTTTTCGCAGACGTGGCAGGTGAAGAGCCGCTCGCCCGTGTGGACACGCCCGTGCGTCCTCAAGCGGCTGCTCGTCATGAAGCGCTCGCAGCAGACCGAACACCCGAAGGGCCTGTCCTTGGTGTGCACCGTCATGTGGCGCCGCAGGCGGTCCTCGGCGATGAAGTCCTTGGCGCAGACCGAGCACCTGAAAGTTTCCCCGCCGCTGTGAGTGCGGGCGTGGACCTTCAGCAGGTACTCCGTCATGAAGTGGGCGGAGCACACCGAGCAGCAGAAGGGTTTCTCCCCGGTGTGCGTCCTCATGTGCGCCTTCAGCGTGATCCCGTACTGGAAATCCTTGGCACAAACGGAACAGGTGAAGGGCTTTTCCCCCGTGTGGATCCTCAGGTGAGTGATTAAAGTCCCGTTCTTTTTGAATCCTCTGTCGCAGAACGGACACCTGAAAGGTCTGTCCGCTCGGTGGTTCTTCTCGTGCGCGTTCAGTTTGTTGCGCGTGTCGAACGCTTTCCCGCACTGAGCGCATCTGTGCGGTTTGGCTTCAGCGCCGTTTTTCCTCTGAGTGGGCCGCTCGTTCAGCTCGTGTGGGGCGGCGGTCTGCGGCGCCGGGCCCCGGGTCAGCGGCGCGGGCCCCCGGGTCAGCGGCGTGGGGCCCCGGGTCAGCGGCGCGGGCCCCCGGGTCAGCGGCGCGGGGCCCCGGGTCTGCGGTGCCGGGCCCCGGGTCTGCGATCGCAGCGTCCAGTCGTCGGAGTCGTCAGTGTCGGAGGAGAGACGTTCTTCGCTCTCAGACTCAGAACGCTCCTCGCTCGTCTCGTCGTCCTCCTCGTCTTCGCTCTTCACGATCACGTGCAGCGCTGGACGTCCCGCTGGACGTCCCGCTGGACTTCCCGCTGGACGTCCAGCTGGACGTCCAGCTGGACTTCCCGCTGGACTTCCCGCTGGACGTCCCGACTCCGCCTCCTGTTGGACTCTCAGCTCCTCTGGTTCTACTTTAACCTGGACGGGACCGGTTTGAGTCTGGACGCCTGCAAGGTCAGAGGGACAAACCAGTCAACCATTAATCACAACGAGAACCGATGGACGTTCTCACCTCTAAACGAGAGGATGAACCGATGGACGTTCTCACCTCTAAACGAGAGGATGAACCGATGGACGTTCTCACCTCTAAACGAGAGGATGAACCGATGGACGTTCTCACCTCTAAACGAGAGGATGAACCGATGGACGTTCTCACCTCTAAACGAGAGGATGAACCGATGGACGTTCTCACCTCTAAACGAGAGGATGAACCGATGGACGTTCTCACCTCTAAACGAGAGGATGAACCGATGGACGTTCTCACCTCTAAACGAGAGGATGAACCGATGGACGTTCTCACCTCTAAACGAGAGGATGAACCGATGGACGTTCTCACCTCTAAACGAGAGGATGAACCGATGGACGTTCTCACCTCTAAACGAGAGGATGAACCGATGGACGTTCTCACCTCTAAACGAGAGGATGAACCGATGGACGTTCTCACCTCTAAACGAGAGGATGAACCGATGGACGTTCTCACCTCTAAACGAGAGGATGAACCGATGGACGTTCTCACCTCTAAACGAGAGGATGAACCGATGGACGTTCTCACCTCTAAACGAGAGGATGAACCGATGGACGTTCTCACCTCTAAACGAGAGGATGAACCGATGGACGTTCTCACCTCTAAACGAGAGGATGAACCGATGGACGTTCTCACCTCTAAACGAGAGGATGAACCGATGGACGTTCTCACCTCTAAACGAGAGGATGAACCGATGGACGTTCTCACCTCTAAACGAGAGTATGAACCGATGGACGTTCTCACCTCTAAACGAGAGGATGAACCGATGGACGTTCTCACCTCTAAACGAGAGGATGAACCGATGGACGTTCTCACCTCTAAACGAGAGGATGAACCGATGGACGTTCTCACCTCTAAACGAGAGGATGAACCGATGGACGTTCTCACCTCTAAACGAGAGGATGAACCGATGGACGTTCTCACCTCTAAACGAGAGGATGAACCGATGGACGTTCTCACCTCTAAACGAGAGGATGAACCGATGGACGTTCTCACCTCTAAACGAGAGGATGAACCGATGGACGTTCTCACCTCTAAACGAGAGGATGAACCGATGGACGTTCTCACCTCTAAACGAGAGGATGAACCGATGGACGTTCTCACCTCTAAACGAGAGGATGAACCGATGGACGTTCTCACCTCTAAACGAGAGGATGAACCGATGGACGTTCTCACCTCTAAACGAGAGGATGAACCGATGGACGTTCTCACCTCTAAACGAGAGGATGAACCGATGGACGTTCTCACCTCTAAACGAGAGGATGAACCGATGGACGTTCTCACCTCTAAACGAGAGGATGAACCGATGGACGTTCTCACCTCTAAACGAGAGGATGAACCGATGGACGTTCTCACCTCTAAACGAGAGGATGAACCGATGGACGTTCTCACCTCTAAACGAGAGGATGAACCGATGGACGTTCTCACCTCTAAACGAGAGGATGAACCGATGGACGTTCTCACCTCTAAACGAGAGGATGAACCTATGGACGTTCTCACCTCTAAACGAGAGTATGAACCGATGGACGTTCTCACCTCTAAACGAGAGGATGAACCGATGGACGTTCTCACCTCTAAACGAGAGGATGAACCGATGGACGTTCTCACCTCTAAACGAGAGGATGAACCGATGGACGTTCTCACCTCTAAACGAGAGGATGAACCGATGGACGTTCTCACCTCTAAACGAGAGGATGAACCGATGGACGTTCTCACCTCTAAACGAGAGGATGAACCGATGGACGTTCTCACCTCTAAACGAGAGGATGAACCGATGGACGTTCTCACCTCTAAACGAGAGGATGAACCGATGGACGTTCTCACCTCTAAACGAGAGGATGAACCGATGGACGTTCTCACCTCGGGACTCGTCTTTGAGCTCACGACAAACGCTGAAAACAAACACAAGAGTTTGAACAAATTGAACACATTTATATTTCACATTTTGCTCGTTTGTGTGAAGTTTATAATTGTACTTCCTGTTGGATGTGACACAGCTATTTCCATAGCAACCAGAGTGTAAACAAGAGCCAAACTCCACATAAACCACACAACAGTTCTGATCTGACACAATAAGACCATAAAACACATGTATTCAGTCCAACCATGTGTCGCACACTGATGACATCACACTGATGACATCACACTGATGACATCACACTGATGACATCACACTGATGACATCACACTGATGACATCACACTGATGACATCACAGAGGGACTCAGATTTAAACTCTGATTTTTCAACATTTCTTCACAAACTGTGTCCTGAGTCCGTGTCCCCGGTCTGTGTCCGTGTGTCCCCGGTGTGTGTCCGTGTCCCCGGTCTGAGTCCCCATCCCCGGTGTGTGTCCGTGTCCCCGGTGTGTGTCCGTGTCCCCGGTCTGTGTCCCCGGTGGTCAGTGCTCCTGTTTTGTCTCTAATCACCTGTTCTCCTCCTGCTCCTTTGGCTCCCACAGCTCCAGCTCCTGCTTCAGCTTCACGTGCGCCATGTTTGTGTCTTTAAGGCTCCGCAGCGGGACAAATACCGGGACAAACACCGCAACGAGGACCGGGACAAATACCGGGACAAATACCGGGACAAACACCGGGACGAGGGAGCACCATGCAAGCCCCCGGAAGCCAAGATGGCCGCCATTGAAACCTATGGAGCTGCTCATTGGCGCATGGTTCCAAAAAAGTGTTTTAGTTCCGCATTACTTCCTGAACAGTGGTATATCTCCTCCCACTTTTGTGACGTCATCGCCATAAGGCTTTGGCGTCGGGAGCGCGCACGTCACAGCAGCGTGAAAGACTGAGAAGTCAACACGGACTTTTGGAATAATTCGGCTTGAAATATTCTGTTTACGTAACGTATAATGATGGATTGTTATATCCATCTATAAATATACATGTATCATGATGTAAAGCTCTGATATTTAAGAGAATTATAAAGAAGTGTTGGATAAAAAGTCCGGTTTAATGACAATAAATTACATTTAGAGGTGTAATAATGTCCTCATCATTTTCTGTAGTTTTTGGTTTGGGTATTTATTTTGTTATTAACTTTTCAGTTATTAATTTACATAATATAATTTGGCCAATGTGCATTTTTTTAATCAGATGAGAAGAAATATAAAATATAATCATCGATTCTGTTACATAATTGAGTTAAGCAGTATTTAATTATATTCAGTTTCCTTTTGTGTCGTTTTTGTATCATGTCAATCTTTAATAAACAAATGTGTTTTGTATTTATTAATGTATTTAATAAGAATAATGAACATGAATGAACTTGTTCAATAAATGCAAATCTGATTATAACTACAAATGATAAATTGATTTTAGCCAGTTTTAGTTGAGTTTTAAAGCTACAATGAGTTTTAAAGCTACAATGAGTTTTAAAGCTACAATGAGTTTTAAAGCTACAATGTGGGAGTCCCTTATTAAGGAGTTTGAGTCAGTACTGTTCATTATTATTATCATCATTAATAGAATCATAAAATGTATTGCCTTTGTCAAAGAAAAGAATTCACAAACAGTGGAACTTGCTTTGGTGATTCAGTGCAACATAAAAATATTAACAATGATAAAACAACCTGTATAAGTCAAATAGAACAAACTGAATAAAATAAGATATTCCTTTATTGTCCACACATGGGGAAATTTTGTTGTTGCAACACAGTAGATACAGAGGAAAAGGACAGAAAACTTATAGGAAGTTTAAAAAACACTCTTAATAGATCGATCTTAATAGAGGAACTCTTATAAACAAAAACTCCTCTAGACAGAACCTCTCATACCTTAATAAGGAATGGAGGGGGTAATAAAGATAAAATAAAAACAGCGTAAGACAAAATAATACTAATAATAATGGTAAAATAAACACTCTTTTTACATCAGTTATATGCACATGAATGTGACATTATTGCGTTAAATACTGAATATCTCAGTATTTAACAAGACTTTGTTTCCATGGCTACGCAGTCTTCTGTACTTCAGTAAACTCCTCTGTTCAGCTCCATCGTATGACTGAGACAAACAGAACATGTCACAGCTTTAGATTTATAAAAGTCATATAACATACACTTCATATGTTTTAGATTATACAAGTCATATAACATACACTTCATATGTTTTAGATTATACAAGTCATATAACATACACTTCATATGTTTTAGATTATACAAGTCATATAACATACACTTCATATGTTTTAGATTATACAAGTCATATAACATACACTTCACATGTTTGTCCTGAAGCTGCTTCACAGACACATGTGACACAGCAGTGGCTCTTTTGAAGAACAATTATCATTTAGTTTTTTTTGGTCATAAAAAAAACAGACATTTTATAAATTCAAAATACTGATTCGAGGCACAAGTTATTATCAAAATACCTTTTGCTTTGGAGTCGTCAGGAGTTTACTTGAGATGACTCTGTGTCTGCAGTGACCTGTAGTGACCTGTAGTGACCTGTAGTGACCTGTAGTGACCTGTAGTGACCTGCAGTGACCTGTAGTGACCTGTAGT
The DNA here is from genome assembly GCF_026437365.1 of Eucyclogobius newberryi. Lineage (NCBI taxonomy): Eukaryota > Metazoa > Chordata > Actinopteri > Gobiiformes > Gobiidae > Eucyclogobius > Eucyclogobius newberryi. Next base: position 39,487,376 of record NW_027315945.1, on the reverse strand, counting down.
GACCTGTAGTGACCTGTAGTGACCTGCAGTGACCTGTAGTGACCTGTAGTGACCTGCAGTGACCTGTAGTGACCTGCAGTGACCTGTAGTGACCTGTAGTGACCTGTAGTGACCTGCAGTGACCTGTAGTGACCTGTAGTGACCTGCAGTGACCTGTAGTGACCTGTAGTGACCTGCAGTGACCTGCAGTGACCTGCAGTGACCTGTAGTGACCTGTAGTGACCTGCAGTGACCTGCAGTGACCTGCAGTGACCTGTAGTGACCTGTAGTGACCTGCAGTGACCTGTAGTGACCTGTAGTGACCTGCAGTGACCTGTAGTGACCTGTAGTGACCTGTAGTGACCTGCAGTGACCTGCAGTGACCTGTAGTGACCTGTAGTGACCTGCAGTGACCTGTAGTGACCTGCAGTGACCTGTAGAGCTCTGGACAGCACAGACAGACTAAACTCACTGGTCAGCACTCTGAAGATGAGAAAGATACTCATTAGAACATTGATATATTCTGCACATTTAATGGAGTTAAATGGAATGTTATTGACAGATTTACATTTCGCTCTGTAACACAAAAGTTCCTCTTTTCACATTAATTTTTAAAGCTAGAACCAAAAGTCATTTATTTATGCATAAGTTTAAACCTTAGAAGTTAGAACATAACTGACATGTTTGCTAAATCTACATATTCCATGGAAGTAAATCCATGACATTCCTATACAAAACAAGCGTGTGCTTTGTTTAAACACAGCACACTTCATTATTATATGGGTAATAAAACCTCAAATGTGGTCTCAGCCCCTGTAAGCACAGGACTGTCACTTTTAAACACCTTTACATTTATATATGTAAGATATGACCCATTTCAGCAGGTTATATTTGAATTATTTGTAGTTTTTGATTGCACATCATACAAACATCACTTTATTTCCCTTCTTTCTCTAGTTTTCCTTGATCTGTGCTTAACCTTTTGTCTCTTAGAACATTTAGTAGGAGAAATAATTAGTTATTTATTTGCAGAAGCACGAGCCATCACGACGTGTTATTGCATCTTTGTGTAGCTAAACTTTAGCTAAACTTTAGCTTACGTTAGCTCGTGTTAACTTGTGTTAACTTGTGTTAACTTGTGTTAACTGTGTAATTGTTGTTTTACACTTCATATAATGAATTCATGGAACGATGTGTGAAACGTGAGGAATGACATACAAACACAACTTACGTGTATCGTGGTCTCGTCTCTTTCTTCTGTTTGTGTTTAGTTTCCGTCACGTGTTCTCCTGAGGCTCGTTCACGAGGGTCACGTGCGCGCTCGGTGCGCGTACACCGTTCACCGGAAGGTTAAAAATGTATTTTTTAAGTATTTTAGAAACAGTTGAAGAGTGAAATTCCTTCTATTTTATTTTTAGACTAAAAACAATATAGCATGTTTGGTAATTTTAGAGGCCGAACTCCTGAAATGGTCCGACCATAAGGCTGCATTCTGCGGAGTGGCCACTACTCAATTTGGAGCCAGAGGCAGAGGGGGCGTAGCCTATCCAGATAATATAATAGATCCATGGCACCATGGCGAGCAGCGGAGCGGAGACCACTGCGCATGCGTGCTCTGCTTCTTCTTCTTCTTGTTCTTCCGTGTAGCAGACCGGACGCGCAGTGCCGCCACCCACTGGTCATGAGCTGTAATGAGCTCCAGAGTCACATTTATATTTCACATTGGTGATTCCACAGCTGTTTCCATAGCAACCAGAGTGTAAACAAGAGCCACACTCCACATCAACGACACAACAGTTCTGATCTGACACAATAAGACCATAAAACACATTTATTTAGTCCAACCATGGTTTAAACTGTCAGAAAAGTGTGTCAGTTTAAAAAATAGGATGATTATTATTATTTTTACAGAATGATCACAACAGGGGTTACAAATAATACAGAAAATGTACAAAATTACAAATCTAACCGGAAAAAACAAGTAAAGAAAATATACAAAATGAAATTAAAATTTGATTTCACAAAAACAAACTGAAGTTACAGTCAGTTTATATTCATGGTTTTACAGCTTTCATGCTGTTTCTTTCTTAGAGACTCTTGGGACCACCAGAAGGCTCTACCTCCTACTGTACTTTTAGAGACTCTTGGGACCACTAGAAGGCCAGCATTCTGAGAGTGAAGAGCTCTGATTGGATGATATGGTTCTATAGCATCTTAGAGGTGGGAGGGGCCATGTTATTTATGGCTCTGTAAGTCAGGAGGAGGAGTTTAAATGTGATTCTAAACTGGACAGGAGCCAGTGAAGAGACTCCAGCACCGGTGTAATGTGCTCTCTTCTTTTAGTTCCTGTTTGTAATCTTGCTGCAGCATTTTGAACCAGTTAAAGATTTTTATGGAGCTTTTAGGACACGCTGTGAGCAGGAGTTACAAGAGAATCCAGACGTTACAAATGCAGGAGACGTTTTTCTGCTTCACTTTTAGGCCGGATTCTTCAGATTTGATCTTTATTACACAGATGAAAGAGTCTGTTTTACAGACTTGATTTATATGAGCTTTAAATGAGAGCTCCTGGTCCAATAAGACTCTGAGGTTTCACTGACATTATCCAGTGTGACTACACAATGACCTCCAGCACAATGACCTCCAGCACAATGACCTCCAGCACAATGACCTCCAGCACAATGACCTCCAGCACAATGACCTCCAGCACAATGACCTCCAGCACAATGACCTCCAGCACAATGACCTTAATTTGTTCAGAGTTAAGAAGAAGATCATTTAGTGTCCTAAATGTTTTTATCTCCTTCACACAAGCACTAAGTCTGTACTTGATCGCTCTGATCAGGTTCATTGATAAATACAGCTGAGTGTCGTCTGCATCTGATCATGTGACCTGATCATGTGACCTAATCATGTGACCTAACGGCAGTATGTAAAGAGGAAACAGAACAGGACCCAGTACTAACCCATGAGGCACACCGTAAGTTATTTTAGAACAAGGGGAGGAGCTCTGGTTTACATGAACAAACTGGTAAATATCAGATAAATAGGATGTAAATCAGCTGAGGGCGGAGCCTCTGAACACTGCTGTGGTGGGCTCTGAACCCTGCTGTGGTGAGCTCTTTGAACCCTGCTGTGGTGGGCTCTGAAACCTGCTGTGGTGGGCTCTGAACCCTGATGTGGTGGGCTCTGAACCCTGTCGTGGTGGGCTCTGAACCCTGCTGTGGCGGGCTCTGAAACCTGCTGTGGTGGGCTCTGAACCCTGCTGTGGTGAGCTCTTTGAACCCTGTCGTGGTGGGCTCTGAACCCTGCTGTGGTGGGCTCTGAACCCTGCTGTGGTGGGCTCTGAAACTTGCTGTGGTGGGCTCTGAACCCCCGCTGTGGTAAGCTCTCTGAACCATGTCGTGGTGGGCTCTGAACTCTGCTGTGGTGGGCTTTGAAACCTGCTGTGGTGGGCTCTGAACCCTGCTGTGGTGAGCTCTCTCAACCCTGCTGTGGTGGGCTCTGGACCCTGCTGTGGTGAGTTCTCTGAACCCTGTCGTGGTGGGCTCGGAACCCGGCTGTGGTGGGCTCTGAACCCTGCTGTGGTGGGCTCTGAACACTGCTGTGATGGAATCTGAACCCTGCTGTGGTGGGCTCTGAACCCTGCTGTGGTGGGCTCTGAACACTGCTGTGGTGGGCTCTGAACCCTGCTGTGGTGGGCTCTGAACCCTGCTGTGGTGAGCTCTCTGAACCCTGTCATGGTGGGCTCTGAACCCTGCTGTGGTGGGCTCTGAACCCTGCTGTGGTGGGCTCTGAACCTTGCTGTGGTGGAATCTGAACCCTGCCGTGGTGGGCTCTGAACACTGCTGTGGTGGGCTCTGAACCCTGCTGTGGTGGGCTCTGAACCCTGTCTTGGTGGGCTTTGAACCCTGCCGTGGTGGGCTCTGAACCCTGCTGTGGTGGGCTCTGAACCCTGCCGTGGTGGGCTCTGAATCCTGCTGTGGTGTGGTGGGCTCTGAACCCTGCTATGGTGGTATGGACCCTGCTGTGGTGGGCTTTGGACCCTGCTGTGGTGGGCTCTGAATCCTGCTGTGGTGTGGTGGGCTCTGAACACTGCTGTGGTGGGCTCTGGACCCTGCTGTGGTGGGCTCTGAACCCTGCCGTGGTGGGCTCTGAACCCTGCTGTGGTGGGCTCTGGACCCTGCTGTGGTGAGCTCTCTGAACCCTGCAATGGTGGGCTCTGAACCCTGCTTTGGTGGGCTCTGAACCCTGCTGTGGTGGGCTCTGAACCCTGCCGTGGTGGGCTCTAAACCCTGCTGTGGTGGGCCCTGCTGTGGTGGGCTCTGAACCCTGCTGTGGTGGGCCCTGCTGTGGTGGGCTCTGAACACTCCTGTGGTGGGCTCAGAACCCTGCTGTGGTGGGCTCTGAACCCTGCTCTGGTGGGCTCTGAACCTTGCTGTGGTGGGCTCTGAACCCTGCCGTGGTGGGCTCTGAACCCTGCTGTGGTGGGCTCCGAACCCTGTCGTGGTGGGCTTTGAACCCTGCCGTGGTGGGCTCTGAACCCTGCCGTGGTGGGCTCTGAACCCTGCCGTGGTGGGCTCTGGACCCTGCTGTGGTGGGCTCTGAACCCTGCTGTGGTGGGCTCCAAACACTGCTGTGGTGGGCTCTCTGAACCCTGTCGTGGTGGGCTCTAAACCCTGCTGTGGTGGGCTCTGAACACTGCTGTGGTGGGCTCTGAACCCTGCTGTGGTGGGCTCTGAACCCTGCTGTGGTGGGCTCTGAAACTTGCTGTGGTGGGCTCTGAACCCCCGCTGTGGTAAGCTCTCTGAACCATGTCGTGGTGGGCTCTGAACCCTGCTGTGGTGGGCTTTGAAACCTGCTGTGGTGGGCTCTGAACCCTGCTGTGGTGAGCTCTCTCAACCCTGCTGTGGTGGGCTCTGGACCCTGCTGTGGTGGGTTCTCTGAACCCTGTCGTGGTGGGCTCGGAACCCTGCTGTGGTGGGCTCTGGACCCTGCTGTGGTGGGCTCTGAACCCTGCTGTGGTGGGCTCTGAACACTGCTGTGATGGAATCTGAACCCTGCTGTGGTGGGCTCTGAACCCTGCTGTGGTGGGCTCTGAACACTGCTGTGGTGGGCTCTGAACCCTGCTGTGGTGGGGTCTGAACCCTGCTGTGGTGAGCTCTCTGAACCCTGTCGTGGTGGGCTCTGAACCCTGCTGTGGTGGGCTCTGAACCCTGCTGTGGTGGGCTCTGAACCTTGCTGTGGTGGAATCCGAACCCTGCCGTGGTGGGCTCTGAACACTGCTGTGGTGGGCTCTGAACCCTGCTGTGGTGGGCTTTGAACCCTGCCGTGGTGGGCTCTGAACCCTGCCGTGGTGGGCTCTGAACCCTGCCGTGGTGGGCTCTGAATCCTGCTGTGGTGTGGTGGGCTCTGAACCCTGCTGAGGTGGTATGGACCCTGCTGTGGTGGGCTTTGGACCCTGCTGTGGTGGGCTCTGGACCCTGCTGTGGTGGGCTCTGAACCCTGCTTTGGTGGGCTCTGGACCCTGCTGTGGTGAGCTCTCTGAACCATGCAATGGTGGGCTCTGAACCCTGCTGTGGTGGGCTCTGAACCCTGCTGTGGTGGGCTCTGAACCCTGCCGTGGTGGGCTCTAAACCCTGCTGTGGTGGGCCCTGCTGTGGTGGGCTCTGAACCCTGCTGTGGTGGGCCCTGCTGTGGTGGGCTCTGAACACTCCTGTGGTGGGCTCAGAACCCTGCTGTGGTGGGTTCTGAACCCTGCTCTGGTGGGCTCTGAACCTTGCTGTGGTGGGCTCTGAACCCTGCCGTGGTGGGCTCTGGACCCTGCTGTGGTGGGCTCTGAACCCTGCCGTGGTGGGCTCTGAACCCTGCCGTGGTGGGCTCTGGACCCTGCTGTGGTGGGCTCTGAACCCTGCTGTGGTGGGCTCTGGACCCTGCTGTGGTGGGCTCTGAACCCTGCCGTGGTGGGCCCTGAACCCTGCTGTGGTGGGCTCTGGACCCTGCTGTGGTGGGCTCTGAATCCTGCTGTGGTGTGGTGGGCTCTGAACCCTGCTGTGGTGGGCTCTGGACCCTGCTGTGGTGGGCTCTGAACCCTGCTGTGGTGGGCTCTGGACCCTGCTGTGGTGGGCTCTGAAACCTGCTGTGGTGGGCTGTGGTGGGCCCTGCTGTGGTGGGCTCTGAACCCTGCTGTGGTGGGCTCTGAAACCTGCTGTGGTGGGCTCTGAACCCTGCTGTGGTGAGCTCTTTGAACCCTGTCGTGGTGGGCTCTGAACCCTGCTGTGGTGGGCTTTGAAAGCTGCTGTGGTGGGCTCTGAACCCTGCTGTGGTGGGCTCTGGACCCTGCTGTGGTGGGCTCTCTGAACCCTGCAATGGTGGGCTCTGAACCCTGCTGTGGTGGGCTCTGAACCCTGCTGTGGTGGGCTCTGAACCCTGCCGTGGTGGGCTCTAAACCCTGATGTGGTGGGCCCTGCTGTGGTGGGCTCTGAACCCTGCTGTGGTGGGCCCTGCTGTGGTGGGCTCTGAACACTCCTGTGGTGGGCTCAGAACCCTGCTGTGGTGGGCTCTGAACCCTGCTCTGGTGGGCTCTGAACCTTGCCGTGGTGGGCTCTGAACCCTGACGTGGTGGGCTCTGAACCCTGCTGTGGTGGGCTCCGAACCCTGTCGTGGTGGGCTCTGAACCCTGCCGTGGTGGGCTCTGAACCCTGCCGTGGTGGGCTCTGAACCCTGCCGTGGTGGGCTCTGGACCCTGCTGTGGTGGGCTCTGAACCCTGCTGTGGTGGGCTCTGGACCCTGCTGTGGTGGGCTCTGAACCCTGCCGTGGTGGGCTCTGAACCCTGCTGTGGTGGGCTCTGGACCCTGCTGTGGTGGGCTCTGAATCCTGCTGTGGTGTGGTGGGCTCTGAACCCTGCCGTGGTGGGCTCTGAATCCTGCTGTGGTGTGGTGGGCTCTGAACCCTGCTGTGGTGGTATGGACCCTGCTGTGGTGGGCTCTGAATCCTGCTGTGGTGTGGTGGGCTCTGATCCCTGCTGTGGTCGGCTCTGGACCCTGCTGTGGTGGGCTCTGGACCCTGCTGTGGTGGGCTCTGAACCCTGCCGTGGTGGGCTCTGAACCCTGCTGTGGTGGGCTCTGGACCCTGCTGTGGTGAGCTCTCTGAACCCTGCAATGGTGGGCTCTGAACCCTGCTGTGGTGGGCTCTGAACCCTGCTGTGGTGGGCTCTGAACCCTGCCGTGGTGGGCTCTAAACCCTGCTGTGGTGGGCCCTGCTGAGGTGGGCTCTGAACCCTGCTGTGGTGGGCCCTGCTGTGGTGGGCTCTGAACACTCCTGTGGTGGGCTCAGAACCCTGCTGTGGTGGGCTCTGAACCCTCCTCTGGTGGGCTCTGAACCTTGCTGTGGTGGGCTCTGAACCCTGCCGTGGTGGGCTCTGGACCCTGCTGTGGTGGGCTCCGAACCCTGTCGTGGTGGGCTTTGAACCCTGCCGTGGTGGGCTCTGAACCCTGCCGTGGTGGGCTCTGAACCCTGCCGTGGTGGGCTCTGGACCCTGCCGTGGTGGGCTCTGAACGCTGCTGTGGTGGGCTCTGGACCCTGCTGTGGTGGGCTCTGAACCCTGCCGTGGTGGGCTCTGAACCCTGCTGTGGTGGGCTCTGGACCCTGCGGTGGTGGGCTCTGAATCCTGCTGTGGTGTGGTGGGCTCTGGACCCTGCTGTGGTGGGCTCTGAACCCTGCTGTGGTGGGCTCTGGACCCTGCTGTGGTGGGCTCTGGACCCTGCTGTGGTGGGCTCTGAACCCTGACTGGAAAACTTCATATAAGTGATTGTCCTCTAGGTGGCGTTTTACTACAACTTTTTCAAGGATTTTCGAGACAAAGGGAGGATTTGAAACAGTTCTATCGTTTAACATTAGGTCGGGATCAATTTCCTCTCATTTCTCTCTGATTGTTTGTAATTCATTGTTAAAAAATAGGAGGAAATCCTCAGAGCTGAGAGAAGCTGGGAGTGAGGGCTCTACTGCGCTGTGACAGTTTGTTACCATGGATACAGCGTGTTACTTCAGCTGACTTCTATTAGATGTGAATCGTCTCTGCTTTGGGCCTTGCTTATAGGGCAGTAGCAGCTTTTCCACACTTTTAGAGATTCTTCCGTGCGCAGAGTCTCGACACAACTTTCAGATCTGACTCTCGACAGCTCTCGTTGTCTCTCTTTGTAAAGTGTCCAGCAGGTGGCGCCAGAGCTCCACTTCTGGCTGTTTAGTTCGGACTCTTTGAGCTGGACTGAGGAGTTCTGAGACTTGAACTATTGAATCTGCGGTGGATTTAAAATAATAATGTTTAGAAGAACAAACTAGAACATGTTTCTCACTCTGTTTGTGATCAGGACTCTATGAGAAGACTCACTTTTAACTCCTGGATTAGACCTGGTTTAGTCCTGGTTTAGACCTGGTTTAGTCCTGGTTTAGTCCTGGTTTAGACCTGGTTTAGTCCTGGTTTAGTCCTGGTTTAGTCCTGGTTTAGAACTGGTTTAGTCCTGGTTTAGACCTGGTTTAGACCTGGTTTAGACTTGGTTTAGTCCTGGTTTAGTCCTGGTTTAGACTTGGTTTAGTCCTGGTTTAGTCCTGGTTTAGTCCTGGTTTAGACCTGGTTTAGTCCTGGTTTAGTCCTGGTTTAGACCTGGTTTAGTCCTGGTTTAGTCCTGGTTTAGTCCTGGTTTAGAACTGGTTTAGTCCTGGTTTAGACCTGGTTTAGACCTGGTTTAGACTTGGTTTAGTCCTGGTTTAGTCCTGGTTTAGACTTGGTTTAGTCCTGGTTTAGTCCTGGTTTAGACCTGGTTTAGACCTGGTTTAGTCCTGGTTTAGACCTGGTTTAGACCTGGTTTAGTCCTGGTTTAGACCTGGTTTAGTCCTGGTTTAGTCCTGGTTTAGTCCTGGTTTAGAACTGGTTTAGTCCTGGTTTAGACCTGGTTTAGACCTGGTTTAGACTTGGTTTAGTCCTGGTTTAGTCCTGGTTTAGTTCTGGTTTAGTCCTGGTTTAGACCTGGTTTAGACCTGGTTTAGTTCTGGTTTAGTCCTGGTTTAGACCTGGTTTAGACCTGGTTTAGTTCTGGTTTAGTACTGGTTTCTTTTTGTTGTGACTTTTATTGTGTGTTTTATTGTGAAAGGTCAGTGTGTTCTGTTTGCTGGTTCTATTCCTGGCGTTTTACTGCAGCGGGGTGTTTCTAGGAAGTCTGTAATCTCACACTGTTGGACAGGTTCAGGTCCAGACTTAGACCAGGACGTCCACACAGTCCTGAACCCAGTGGACTCTCCCGGGTCTAATCTAGTCCTCTGAGCTGGTCTGGTCATGGTCCTGGTCCGGTCCTGGTCCGGTCTTTGGTCCGGCCCTGGTCCGGTCTTTGGTCTGGTCCTGGTCTGGTCTTTGGTCCGGCCCTGGTCCGGTCTTTGGTCCAGTCCTGGTCCTGGTCCTGGTCCTGGTCCTGGTCCTGGTCCTGGTCCTGGTGCTGGTCCTGGACCTGGTCCTGGTACTGGTCCTGGTCTGGTCCTGGTCCTGGTCCTGGTCCTGGTCCTGGTCCTGGTCCTGGTGCTGGTCCTGGACCTGGTGCTGGTCCTGGTCCTGGTCCTGGTCCTGGTCCTGGTCCTGGTCCTGGTGCTGGTCCTGGTCCTGGTCTGGTCCTGGTCCTGGTCCTGGTGCTGGTCCTGGACCTGGTGCTGGTCCTGGTCCTGGTCCTGGTCCTGGTGCTGGTCCTGGACCTGGTGCTGGTCCTGGTCCTGGTCCTGGTGCTGGTGCTGGTCCTGGTCCTGGTCTGGTCCTGGTCCTGGTCCTGGTCCTGGACCTGGTCTGGCGAACACGATAATCTGGACTTTTTGCATGGATATAATGATATTTGGTCTGAAGAAGTCAAAGTTTAAACCTTAAGATCAAATGAAGCTTCTTGTTTCTTCTACTTCTGACTCAGTTCTGTGGGAGGGCATCTGTGGTAAACATTTATCACAGTTTTACTTCTGTTAAGCAGCAATTTGTGAAGAAACTTTGAAAAATTTAACTTTTAAATGACAGGAAGTAGATCTGAATCCCTCTGTGATGTGACGTCACAGAGAGAGAAATTGCGTCGCCCTCTGTGTGGACATGACACATGTAGGACGCTGTGTGGACATGACACATGTAGGACTCTGTGTGGACATGACACATGTAGGACTCTGTGTGGACATGACACATGTAGGACGCTGTGTGGACATGACACATGTAGGACGCTGTGTGGACATGACACATGTAGGACTCTGTGTGGACATGACACATGTAGGACTCTGTGTGGACATGACACATGTAGGACTCTGTGTGGACATGACACATGTAGGACTCTGTGTGGACATGACACATGTAGGACTCTGTGTGGACATGACACATGTAGGACTCTGTGTGGACATGACACATGTAGGACTCTGTGTGGACATGACACATGTAGGACTCTGTGTGGACATGACACATGTAGGACTCTGTGTGGACATGACACGTGTAGGACTCTGTGTGGACATGACACGTGTAGGACTCTGTGTGGACATGACACATGTAGGACGCTGTGTGGACATGACACGTGTAGGACTCTGTGTGGACATGATACATGTAGGACGCTGTGTGGACATGACACATGTAGGACTCTGTGTGGACATGACACATGTAGGACTCTGTGTGGACATGACACATGTAGGACTCTGTGTGGACATGTCACATGTAGGACTCTGTGTGGACATGACACGTGTAGGACTCTGTGTGGACATGACACATGTAGGACGCTGTGTGGACATGACACATGTAGGACGCTGTGTGGACATGACACATGTAGGACTCTGTGTGGACATGACACATGTAGGACTCTGTGTGGACATGACACATGTAGGACTCTGTGTGGACATGACACGTGTAGGACTCTGTGTGGACATGACACGTGTAGGACTCTGTGTGGACATGACACATGTAGGACGCTGTGTGGACATGACACATGTAGGACTCTGTGTGGACATGACACGTGTAGGACTCTGTGTGGACATGACACGTGTAGGACTCTGTGTGGACATGACACATGTAGGACGCTGTGTGGACATGACACATGTAGGACGCTGTGTGGACATGACACATGTAGGACTCTGTGTGGACATGTCACATGTAGGACTCTGTGTGGACATGACACGTGTAGGACTCTGTGTGGACATGACACATGTAGGACGCTGTGTGGACATGACACATGTAGGACTCTGTGTGGACATGATACATGTAGGACGCTGTGTGGACATGACACATGTAGGACTCTGTGTGGACATGACACATGTAGGACTCTGTGTGGACATGACACATGTAGGACTCTGTGTGGACATGTCACATGTAGGACTCTGTGTGGACATGACACGTGTAGGACTCTGTGTGGACATGACACATGTAGGACTCTGTGTGGACATGACACATGTAGGACGCTGTGTGGACATGACACATGTAGGACTCTGTGTGGACATGATACATGTAGGACGCTGTGTGGACATGATACATGTAGGACTCTGTGTGGACATGACACATGTAGGACTCTGTGTGGACATGACACATGTAGGACTCTGTGTGGACATGACACATGTAGGACGCTGTGTGGACATGACACCTGTAGGACTCTGTGTGGACATGACACATGTAGGACTCTGTGTGGACATGATACATGTAGGACGCTGTGTGGACATGACACATGTAGGACTCTGTGTGGACATGACACATGTAGGACACTGTGTGGACATGACACATGTAGGACTCTGTGTGGACATGACACATGTAGGACACTGTGTGGACATGACACATGTAGGACTCTGTGTGGACATGACACATGTAGGACGCTGTGTGGACATGATACATGTAGGACGCTGTGTGGACATGACACATGTAGGACACTGTGTGGACATGACACATGTAGGACTGTGTGGACATGACACATGTAGGACACTGTGTGGACATGACACATGTAGGACGCTGTGTGGACATGATACATGTAGGACGCTGTGTGGACATGACACATGTAGGACACTGTGTGGACATGACACATGTAGGACTGTGTGGACATGACACATGTAGGACACTGTGTGGACATGACACATGTAGGACTCTGTGTGGACATGACACATGTAGGACGCTGTGTGGACATGATACATGTAGGACGCTGTGTGGACATGACACATGTAGGACACTGTGTGGACATGACACATGTAGGACGCTGTGTGGACATGACGAGTCCCGCTGCTGTCACAGATCGAGTCTGAAAGTGGGAGGAGCCACGTGCGGTAAAGTCGGACTTCTGAAGTCAATAACTCCTAAACACAAAAGTATTTGCAGATCATTCACAGCCAAAATATTCATATTGACACAAGTGACACGAGCTCGTTTTTAACAATCAGATGCGTATTTTGGGCTCAGCCAATCACACGCTCCGAATGTGCAGCTGGAGCAGAGACGAGTACTTAGGGACCGTCATCAAGTAGAAAAACGAAAAATGGAATGGAACGTCAAATAGAGCGGTACAATTTGAATAACACATAAATACACCATGATGGTCGCCACAGCAACCTGTATTTTCCATCAGAAAATTAATACTTATTATTTGTGAGTGTAAAGACAATTATTATGTAAATGAGACTCATGCTAATAGTCATGTGATGATGATGTGGCAGAAAGTTGTAAATTAGGCCGTCTGACTTTGTGTTGATTCATTTGTTCAACAACTAATTTTATTTGCAAGTTTTATTTAAAGAAAAAAAGTTTAAAAAGTGTTTAAAGGTTAATTTGTCAAGAGTTTTCTTTAATAAAATGTTTACAAATACATTTGAATAATTGATCATGTTATATCAATGGAAAATATTGATTGTTTGTCACTTTCGTGTTTTTTTCTCTGCAATTATCAAATTGCTTTACAAATTTCGAAAAATTAACGGATTGTTGAGCAGCTGCTGCTGCACAAGTGAAAATCCTTCATCTGTATATATATATACACAATATATGTATATATATATATATATATATATATTTATATATATATATATACACATATATATATATATATATATATATATATATTTATATATATATATATATATATATATATACACAATATATGTATATATATATATATATATATATATTTATATATATATATATACACATATATATATATATATATTTATATATATATATACACTATATATATATATATATATATATATTTATATATATATATATATATATATATACACATATATATATATATATATATATATTTATATATATATATACAATATATATATTTATATATATATACACATATATATATATATATATATATATATATATATTTATATATATATATACACTATATATATATATACAATATATATATATATATATATATTTATATATACACATATATGTATATATATATATATACAATACCTATATATATACAATATATATATACCTATATATATATATATAGGGATATATATATATTGTATATATATATATATATATATATATATATAGGTATATTATATATATATACATACATATATATACCTATATATATATATATATACCTATCTATATATATCTATATATATATATATATATATATTGTATGTATATATATATATATATATATATGGATAGGTATATATATATATATATATATATATATATATATATATATATATATATATATATATATATATATATATATATATATATATATATATATATATATATATATATATATATATATAAACCAGGTCTAAACCAGGACTAAACCAGGACTAAACCAGGTCTAAACCAGGACTAAACCAGGACTAAACCAGGTCTAAACCAGGACTAAACCAGGTCTAAACCAGGTCTAAACCAGGACTAAACCAGGACTAAACCAGGTCTAAACCAGGACTAAACCAGGACTAAACCAGGTCCAGATTCTGGCCTGTACAGTCCAGAGCCTCAGCAGCTGTGACTAAACATATTTAAAATATGTTACATAAGTGTGATTTTTGACTCTTTACACGAGTCCAAAGATAGTCTGTGTTTAGTCCAGATTTAGACCTGGTTCAGTCCTGACAGACACTTATGTAATGTATATGTGACTTTCAGGAACTGCAGCTGCTTAGAAGAACTGGGCACGTGCACAAACCAGGACTAAACCAGGTCTAAACCAGGACTAAACCAGGACTAAACCAGGACTAAACCAGGTCTAAACCAGATCTAAACCAGGTCTAAACCAGGACTAAACCAGGACTAAACCAGGACTAAACCAGGTCTAAACCAGGACTAAACCAGGACTAAACCAGGACTAAACCAGGTCTAAACCAGATCTAAACCAGGTCTAAACCAGGTCTAAACCAGGTCCAAACCAGGACTAAACCAGGTCTAAACCAGGACTAAACCAGGTCTAAACCAGGACTAAACCAGGTCTAAACCAGGACTAAACCAGGACTAAACCAGGTTCAGATTCCTCCTCGTTCTCCTGGCGCTCTGACACGTCCTCACACATAAATCTCTTGTTGTTGTTGTTGTTGTTGTTGTTGGAGGAGGAAGTGAATGTGTTGGCTCCTTTCACACATGATTCAGACTCTGTTTTCCCCGTGCCGCGCCCTGATTGGCCGCAGGCGCAGCACGTGACCTCGGGCTGGTAGTGGCTCCTTATATGGTGATGTGTGTGTGCGGCGCAGGAGCACCGGGTTCAGGCCCCACGGTTCATGCCCCACGGTTCATGCTCCGAGCAGAGCGAGGGCTTTCTCAGAACTGCTCCGCACACTCTGTTCTCTCTCACACTCTCTCTCTCTTTGTGCAGATTATGTTTCACTTCTGATTCTGTTTTATTCAAATTATTCCACTGTTTATTTACATGACAAGTTTAAGCCTGCGCTGCCTTTACACGTGCACACTTTAATTCTGATCTGAGACCCAAGTTTAGTCCTGGTTTAGACCTGGTTTAGTCCTGGTTTAATCCTGGTTTAGTCCTGGTTTAGACCTGGTTTAGACCTGGTTTAGACCTGGTTTAGTCCTGGTTTAATCCTGGTTTAGTCCTGGTTTAGACCTGGTTTAGTCCTGGTTTAATCCTGGTTTAGTCCTGGTTTAATCCTGGTTTAGTCCTGGTTTAGACCTGGTTTAGACCTGGTTTAGTCCTGGTTTAGACCTGGTTTAGTCCTGGTTTAATCCTGGTTTAGTCCTGGTTTAATCCTGGTTTAGTCCTGGTTTAGACCTGGTTTAGACCTGGTTTAGACCTGGTTTAGTCCTGGTTTAATCCTGGTTTAGTCCTGGTTTAGACCTGGCTTAGACCTGGTTTAGTCCTGGTTTAGTCTTGGTTTAGTCTTGGTTTAGTCCTGGTTTAATCCTGGTTTAGTCCTGGTTTAGACCTGGCTTAGACCTGGTTTAGTCCTGGTTTAGTCCTGGTTTAATCCTGGTTTAGTCCTGGTTTAGACCTGGTTTAGTCCTGGTTTAGTCCTGGTTTATTCCTGGTTTAGACCTGGTTTAGACCTGGTTTAATCCTGGTTTAGACCTGGTTTAGACCTGGTTTAGTCCTGGTTTAATCTTGGTTTAGTCCTGGTTTAGTTCTAATAAAGGTTTTCATGAGTTTTAATGAATGACAGAAGCGATAAAAAGGTGAAACTCCTTATGGCAGTAAACAAATGCCTCAGTCATAACATCCTCATAACTCAGATTCTGCTTCACTTTTCATGAGTCACGAGCACAAAACACAAGGATAAACAAGTGTCATTTATTAACTATTTATTACTGTGTTATTTGTATTTTATTTATCTCTATCGTCTGTTTTATTCATTATTATCTATGTCATTTTTGTGATACATAAATGACGTGGCTGGGATTCATGTGGAATGTTCCTCATTATGGCTTTAAACGTAACTGTCACCACGGAGACAAACGCCCCCAGACCGAGTTACGGGTCAGATCTGTGGCGAGGCGAGCGGTCATTTTAAGAGGCTGGACACGTTTAATGCCGTACTGCGGAACATTCCAGACAGAGCAACCGCATCTCCATGGAAACCAGCGGAACGTGAGAGTGTTTGTAGTGTGTACGTGAGTCTCTGGCGCACGTGCGTGAAGGACGCGTCACGTGTCCGCAGCCGCTGCAGGTGAAAGTGACTCGCGCTCAACGCGGCGCCGCCATTTTGTTGTAGAAATATGCGCTTTGTTTGTTTTGAACAGTCGCAGTTATGTAACGTCCCATGTCCCCGGGACAAACCAAGTGCGCGGGGGCGGCACGTGCGGCTGCGGCGCGGCACGCACACGGCCCGCGCGCGCGTGCGTGCGTGACGTGCGGGTCAGTTCGGTTTAAACGCGCGCACGTGATGATTAATGCTCATGTTTCTCAGGTTTTTCATTCGCGTGATAAAACACAGTTCTTTTGGCGCGCGCCGCCCCCGCGCGGGACTATAAATGGCGCGCTCCGCCCCGCGTCAGCCTTTGTTTACAAACGCCTCGTCTTTTGTGGACGCGGCGCTTCATTCACCCGCACGGACACGACCCGCGAGCGCACCGGAGGACACCACCCGCACGGACACGACCCGCGAGCGCACCGGAGGACACCACCCGCACGGACACGACCCGCGAGCGCACCGGAGGACAACATGCCGTGTCGGAAGGAGAACTACATCTTCCTGGAGCAGTCGGTGACCGTGGACTCCAAAGAGGTGGACGCGCTGGTGACGAAGATCGGCGAAGCGCTGCAGCTCCACAACAACAACACCGGCACCGGGCACCACCACCTGCACCACGGGCTCACGGCGGCGGCCACGGCGGGCGGAGGCGGCAAACAGTCCGCGCTGCTCGTGCCCGGGGCCGGCGCGGGGCTGCAGCGGGGACACGGGTGCTGCCTGAGGCTCCGGAGCCGCGGGCACCACCACCGGGGCAGCAGCCGGGCCAGTCCGTACCACATCCCGGGCTCCGGCGGCGACCGCGAGTGGGACCAGATCCGGCCGTGGAGCAGGAAGCGGCTGGCGGCGGCGGCGGAGGAGGACGACCCGCACCGGCTGCTGCAGGAGCTCATTTTGTCCGGGAACTTGATAAAGGAGGCGGTGCGGCGGCTGCAGTTCTCCGGGGACTGTGCGGACAACGTGTCGTGTTGACGCCGCGGGAGGACGCACGCTGCGGCGGGCACGCGGGTCCCGGTCGGCCCGCGGGCGGCTCCGGGACTGTTCACGCGGACAATTTAGGGTTTAATCTCATTTTTTCTTTTTTCATAAAGACTGGTAGCTTTGTTTTCTAATTCTGTTTATTTTATTTTTTTTTTAGTTCTTTTGGATTTGATCACGTGAGTTCGGCTCGGTCCGCCTGTTTTTGTTTATGTCCTTTTCCCACATTAAAGTCCACTACGGTGTCAGAGAAAGCCTGTTGGAGACTAATCAGATTTAATTAAGGATTCTGAATCACGTAAACGCTGCAAAAACCCCGTGGTAAACATTGTAACAGCGACGCCTTGTTTCGGTCTGACCACAAGGTTTTAATCCTGTTTTAGACACGTCAACAGGCGAGAGGCGCCTTTCAGACAAGACTCTGGGGGAACACTGCAGCCAATGGCGTGTTGTTGTAAGACACGTAAAGCAGACAATTACATTTGGCTGCAAAACGCACACTTTAAAATGCTACAGAACTTAAAACTGTGAAATGATGTTGAAATACATTGGCAGCGGTGTAAAACGTGGCGCGAGGGGAAAAAATCCCTCGAAGCTAAAAATATCTATTGATTTTCTGGGTGTATCGGGTTAAAGTGCATCAGACTCGGTCACAACACCGGCTTATCGTTGGTTTAAGTTCATGTTTGTGCCATTTCCAAGGATGCGGCTCCGAACCCGCGTTTTATCGTGTTTGTTTTGGAGCCAGCGCCGTTTATCTTGTGTTTTTGTCGCCACGAGTCCAAAAACCCGTTCGCTGCTTTATGTAAACAAGCCAAGATGGAGGTTCAAACGTGACTCGCTCCCCGAAGCAACGTGACTTTAAACCTAAAGAACTCGCCCTGTTTTGGCCCTTTTCTCACACCGTCGCTCATGTCTTAGTTTATTTGTATTTTTAAATTTAACCCCCCCCCCCAAAAAAAAATTATCAAACATTAAAGTCTTGTTTGTTGTTGTGTTAGCATCGTTAGCACACAGTTAGCCGGGTTAGCTGCTAACATGGCTAACGCCGTTTGTTTGGGTTCGAATATCACCACTTCCGGTTTGCGGTGCGGCTTAAAAACTGCTTTTGTTCGAAAAGTGAGCGACAAAATCAGGTTCTTTCATAGATTGTTTCTCATTTTCGTTCATGCACTGATTATTTTCAGTACAATTTGGTTTTAAACGCACTAAAAGCTCAGTTTTGTGCAGATCTGTCAGTGGTGAATGATAAGGTGTGGCTAACTGTTTACATTGCAGCAATAGTTTGGAAAGTTACCAAGACATTAGTCAAGTCTGAAGCAAAAGCTGTTCTTACAAAGATGAACAGTAGAAAAAAAGTGTATTTGAGACCTTTTTTATTAAGTGAATCCTGAACAGATTTAAAAGAACATGATTAGATTCCTCTTTTGTTCCTAAATGAACGTTCGGCCCCGTCCTTGGCTTGTTGACTCTGATTGTGAGCCTTGTTTACATGTCAAACTGTGATTTAATCTGCATTTCTTTCATATTTGGTTCCATCTCTTCCTCTATGGCAGCTCTTCTCACACTTTGGGGACTAGAACACATTTTGCTGTATCTTTGGGACTCTGGCGCGCCTGAACTTTGTGGTGCTTTTGAGAATTCCTCTGTGGATTTTTTCTTTTTTGTATTTGGTTTGTGTAAAAACCACTTCGTACCGGAGTATTATAAAGTTCCTGATTATTCAGGGTTTGTCGTCTTAATAAACGCCATTTTGTTTTTACTCTTTTCTCTGTTTCTTTAATGACGTCACGTTTCTGTTGTGGAATCTAAAATAAGTCTTTTTGTCTCACAATGGGGAAATTTAAGTGTTGCAACAGAAGTATAGAAACACTTATAAAAAAAAAAACTTAAGTAAAAAATAATAGTAACAAAAGTAACATTTATTCACGTTTTGCACATGTGTATAACAGTGTTTGTTATAGAGTCTGACAGCAGCAGAAGGAAAGACTGTGAAACGTCTCCTTCACTGAAGCTGCTCTCCAGAGTGGACAGAGTGTCCTGCAGGGGACAGAGTGTCCTGCAGGGGGCAACACTCATGGTCCAGCATATATGTGAGTTTAGCCAGGACCCTTCTGTCCCACACCTCCTGCACCGAGTCCAGAGGACAGCCCAGGACGGAGCTTTGTCCAGCTTCTTCCTCTCCCTCTCTGTGATGACCACACCTACAGGAGCTGATGCACCACAGAGGAGGAGAAGGTCTTCAGGAGTGACAGGAGCGGCCCTGTCAGGAGCGGCCCTGTCACTCCAAAAGACCTGAGTCTCCTCAGGAGGAGGAGCTGACTCTGGCTCTTCCTGTTCAGTCTGTGTTATGAGTCCAGTTTGTGGTTCAGATGAACACCAGGTCCTTGTATGAGTCACTCTCTCAATGTCCCGTCCCTGGATGTTCACTGGTGAGGGGGGCGTGGCCTGTCCCGTCCCTGGATGTTCACTGGTGAGGGGGGCGTGGCCTGTCCCGTCCCTGGATGTTCACTGGTGAGGGGGGCGTGGCCTCTGTGGAAGTCCACCACCATCTCCTTGGTCTTCCCCGCCTCGATGAGGTGGTTCTGCTGACACCAGTCCACAAAGTCCTGCTCCAGTCCTCTGTCCTCCAGATCATCGTCGTCCGTGATGATGTCCCCCACACTTCAGGTCCCCCACACTTCAGGTCCCCCACACTTCAGGTCCCCCACACTGCAGGTCCCTCACACCGCAGGTCCCCCACACTGCAGGTCCCCCACACTGCAGGTCCCCCACACTGCAGGTCCCCCGCACTGCAGGTCCCTCGCACTGCAGGTCCCCCACACTGCAGGTCCCCCGCACTGCAGGTCCCTCGCACTGCAGGTCCCCCGCACTGCAGGTCCCCCACACTGCAGGTCCCCCACACTGCAGGTCCCTCACACTGCAGGTCCCTCACACTGCAGGTCCCCCACACTGCAGGTCCCCCACACTGCAGGTCCCTCACACTGCAGGTCCCCCACACTGCAGGTCCCTCACACTGCAGGTCCCCCACACTGCAGGTCCCCCACACTGCAGGTCCCCCACACTGCAGGTCCCTCACACTGCAGGTCCCCCACACTGCAGGTCCCTCACACTGCAGGTCCCCCACACTGCAGGTCCCCCACACTGCAGGTCCCCCACACTGCAGGTCCCTCACACTGCAGGTCCCCCACACTGCAGGTCCCTCACACTGCAGGTCCCCCACACTGCAGGTCCGAGTGTCAGACACACAGTCCCGGGCTCTCATAAACTGGGGTCGGTCTGTGAGGTCGTCCAGGATCCACTCTGCAGGTCGTACTCCACACCAGCCGTCTCCAGCTTGTCCTTCTGCTGCTAAAAGACTAAAATGCAGATGAGACTGGTTTAAGTTGAATGAATGTCTGTTAGAGCTGCGACTAACTCTTATTTTAGTGTTTGACGGTCAGACTATTATTATTATTGCACATTGAGACTTTTTTAAGTAAAGGTTGAAATGTGGCTTCAAAATGGAGAATATTTACAATTGAACAGAATTATTGATCAAATTCATTGATCAAAACAGTTTTGATGTTTCGTTTCACATCTTTATCATAATGACTCTTTTAGCTTGTGCTTCAGTCGATTGTCCAGAGAACGATTATGAAAACGTAATCGTGTGTTTCTGCTCAAAGTGAAATGAGTTTTTCGTTTTCGTGACATCTTTGTGTTTTCGTGGCGCGCGGACAGAAGCACGACAGGTTCTGACAGAAAAGATGAAAAACGGCACCAAAAGAGCGAGTGAAGTCCATGATGTAAGTCACAAGCGCCACAGGACGGGCCTCGAGTGTTCGTGGTGGAGTAACTGACAGAGTAACTGCCGGGGCGTGGCATCTGATCGACAGTTGATGTAAATAAAGGACAAAGTGAACCGTGACTCAACGCCTCATGAACGGTCCCAGTGTTTTGTCACTTCCTCGTTTCCTGTTCAGACAGATCTGTGCGAGTTCTCGTGAAACTCGGATGTGATTCATGTGCATAAGACTCAGGGGCGTGGCTTCAGGGGCGTGGCTTCAAGAAACACAGTTGTGAAATTATGAACGGGAAAGAAACTTGCAGTGAACCTTTAGTGACCCTCCCACTCTCCAAGGCCTCCTGCTGGTGCCAGAGTCAGGACTAAACATGGACCGGCCTCCTGCTGGTGCCAGAGTCAGGACTAAACATGGACCGGCCTCCTGCTGGTGCCAGAGTCAGGACTAAACATGGAGCGGCCTCCTGCTGGTGCCAGGGTCAGGACTAAACATGGACCGGCCTCCTGCTGGTGCCAGAGTCAGGACTAAACATGGACCGGCCTCCTGCTGGTGCCAGAGTCAGAACTAAACATGGACCGGCCTCCTGCTGGTGCCAGAGTCAGGACTAAACATGGACCGGCCTCCTGCTGGTGCCAGAGTCAGAACTAAACATGGACCGGCCTCCTGCTGGTGCCAGAGTCAGGACTAAACATGGACCGGCCTCCTGCTGGTGCCAGGGTCAGGACTAAACATGGACCGGCCTCCTGCTGGTGCCAGAGTCAGGACTAAACATGGACCGGCCTCCTGCTGGTGCCAGAGTCAGGACTAAACATGGACCGGCCTCCTGCTGGTGCCCAGAGTCAGGACTAAACATGGACCGGCCTCCTGCTGGTGCCAGAGTCAGGACTAAACATGGACCGGCCTCCTGCTGGTGCCAGAGTCAGGACTAAACATGGACCGGCCTCCTGCTGGTGCCCAGAGTCAGGACTAAACATGGACCGGCCTCCTGCTGGTGCCAGAGTCAGGACTAAACATGGACCGGCCTCCTGCTGGTGCCCAGAGTCAGGACTAAACATGGACCAGCCTCCTGCTGGTGCCAGAGTCAGGACTAAACATGGACCGGCCTCCTGCTGGTGCCAGAGTCAGGACTAAACATGGACCAGCCTCCTGCTGGTGCCAGAGTCAGGACTAAACATGGACCGGCCTCCTGCTGGTGCTAGAGTCAGGACTAAACATGGAGCGGCCTCCTGCTGGTGCCCAGAGTCAGGACTAAACATGGACCGGCCTCCTGCTGGTGCCAGAGTCAGGACTAAACATGGACCGGCCTCCTGCTGGTGCCAGAGTCAGGACTAAACATGGACCGGCCTCCTGCTGGTGCCAGAGTCAGGACTAAACATGGAGCGGCCTCCTGCTGGTGCCAGGGTCAGGACTAAACATGGACCGGCCTCCTGCTGGTGCCAGAGTCAGGACTAAACATGGACCGGCCTCCTGCTGGTGCCAGAGTCAGAACTAAACATGGACCGGCCTCCTGCTGGTGCCAGAGTCAGGACTAAACATGGACCGGCCTCCTGCTGGTGCCAGAGTCAGAACTAAACATGGACCGGCCTCCTGCTGGTGCCAGAGTCAGGACTAAACATGGACCGGCCTCCTGCTGGTGCCAGGGTCAGGACTAAACATGGACCGGCCTCCTGCTGGTGCCAGAGTCAGGACTAAACATGGACCGGCCTCCTGCTGGTGCCAGAGTCAGAACTAAACATGGACCGGCCTCCTGCTGGTGCCAGAGTCAGGACTAAACATGGACCGGCCTCCTGCTGGTGCCAGAGTCAGGACTAAACATGGACCGGCCTCCTGCTGGTGCCAGAGTCAGGACTAAACATGGACCGGCCTCCTGCTGGTGCCAGAGTCAGGACTAAACATGGACCGGCCTCCTGCTGGTGCCAGAGTCAGGACTAAACATGGACCGGCCTCCTGCTGGTGAAGCTCTTTGAATTGCCTCGTGTTTGAAATGTTGTCCTCTTCCTCCTCCTGCTGGTGGTTCTGAGGCACTGCAGCGCGCGGTCCCTGTGACTGTGACAAACTCTTTTTTTAAATCTTTAAATATGTTGCTGTCCCATGTGTCCACTGAGGGGCGCTGCAACACCACAGCCTGAACGAGGGTCCTCTTCATCTGAAGACAGTGAAATGTGTCTCAGGGTTAAACCTGGACTGCCACTGCACCTGGACTCAGAGGGACAGGACTCAGGGGGACAGGACTCAGAAGGACAGGACTCTCAGAGGGACAGGACTCTCAGGGGGACTCAGAGGGACAGGACTCAGAAGGACAGGACTCTCAGAGGGACAGGACTCTCAGGGGGACTCAGAAGGACAGGACTCTCAGAGGGACAGG
This sequence comes from Eucyclogobius newberryi, assembly GCF_026437365.1. Taxonomy (NCBI): domain Eukaryota; kingdom Metazoa; phylum Chordata; class Actinopteri; order Gobiiformes; family Gobiidae; genus Eucyclogobius; species Eucyclogobius newberryi. Next base: position 39,464,101 of record NW_027315945.1, on the reverse strand, counting down.
ACTCTCAGAGGGACTCAGAGGGACAGGACTCTCAGAGGGATTCAGAGGGACTCAGGGGGACAGGACTCAGAGGGACAGGACTCAGGGGACAGTGTGGTCATCGTTTGCTCTGAGTCCTGATCTGCTCAGACGGGTGTGAAGGGGAAAAGGGTGAACAGGTGAACTTGTGATCACAGAACATTTATTTCTACCACTTTTATTCACACTTTTAAAACACTGAAACGTCACAACATGAAGAGCAAAAGCACGTTTGACCTCGACAAATGAAGTATGAACACGTCAAATGAAGTTTATTACAACATTTAAAGAACGTTTGTGATGTTTCATCTTCTCAAAGGACGTTTCCTGTTTGACAGATGTAAGATCAGGTCCGTTTACGCTGCAGAGGTCGTCTCAGAGCGTCTGAAATAAAGACAAGGAAGACTATACTACATAAGACTTAACAAAAGTTTACACGGTTTAGTTGCTGGTTAATCTGTCGGATCAACTTTTATAAAGATTATCTTTGTTATAACGTGGTGTATTTTATACGTGAAGTTGAGTCTTTCACAAGATTCACAGGTTTAAAGTCCGAGGAACCTCTGGAACCTCGTGTCACCACCAGAGGGCGGCGTCGTTGGCAGGTCCTCGTGTCACCACCAGAGGGCGGCGTCGTTGGCATGTCCTCGTGTCACCACCAGAGGGCGGCGTCGTTGGCAGGTCCTCGTGTCACCACCAGAGGGCGGCGTCGTTGGCATGTCCTCGTGTCACCACCAGAGGGCGGCGTCGTTGGCAGGTCCTCGTGTCACCACCAGAGGGCGGCGTCGTTGGCAGGTCCTCGTGTCACCACCAGAGGGCGGCGTCGTTGGCAGGTCCTCGTGTCACCACCAGAGGGCGGCGTCGTTGGCGCTGCTGCGGGTGCTCGCTCGGTCTCTCCCGCGCAGTCTCATCATCTCAAGGACGTTTGAGGCGTAAACGTCCCTCAAGTTTAGCCCCGCCCCCCCGGTTCCGAGCCCAACCTCTGCCCCGCCCACCGAGCCACGAGCCAATCGTTTTATCATCTCGCTGTGACGTTGCGTTGCCTCCTTCACCTGTGAAGAAACGTCAAAATATTTGTTCCACTCAAACTCAATCACATTTGACTTACGTCGCACCTTTGTATCCAGCAGAGGGCGCATGGACCGCAGTTCGAATGGAAACAAAAAGCTATCAGTGCTAGCTCACTGTTAGCATCGTTACTTACTATAAAAACACATCCTGACGATCAGATCATGTTAAAGACATAACTGTGTTTCTAAGGCCTTAACTAGAGCCACAGATTGAGAATGACTTTCGGATCAAAAGTGTCCACATGATGCTACTGACCCCTCCTGGACTGATGAGGGATTACACTCGTGTTACACTCGTGTTACACTCGTGTTACTCTTGCGTTACACTTGTGTTACACTCGTGTTACACTCGCGTTACACTCTGTTACACTCGCGTTACACTCGTGTTACACTCGCGTTACACTCTGTTACACTCGCGTTACACTCGCGTTACACTCTGTTACACTCTGTTACACTCGCGTTACACTCGCGTTACACTCGTGTTACACTCGCGTTACACTCGCGTTACACTCGCGTTACACTCTGTTACACTTGTGTTACACTCGTGTTACACTCTGTTACACTCGTGTTACACTCGTGTTACACTACTCGTGTTACACTCTGTTACACTCGTGTTACACTCTGTTAAACTCGCGTTACACTCGTGTTACACTCGCGTTACACTCGCGTTACACTCTGTTACACTTGTGTTACACTCGTGTTACACTCTATTACAATGGTGTTACACTCTGTTACACTCGCGTTACACTCGTGTTACACTCGCGTTACACTCTGTTACACTCGCGTTACACTCGCGTTACACTCTGTTACACTCGCGTTACACTCGCGTTACACTCGCGTTACACTCTGTTACACTTGTGTTACACTCGTGTTACACTCTGTTACACTCGTGTTACACTCGTGTTACACTCTGTTACACTCATGTTACACTCTGTTGCACTCGCGTTACACTCGCGTTACACTCGTGTTACACTCGCGTTACACTCTGTTACACTCGTGTTACACTCGTGTTACACTCTGTTGCACTCGCGTTACACTCGCGTTACACTCGTGTTACACTCTGTTGCACTCGCGTTACACTCGCGTTACACTCGTGTTACACTCGCGTTACACTCTGTTACACTCGTGTTACACTCTGTTACACTCTGTTACACTCTGTTGCACTCGCGTTACACTCGCGTTACACTCGTGTTACACTCGCGTTACACTCTGTTACACTCGTGTTACACTCGTGTTACACTCTGTTACACTCTATTACACTCTGCTACACTCGCGTTACACTCGCATTACACTCGGGTTAAACTCGCGTTACACTCGTGTTACACTCTGTTACACTTTTGTTACACTTTTGTTACACTCGTGTTACGCTCTGTTACACTCGCGCTACACTTTTGATTACACTCGCGTTACACTCTGTTACACTTGCGTTACACTCTGTTACACTTGCGTTAAATTCGTGTTACACTCGCATTATGGGTTTAGATGGCATCACAGCACTGAGACGGCTCTCATTAAGGTTACAAATGACATCCGTCTGAGCACTGATGATGGCAAAGCCTCTGTTTTAGTCCTGCTGGACCTCAGTGCTGCATTTGACACTGTTGATCACGGGATACTTCCACAGAGGTCAGAGCACTGGGTGGGCATCACTGGTATGGCCTTAAACTGGTTGAAATCCTACCTCGATAACAGGAAATACTTTGTTGAGATTGGTGACTGTGTCTCTGAGAGCCTGGCATTGACCTGTGGGGTGCCCCAAGGGTCAATCCTTGGACCCCTTCTGTTCAATCTGTACATGCTGCCATTGGGACAGCTAATGTGAAACAGTGGTGTGTCCTATCACAATGATGCTGACGACACTCAGATCTATGTCTCACTGACGGCAGGTGAATATGGACCAGTCAATTCACTCTGTCACTGCATCCAACAGATCAGTGTGTGGAGGCGAAACAACTTTCTCCAGCTGAACTCAGACAAGACTGAAATAATCGTCTTTGGCCCACAAAAACTTAGAGAAAGTGTCAGCGTCACCTCCAGTCTCTCTCTCTAAAACCCGTAACCAAGGTAAAAAATGTAGGAGTAATAATGGACTCAGACATGAATTTCAACTGCTACATTAATTCAATGACATCAGTAGCTTTCTTCCATCTAAAAAACATTGCCAAAATTAAAAACATAATGTACCATCACATTAGTCCTGACCAGAACCAGGAAGTACCATCACATTAGTCCTGACCAGAACCAGGAAGTACCATCACATTAGTCCTGACCAGAACCAGGAAGTACCATCACATTAGTCCTGACTAGAACCAGGAAGTTCCATCACATTAGTCCTGACTAGAACCAGGAAGTACCATCTCATTAGTCCTGACTAGAACCAGGAAGTACGATCTCATTAGTCCTGTTCTCAGGTCTCTGCACTGCCCCCTGTGGCTCAGAGAAGAGACTTTAAAGCAGCTCTGCTTGTGTACAAGTCTCTCCATGGCCTAACACCAAAGTACATCTCTGACTTGTGTGTGCCATATGAACCACCTCGGACTCTGAGGACCTCAGGGACCGGCCTCTTGCTGGTGCCAGAGCTAAGACCAGACACGGAGAATCTGCGTTCCAGGTCTATGGGGCAAAGGTCTGGAACAGCCTCCCCGAAGTCGTGAGACAGGCCCCGCCCCGGCTGTGTTTGAATCCAATTTAAAAACTGTTTTGTTTAGCCGCGCCTATGACTGATTTTACCTGGTATTTAATATTTTAAAAATAATACATTATTTTTATTCTTTACTTTACTCTAATGTACATTGTTTTACATTTTTATAAACTGTATTGTGTTTTTACCTCATTGTTTTAAATTGTGTTTTAAACACTGTAAAGCACTTTGAATTGCAGTTGTATGAATTGTGCTTTATAAATAAATTTGATTTGATTTGATTACACTCGCGTTACGCTCGCGTTACACTCGCGTTACACTCTTACACTCGCATTACACTCTGTTAGACTCGGTTAGACTCTGTTACACTCGCGTTACACTTGCATTACACTCTGTTACACTCGTGTTACACTCGCGTTACACTCTGTTACACTCGCGTTACACTCTGTTACACTCTGTTACACTCGCGTTACACTCTGTTACACTCGTGCTACACTCGTGTTTCACTCTGTTACACTCGCGTTACACTCTGTTACACTCGTGCTACACTCGTGTTTCACTCTGTTGCACTCGCGTTACACTCTGTTACACGCGCTTTACACTTTTGTTACACTCGTGTTACTCTGTTATACTCGTGTTACACTTTTGTTACACTCTGTTACACTCTGTTACACTCGCATTACACTCTGTTACACTCTGCTACACTCTGTTAGACTCTGTTACACTCGCGTTACACTTTTGTAACATTCGCGTTACACTCTGTTACACTCGCGTTACACCCGCGTTACACTTTTGTTACACTTTTGTTACACTCTGTTACACTCGCGTTACACTCGTGTTACACTCGCGTTACACTCGCCTTACACTCGCTTTACACTTTTGTTACACTCGTGGGACTCTGTTACACTCGCGTTATACTCTGTTAGACTGTTACACTCGTGTTACACTTTTGTTACACTCGCGTTACACTTTCGTTACACTCGCGTTACACTCTGTTACACTCGTGTTACACCCGTGTAACACCCGCGTTACACTCGCGTTACGCTCGAGTTACACTCTAGTTACGCTCGCGTTACACTCAGTTACACTCGCATTATGCTCGTGTTAAGCTCGTGTCAGACTTGTGTCACACTCTGTTACACTCGTGTTACACTCGCGTTACACTCTGTTACACTCGCGTTACACTCTGTTACACTCGCGTTACACTCTGTTACACTCGTGCTACACTCGTGTTTCACTCTGTTACACTCGCGTTACACTCTGTTACACTCGCGTTACACTCTGTTACACTCGCGTTACACTCTGTTACACTCGCGTTACACTCGTGTTACACTCTGTTGCACTCGCGTTACACTCTGTTACACGCGCTTTACACTTTTGTTACACTCGTGTTACTCTGTTATACTCGTGTTACACTTTTGTTACACTCTGTTACACTCGCATTACACTCTGTTACACTCTGCTACACTCTGTTAGACTCTGTTACACTCGCGTTACACTTTTGTAACATTCGCGTTACACTCTGTTACACTCGCGTTACACCCGTGTTACTCTGTTACACTCGCGTTACACTTTTGTTACACTTTTGTTACACTCTGTTACACTCGCGTTACACTCGCCTTACACTCGCTTTACACTTTTGTTACACTCGTGTTACACTCGTGTTACTCTGTTACACTCGCGTTATACTCTGTTAGACTGTTACACTCGTGTTACACTTTTGATACACTCGCGTTACACTTTCGTTACACTCGCGTTACACTCTGTTACACTCGTGTTACACCCGTGTAACACCCGCGTTACACTCGCGTTACGCTCGAGTTACGCTCTAGTTACGCTCGCGTTACACTCAGTTACACTCGCATTATGCTCGTGTTACGCTCGTGTCATACTTGTGTCACACTTGTGTTACACTCGTGTTACACTCTGTTACACTCGCGTTACACTCTGTTACACTCTGTTACACTCGCGTTACACTCTGTTACACTCGTGCTACACTCGTGTTTCACTCTGTTACACTCGCGTTACACTCTGTTACACTCGTGCTACACTCGTGTTTCACTCTGTTGCACTCGCGTTACACTCTGTTACACGCGCTTTACACTTTTGTTACACTCGTGTTACTCTGTTATACTCGTGTTACACTTTTGTTACACTCTGTTACACTCTGTTACACTCGCATTACACTCTGTTACACTCTGCTACACTCTGTTAGACTCTGTTACACTCGCGTTACACTTTTGTAACATTCGCGTTACACTCTGTTACACTCGCGTTACACCCGCGTTACACTTTTGTTACACTTTTGTTACACTCTGTTACACTCGCGTTACACTCGTGTTACACTCGCGTTACACTCGCCTTACACTCGCTTTACACTTTTGTTACACTCGTGGGACTCTGTTACACTCGCGTTATACTCTGTTAGACTGTTACACTCGTGTTACACTTTTGTTACACTCGCGTTACACTTTCGTTACACTCGCGTTACACTCTGTTACACTCGTGTTACACCCGTGTAACACCCGCGTTACACTCGCGTTACGCTCGAGTTACACTCTAGTTACGCTCGCGTTACACTCAGTTACACTCGCATTATGCTCGTGTTAAGCTCGTGTCAGACTTGTGTCACACTCTGTTACACTCGTGTTACACTCGCGTTACACTCTGTTACACTCGCGTTACACTCTGTTACACTCGCGTTACACTCTGTTACACTCGCGTTACACTCTGTTACACTCGTGCTACACTCGTGTTTCACTCTGTTACACTCGCGTTACACTCTGTTACACTCGCGTTACACTCGCGTTACACTCTGTTACACTCGCGTTACACTCGTGTTACACTCTGTTGCACTCGCGTTACACTCTGTTACACGCGCTTTACACTTTTGTCACACTCGTGTTACTCTGTTATACTCGTGTTACACTTTTGTTACACTCTGTTACACTCGCATTACACTCTGTTACACTCTGCTACACTCTGTTAGACTCTGTTACACTCGCGTTACACTTTTGTAACATTCGCGTTACACTCTGTTACACTCGCGTTACACCCGTGTTACTCTGTTACACTCGCGTTACACTTTTGTTACACTTTTGTTACACTCTGTTACACTCGCGTTACACTCGCCTTACACTCGCTTTACACTTTTGTTACACTCGTGTTACACTCGTGTTACTCTGTTACACTCGCGTTATACTCTGTTAGACTGTTACACTCGTGTTACACTTTTGTTACACTCGCGTTACACTTTCGTTACACTCGCGTTACACTCTGTTACACTCGTGTTACACCCGTGTAACACCCGCGTTACACTCGCGTTACGCTCGAGTTACGCTCGCGTTACACTCAGTTACACTCGCATTATGCTCGTGTTACGCTCGTGTCATACTTGTGTCACACTTGTGTTACACTCGTGTTACACTCTGTTACGCTTGTGTTACGCTCGTGTTACACTCGCATTACGCTCGCGTTAAGCTCGAGTGATGGTTGTGTTACGCTCTTGTTACGCTCTTGTTAGGCTCGAGTTACACTCGTGTTACACACACGTTACACTCTGTTTCACTCGCTTTACACTCGCGTTACGCTCATGTTACGCTCGTGTCACACTTGTGTTACGCTCGAGTTAAGCTCGAGTAATGGTCGTGTTACGCTCTTGTTACGCTCGAGTTACACTCGTGTTACACACACGTTACACTCTGTTACACTCGCTTTACACTTGTGTTACGCTCATGTTACGCTCGTGTCACACTTGTGTTACGCTCGTGTTACACTCTGTTACGCTCGTGTCACACTTGTGTTACGCTCGTGTTACACTCTGTTACACTCGTGTTACGCTCGTGTTACACTCGCGTTACGCTCGAGTTAAGCTCGAGTAATGGTCGTGTTACGTTCTTGTTACGCTCGAGTTACACTCGTGTTACACACACGTTACACTCTGTTACACTCGCTTTACACTCGCGTTACGCTCATGTTACGCTCGTATCACACTTTTGTTACGCTCGAGTTACACTCGTGTTACACACACGTTACACTCTGTTACACTCGCTTTACACTTGTGTTACGCTCGTGTTACGCTCGTGTCACACTTGTGTTACGCTCGTGTTACGCTCGTGTCACACTTGTGTTACGCTCGTGTTACGCTCGTGTTACACTCTGTTACACTCTTTACAGCTCCTCGTGTCGCTCCATTTCCTAATTCATTCTGAGCGTCCTAAATATTGACTCTGATGAATTTTAAATCACTTTTCAGGGGTAAAGCTAACAAACATTAGCATGCTAACGGTGCACTTCCTGCTTCTCGGAGAATAAAAGGATGTAGAGGAAGTGTCGTGGTCTCATTTCCACCTGAACAGATTTCACTGTTTTAAATGAACTAGTTCTGTTTTTCACGTTTAAAACCGTAAAAATCCGGTACAGCCTCTTAAGTTGTAGGCGAGTTAGGTTAGCATTAGCATTAGCATTAGCGTTAGCATTAGCATTAGCATTAGCGTTAGCGTTAGCATTAGCATTGAGACACAAACACAGACGCGACTTGGCTCCATCGTCAGTTCGACTTTACAGGAAATCATTCTATTATTATTATGATCAATACTGTAGTTTCAGCTCGAAACAATCGAGCTGTGTTAGCCCCCCCGTCTCCCCCCGGGGCCCCCCGTCTCCCCCCTGGGGCCCCCCGTCTCCCCCCTGGGGCCCCCCGTCCGTCTCCCCCCGGGGCCCCCCGTCTCCCCCCGGGGGCCCCCGTCTCCCCCCTGGGGCCCCCCGTCTCCCCCCTGGGGCCCCCCGTCTCCCCCCTGGGGCCCCCCGTCTCCCCCCTGGGGCCCCCCGTCTCCCCCCGGGGCCTTCTCACCTTTAAGGACAGGTAGCAGACGGAGAAGCGCTCGTTGATGATGGCGATGGGCAGTGCCAGGACCAGGATTCCGGACAGGATGCAGAGGAAGGCCAGGATCTTCCCGAGCGCCGTGTCCGGCCTCACGTCGCCGTAGCCCACCGTGGTCATGGAGGTCGTGGCCCACCACCAGGCGGCCGGGACGCTGACGAAGGTGGAGCCCGGGACGTCGTGCTCCAGCGAGAAGACCACAGTGGAGAAGATGGAGATGCCCACGCCCAGGAAGAGCAGCAGAAGTCCCACCTCCTCGTAGCACTGAGCGATGGTCAGGCCCAGCGACCTCAGACCTGAGACATGAGACATGAGACATGAGACATGAGACCTGAGACATGAGACATGAGACATGAGACATGAGACATGAGACCTGAGACATGAGACATGAGACATGAGACATGAGACCTGAGACATGAGACATGAGACATGAGACATGAGACATGAGACATGAGACCTGAGACATGAGACATGAGACATGAGACCTGAGACCTGAGACATGAGACATGAGACATGAGACATGAGACCTGAGACATGAGACATGAGACATGAGACATGAGACCTGAGACATGAGACATGAGACATGAGACATTCAGACATGAGACATGAGACATGAGACATGAGACATTCAGACATGAGACATGAGACATGAGACATGAGACATTGGACATGAGACATTAGACATGAGACATGAGACATGAGACATGAGACATGAGACATGAGACATGAGACATTCAGACATGAGACCTGAGACATGAGACATGAGACATGAGACATGAGACATGATACATGAGACATTCAGACATGAGACCTGAGACCTGAGACCTGAGACATGAGACATGAGACATGAGACATGAGACATGATACCTGAGACATGAGACATGAGACCTGAGACATGAGACATGACACATGAGACCTGAGACATGAGATATGAGACATTCAGACATGAGACATGAGACATGAGACATGAGACATTCAGACCTGAGACATGAGACATGAGACCTGACACATGAGACATGAGACATGAGACATGAGACATTCAGACATGAGACCTGAGACATGAGACATGAGACATGAGACATGATACATGAGACATTAGACATGAGACATGAGACATGAGACATGAGACATGATACATGAGACATGAGACATGAGACATGAGACATGATACATGATACATGAGACATGAGACATGAGACATGAGACATGAGACATGAGACCTGAGACATGAGACATGAGACATGATACATGATACATGAGACATTAGACATGAGACATGAGACATGAGACATGAGACCTGAGACCTGAGACATGAGACCTGAGACCTGAGACCTGAGACATGAGACATGATACCTGAGACATGAGACATGAGACATGAGACATGAGACATGAGACCTGAGACCTGAGACATGAGACATGAGACATGAGACATGAGACATGAGACATGAGACCTGAGACATGAGACCTGAGACATGAGACATGAGACATGATACATGATACATGAGACATTAGACATGAGACATGAGACATGAGACATGAGACCTGAGACCTGAGACATGAGACATGAGACCTGAGACATGAGACATGAGACCTGAGACATGAGACATGAGACATTCAGACACTGGACTTTTAGGACTGGGACAGAAGTTAAAGACATGATTTGAATTGTCTGTAAAGCCTGAACCACAGAACAGGTCCTCGTTTTATGATTATGTTTCACAACTTTGTGGTTGGACCAGGACCAGGACCACAACTGGTCCTGGTCCTGGTCCTGGTCCTGGTCCTGGTCCTGGTCCTGGTCCTGGTCCTGGTCCTGGTCCTGGTCCTGGTCCTGGTCCTGGTCTCTTCTCTCTCTCTTTAGTTTCATAATTCATCTCCAGGACGACCCAGTTCTTTCAGTTCTTTCTCTCCCTCTCACTCTCTCTCCATCTCTCCCTCCCCTCCCCTCCCTCTCTCCCTCCCTCCCTCCCTCTCTCTCTCCCTGTCTCCCTCCCTCTCTCCCTGTCTCCCTCCCTCCCTCTCTCCCTCTCTCCCTCCCTCTCTCCCTCCCTCCCTCCCTCCCTCCCTCTCTCCGTCCGGAGAGAGGAACTGGAGTTATAAATATCTGAAGTGTTGATTTGCTCCAGTTCTGTCAGGTCTGAAGGTCTCGGAGGAACCAGGCCCGGCCCAGAACTGGAGCGACTATCACCATGACGACTCGGCCCGTGAGCCGGACCACTTCAGACTCAGACAGAGGACGGTCCATGTTTGACCCGTTGTTCTTCACAAAAGCAGCTCCATCAGTGTTCAGGATGTTCCTCCACCTTCAGCTGCAGCTCACAGACAGAATCTTCTTCCTCTTCTCTGGGAGGAGCAGCCGCTCTACTCTGAGCTCCCCCGTGTGACTGAGCTCCTCCCTCTATCTCTAAGGGAGCGCCCAGCCACCCGGCGGAGGAAACTCATTTCGACCGATTGTATCATGACCCCACCCACCGGGAGAGAACAAGGACCCCCCACCCACCTGGAGAGAACAAGGTCCCCCCACCCACCTGGAGAGAACAAGGACTCCCCACCCACCTGGAGAGGACAAGGACCCCCCACCCACCTGGAGAGGACAAGGACCCCCCACCCACCTGGAGAGAACAAGGACCCTCCACCCACCTGGAGAGAACAAGGACCCCCCACCCACCGGGAGAGAACAAGGACCCCCCACCCACCTGGAGAGAACAAGGACTCCCCACCCACCTGGAGAGAACAAGGACCCCCCACCCACCTGGAGAGAACAAGGACCCCCCACCCACCTGGAGAGAACAAGGACCCTCCACCCACCTGGAGAGAACAAGGACTCCCCACCCACCTGGAGAGAACAAGGACCCTCCACCCACCTGGAGAGAACAAGGACTCCCCACCCACCTGGAGAGGACAAGGACCCTCCACCCACCTGGAGAGAACAAGGACCCCCCACCCACCTGGAGAGAACAAGGACCCCCCACCCACCTGGGTTTAATCCCAACGACACTGAAGCCAATTAGTTCTGTTTCTCCATCGTCCTCCAGACGTTACAGTGACTCAACCTCTCCTCCATCTCCTCCATCTCCTCCATCTCCTCCGTCTCCTCCATCTCCTCCGTCTCCTCCGTCTCCTCCGTCTCCTCCGTCTCCTCCATCTCCTCCCTCTCCTCCATCTTCTCCATCTCCTCCCTCTCCTCCCTCTCCTCCGTCTCCTCCGTCTCCTCTCTCTCCTCCCTCTCCTCCCTCTCCTCCATCTCCTCCCTCTCCTCCGTCTCCTCCGTCTCCTCCGTCTCCTCCATCTCCTCCATTTCCTCCATCTCCTCCCTCTCCTCCGTCTCCTCCGTCTCCTCCGTCTCCTCTCTCTCCTCCCTCTCCTCCCTCTCCTCCGTCTCCTCCATCTCCTCCATCTCCTCCATCTCCTCCATCTCCTCCATCTCCTCCCTCTCCTCCATCTCCTCCCTCTCCTCCCTCTCCTCCCTCTCCTCCATCTCCTCCATCTCCTCCATCTCCTCCCTCTCCTCCCTCTCCTCCATCTTCTCCATCTCCTCCCTCTCCTCCGTCTCCTCCGTCTCCTCCCTCTCCTCCGTCTCCTCCCTCTCCTCCGTCTCCTCCGTCTCCTCCATCTCCTCCATCTCCTCCATCTCCTCCCTCTCCTCCCTCTCCTCCATCTCCTCCCTCTCCTCCGTCTCCTCCCTCTCCTCCATCTCCTCCATCTCCTCCATCTCCTCCCTCTCCTCCCTCTCCTCCGTCTCCGCCATCTTCTCCATCACCTCCATCTCCTCCATCTCCTCCATCTCCTCCATCTCCTCCCTCTCCTCCGTCTCCTCCGTCTCCTCCATCTCCTCCATCTCCTCCATCTCCTCCATCTCCTCCCTCTCCTCCCTCTCCTCCATCTCCTCCCTCTCCTCCGTCTCCTCCGTCTCCTCCGTCTCCTCTCTCTCCTCCCTCTCCTCCCTCTCCTCCCTCTCCTCCGTCTCCTCCATCTCCTCCCTCTCCTCCCTCTCCTCCCTCTCCTCCATCTCCTCCATCTCCTCCATCTCCTCCCTCTCCTCCCTCTCCTCCATCTTCTCCATCTCCTCCCTCTCCTCCGTCTCCTCCGTCTCCTCCCTCTCCTCCGTCTCCTCCATCTCCTCCATCTCCTCCATCTCCTCCCTCTCCTCCGTCTCCTCCCTCTCCTCCATCTCCTCCCTCTCCTCCGTCTCCTCCGTCTCCTCCCTCTCCTCCATCTCCTCCATCTCCTCCATCTCCTCCCTCTCCTCCCTCTCCTCCATCTCCTCCCTCTCCTCCCTCTCCTCCATCTCCTCCATCTCCTCCATCTCCTCCCTCTCCTCCCTCTCCTCCATCTTCTCCATCTCCTCCATCTCCTCCCTCTCCTCCGTCTCCGCCATCTTCTCCATCTCCTCCATCTCCTCCATCTCCTCCATCTCCTCCATCTCCTCCCTCTCCTCCGTCTCCTCCGTCTCCTCCATCTCCTCCATCTCCTCCATCTCCTCCCTCTCCTCCCTCTCCTCCATCTCCTCCCTCTCCTCCGTCTCCTCCGTCTCCTCCGTCTCCTCCGTCTCCTCCATCTCCTCCCTCTCCTCCCTCTCCTCCATCTCCTCCCTCTCCTCCCTCTCCTCCCTCTCCTCATCTCCTCCATCTCCTCCATCTCCTCCCTCTCCTCCCTCTCCTCCATCTTCTCCCTCTCCTCCCTCTCCTCATCTCCTCCATCTCCTCCATTTCCTCCCTCTCCTCCCTCTCCTCCATCTTCTCCATCTCCTCCATCTCCTCCCTCTCCTCCATCTCCTCCCTCTCCTCCCTCTCCTCCGTCTCCTCCATCTCCTCCATCTCCTCCCTCTCCTCCATCTTCTCCCACTCCTCCCTCTCCTCATCTCCTCCATCTCCTCCATCTCCTCCCTCTCCTCCCTCTCCTCCATCTTCTCCATCTCCTCCATCTCCTCCCTCTCCTCCATCTCCTCCCTCTCCTCCGTCTCCTCCGTCTCCTCCGTCTCCTCCGTCTCCTCCATCTCCTCCCTCTCCTCATCTCCTCCATCTCCTCCATCTCCTCCCTCTCCTCCGTCTCCTCCATCTCCTCCATCTCCTCCCTCTCCTCCATCTTCTCCCACTCCTCCCTCTCCTCATCTCCTCCATCTTCTCCATCTCCTCCATCTCCTCCCTCTCCTCCATCTCCTCCCTCTCCTCCCTCTCCTCCGTCTCCTCCATCTCCTCCATCTCCTCCCTCTCCTCCATCTTCTCCCACTCCTCCCTCTCCTCATCTCCTCCATCTCCTCCATCTCCTCCCTCTCCTCCCTCTCCTCCATCTTCTCCATCTCCTCCCTCTCCTCCCTCTCCTCCCTCTCCTCCGTCTCCTCCGTCTCCTCCGTCTCCTCCGTCTCCTCCATCTCCTCCCTCTCCTCATCTCCTCCATCTCCTCCATCTCCTCCCTCTCCTCCGTCTCCTCCATCTCCTCCATCTCCTCCCTCTCCTCCATCTTCTCCCACTCCTCCCTCTCCTCATCTCCTCCATCTTCTCCATCTCCTCCATCTCCTCCCTCTCCTCCATCTCCTCCCTCTCCTCCGTCTCCTCCGTCTCCTCCATCTCCTCCATCTCCTCCCTCTCCTCCCTCTCCTCCATCTCCTCCCTCTCCTCCGTCTCCTCCGTCTCCTCCGTCTCCTCCGTCTCCTCCATCTCCTCCCTCTCCTCCCTCTCCTCCATCTCCTCCCTCTCCTCCCTCTCCTCCCTCTCCTCATCTCCTCCATCTCCTCCATCTCCTCCCTCTCCTCCCTCTCCTCCATCTTCTCCCTCTCCTCCCTCTCCTCATCTCCTCCATCTCCTCCATTTCCTCCCTCTCCTCCCTCTCCTCCATCTTCTCCATCTCCTCCATCTCCTCCCTCTCCTCCATCTCCTCCCTCTCCTCCCTCTCCTCCGTCTCCTCCGTCTCCTCCGTCTCCTCCGTCTCCTCCATCTCCTCCCTCTCCTCATCTCCTCCATCTCCTCCATCTCCTCCCTCTCCTCCGTCTCCTCCATCTCCTCCATCTCCTCCCTCTCCTCCATCTTCTCCCACTCCTCCCTCTCCTCATCTCCTCCATCTTCTCCATCTCCTCCATCTCCTCCCTCTCCTCCCTCTCCTCCGTCTCCTCCGTCTCCTCCCTCTCCTCCCTCTCCTCCATCTTCTCCATCTCCTCCATCTCCTCCCTCTCCTCCATCTCCTCCCTCTCCTCCCTCTCCTCCGTCTCCTCCGTCTCCTCCGTCTCCTCCGTCTTCTCCATCTCCTCCATCTCCTCCCTCTCCTCCCTCTCCTCCCTCTCCTCCATCTCCTCCCTCTCCTCCCTCTCCTCATCTCCTCCATCTCCTCCATCTCCTCCGTTTTCATGTCGTTTGATGAAAATGATTTCTAGTTTTAGAGGTCAAAGGTCAGTTCTTTTAGGGTCTGACCATGTGGACTCTCTGACCTGTGAGGTGTCGCCCGAGCTTGAGCATCCTGAGCGAGCGCAGCAGCCTCAGAACCTGCACCACGCGCCCCATGTTCTCCAGCTCTGACGTGGCTCCATGCAGCTGCTCCACGGCCGACGTGACGTAGAACGGAAGCACCGCCACCAGGTCGATCACGTTCTGGACGCTGCGGCTGAAGCGACACTTGTCCCGGACGCAAAGGAACCGCGCCACGAGCTCCAGCGTGAACCAGGACACGCAGATGTACTCCAGGACGTCCAGCAGAGAAGACACGCCCAGCTCAGCTCCGAGCTCCGTCTGCAAGACAGAAACGCTCTGATCTACATTTGACCCGTCCCACCTGTCCCAGGTCCATCTACATTTGACCCGTCTCACCTGTCCCAGGTCCATCTACATTTGACCCGTCCCACCTGTCCCAGGTCCATCTACATTTGACCCGTCTCACCTGTCCCAGGTCCATCTACATTTGACCCGTCCCACCTGTCCCAGGTCCATCTACATTTGACCCGTCTCACCTGTCCCAGGTCCATCTACATTTGACCCGTCTCACCTGTCCCAGGTCCATCTACATTTGACCCGTCCCACCTGTCCCAGGTCCATCTACATTTGACCCGTCTCACCTGTCCCAGGTCCATCTACATTTGACCCGTCTCACCTGTCCCAGGTCCATCTACATTTGACCCGTCCCACCTGTCCCAGGTCCATCTACATTTGACCTGTCTCACCTGTCCCAGGTCCATCTACATTTGACCCGTCCCACCTGTCCCAGGTCCATCTACATTTGACCCGTCTCACCTGTCCCAGGTCAATCTACATTTGACCTGTCTCACCTGTCCCAGGTCCATCTACATTTGACCCGTCCCACCTGTCCCAGGTCTATCTACATTTGACCCGTCTCACCTGTCCCAGGTCCATCTACATTTGACCCGTCCCACCTGTCCCAGGTCCATCTACATTTGACCCGTCTCACCTGTCCCAGGTCCATCTACATTTGACCCGTCTCACCTGTCCCAGGTCCATCTACATTTGACCCGTCCCACCTGTCCCAGGTCTATCTACATTTGACCCGTCCCACCTGTCCCAGGTCCATCTACATTTGACCTGTCTCACCTGTCCCAGGTCCATCTACATTTGACCCGTCTCACCTGTCCCAGGTCCATCTACATTTGACCCGTCCCACCTGTCCCAGGTCCATCTACATTTGACCCGTCTCACCTGTCCCAGGTCCATCTACATTTGACCCGTCCCACCTGTCCCAGGTCCATCTACATTTGACCCGTCCCACCTGTCCCAGGTCTATCTACATTTGACCCGTCCCACCTGTCCCAGGTCCATCTACATTTGACCTGTCTCACCTGTCCCAGGTCCATCTACATTTGACCCGTCCCACCTGTCCCAGGTCCATCTACATTTGACCCGTCTCACCTGTCCCAGGTCAATCTACATTTGACCCGTCCCACCTGTCCCAGGTCCATCTACATTTGACCCGTCTCACCTGTCCCAGGTCCATCTACATTTGACCCGTCTCACCTGTCCCAAGTCCATCTACATTTGACCCGTCCCACCTGTCCCAGGTCCATCTACATTTGACCCGTCCCACCTGTCCCAGGTGCATCTACATTTGACCCGTCTCACCTGTCCCAGGTCCATCTACATTTGACCCGTCCCACCTGTCCCAGGTCTATCTACATTTGACCCGTCCCACCTGTCCCAGGTCCATCTACATTTGACCTGTCTCACCTGTCCCAGGGCCATCTACATTTGACCCGTCCCACCTGTCCCAGGTCCATCTACATTTGACCCGTCTCACCTGTCCCAGGTCAATCTACATTTGACCCGTCCCACCTGTCCCAGGTCCATCTACATTTGACTCGTCTCACCTGTCCCAGGTCCATCTACATTTGACCCGTCTCACCTGTCCCAAGTCCATCTACATTTGACCCGTCCCACCTGTCCCAGGTCCATCTACATTTGACCCGTCCCACCTGTCCCAGGTGCATCTACATTTGACCCGTCTCACCTGTCCCAGGTCCATCTACATTTGACCCGTCCCACCTGTCCCAGGTCTATCTACATTTGACCCGTCCCACCTGTCCCAGGTCCATCTACATTTGACCTGTCTCACCTGTCCCAGGGCCATCTACATTTGACCCGTCCCACCTGTCCCAGGTCCATCTACATTTGACCCGTCTCACCTGTCCCAGGTCAATCTACATTTGACCCGTCCCACCTGTCCCAGGTCCATCTACATTTGACTCGTCTCACCTGTCCCAGGTCCATCTACATTTGACCCGTCTCACCTGTCCCAAGTCCATCTACATTTGACCCGTCCCACCTGTCCCAGGTCCATCTACATTTGACCCGTCCCACCTGTCCCAGGTGCATCTACATTTGACCCGTCTCACCTGTCCCAGGTCCATCTACATTTGAC
The DNA here is from genome assembly GCF_026437365.1 of Eucyclogobius newberryi. Classification (NCBI taxonomy): domain Eukaryota; kingdom Metazoa; phylum Chordata; class Actinopteri; order Gobiiformes; family Gobiidae; genus Eucyclogobius; species Eucyclogobius newberryi. The sequence goes on along the minus strand of NW_027315945.1, from coordinate 39,446,637 downwards.
CCGTCCCACCTGTCCCAGGTCTATCTACATTTGACCCGTCCCACCTGTCCCAGGTCCATCTACATTTGACCTGTCTCACCTGTCCCAGGGCCATCTACATTTGACCCGTCCCACCTGTCCCAGGTCCATCTACATTTGACCCGTCTCACCTGTCCCAGGTCAATCTACATTTGACCCGTCCCACCTGTCCCAGGTCCATCTACATTTGACTCGTCTCACCTGTCCCAGGTCCATCTACATTTGACCCGTCTCACCTGTCCCAAGTCCATCTACATTTGACCCGTCCCACCTGTCCCAGGTCCATCTACATTTGACCCGTCCCACCTGTCCCAGGTGCATCTACATTTGACCCGTCTCACCTGTCCCAGGTCCATCTACATTTGACCCGTCCCACCTGTCCCAGGTCTATCTACATTTGACCCGTCCCACCTGTCCCAGGTCCATCTACATTTGACCTGTCTCACCTGTCCCAGGGCCATCTACATTTGACCCGTCCCACCTGTCCCAGGTCCATCTACATTTGACCCGTCTCACCTGTCCCAGGTCAATCTACATTTGACCCGTCCCACCTGTCCCAGGTCCATCTACATTTGACTCGTCTCACCTGTCCCAGGTCCATCTACATTTGACCCGTCTCACCTGTCCCAAGTCCATCTACATTTGACCCGTCCCACCTGTCCCAGGTCCATCTACATTTGACCCGTCCCACCTGTCCCAGGTGCATCTACATTTGACCCGTCTCACCTGTCCCAGGTCTATCTACATTTGACCCGTCTCACCTGTCCCAGGTCCAGTGACATCAGCACCATGTTCACCACCGACAGAACCACAAAGGACATGGAGAGCGTCCCGAAGGTCCTGGCGATCCTGGATGAGTCCGGTTTCTCCAGGACGTCCCACAGTCTGCGCCTCAGCTCAGCGAAAACCACGCCCTCAAAGTCCTCCTGGTGCTGGTCCAGACTCTGCAGGTCCTGGTCCTGGTCCTGGTCCTGGTCCTGGTCCTGGTCCTGGTCCTGGTCCTGGTCCTGGTCCTGGCCCTGGTCCTGGCCCTGGTCCTGGTCCTGTCTTGGTCCTGGCCCTGGTCCTGGTCCTGGTCCTCACTGAAAGGTCTTTGCGTTCCTGTCGAAGAAGAACTCGTGGTCCCTGAAGTCGTCGCAGAGGTCCAGGGCGGCGCCGGGGCAGAAGGCGAGTCGGCCGAGGCGAGTGTCCGGGAACGACGCCAACATCCGCGGCGACAGAGCGAAGCGAGCCCCGCCCACGTTCACCTGGAACACGTTGAGGGGCGGAGCCGAGGCAGCGTCGCCGGAGAGCGCCTTGGAGTCCAGGGACGGACTGTCCATCGGACGCTGCGCCATTCCGACGGTCTCCTGCAGGGGGAGACACAGGACAGTTTTGTCTCATTTCTTTGACTTCACTGCATGTGAGGGGCGTGGCTAAAGCTAGTGCGTGAGGGGCGTGGCTAAAGCTAGTGTGTGAGGGGCGTGGCTAAAGCTAGAGCATGTGAGGGGCGTGGCTAAAGCTAGAGCATGTGAGGGGCGTGGCTAAAGCTAGAGCATGTGAGGGGCGTGGCTAAAGCTAGTGTGTGTGAGGGGCGTGGCTAAGCTAGTGTGTGTGAGGGGCGTGGCTACAGTTAGTGCGTGTGAGGGGCGTGGCTAAAGCTAGTGCGTGTGAGGGGCGTGGCTAAGCTAGTGTGTGTGAGGGGCGTGGCTAAAGCTAGTGTGTGTGAGGGGCGTGGCTAAGCTAGTGTGTGTGAGGGGCGTGGCTAAAGCTAGTGCGTGTGAGGGGCGTGGCTCTTGACAAAGCGAGTGCCATAAACAAGAAACAGCTGTTACTAATGTGCTTTGCAGAGCGGTCAGAGAGGCTGGTCAGAGAGCGGTCAGAGTGGCCAGATAGTGGTCAGAGCGGTCAGAGAGTGGCCAGAGTGGCCAGATAGTGGTCAGAGCGGTCAGAAAGCAGTCAGAGAGCGGTCAGAGCAGTCAGGGAGCGGCCAGAGCAGTCAGGGAGCGGCCAGAGCAGTCAGGGAGCGGTCAGAGCAGTCAGGGAGCGGCCAGAGCAGTCAGGGAGCGGTCAGAGCAGTCACAGAGCGGTCAGAGAGCGGTCAGAGCAGTCAGAGAGCGGTCAGAGCAGTCAGAGAGCGGTCAGAGCAGTCAGGGAGCGGCCAGAGCAGTCAGAGAGCGGTCAGAGCAGTCAGGGAGCGGCCAGAGCAGTCAGGGAGCGGTCAGAGCAGTCACAGAGCGGTCAGAGCGGTCAGAGCGGTCAGCTTCTTGTATCATCAACTTTAAACTGATCCAGGAAAAGTCTAAACTGAAAAACAACTTGACGCCAACATTTAATTAAACTTCATAAAAACAAAAAATGCAATCGTTTGAGAAACGACAATTCGATACTTCAGACGATACGTCGATATTAATGAGGTTTAAATGATTTAGTTTTTATTATTCAACATAAATATCAGAACATTTAGTCGACAAAAGAAACGGCGGTTCATGAATCTGTTTTTGTCACTTTCATTAATGAAGAAGTTTGTGACGCGTTTGAAGATTATGGATTATTTAATCACGGAAAGTGCTTTTCAAACATTTATGTGACAAACCCTGACGTGGTTTAGTCCTGGTTTAGTCCTGGTTTAGTCCTGGTTTTGACCTGGTTTAGTCCTGGTTTATTCATGCTTTTGACCTAATTTTGACCTGATTTTGACCTAATTTATACCTGGTTTAGACTTGGTTTACACCTGGTTTAGTCCTGGTTTAGTCCTGGTTTAGTCCTGGTTTAGACCTGGTTTAGTCCTGGTTTAGACCTGGTTTAGTCCTGGATTAGACCCGGTTTAGTCCTGGTTTAGTCCTGGTTTTGACCTGGTTTAGTCCTGGTTTATTCTTGCTTTTGACCTAATTTTGACCTGATTTTGACCTAATTTATACCTGGTTTAGACCTGGTTTAGACTTGGTTTACACCTGGTTTAGTCCTGGTTTAGTCCTGGTTTAGTCCTGGTTTAGACCTGGTTTAGTCCTGGTTTAGACCTGGTTTAGTCCTGGATTAGACCCGGTTTAGTCCTGGTTTAGTCCTGGTTTATTTCTGCTTTTGACCTAATTTAGACCTGATTTTGACCTAATTTACACCTGGTTTACACTTGGTTTACACCTGGTTTAGTCCTGGTTTAGATCTGGTTTGGACCTGGTTTAGTCCTGGTTTAGTCCTGGTTTAGTCCTGGTTTACACCTGGTTTAGTCCTGGTTTAGATCTGGTTTAGACCTGGTTTGGACCTGGTTTAGTCCTGGTTTAGTCCTGGTTTAGTCCTGGTTTACACCTGGTTTAGTCCTGGTTTACACCTGGTTTAGTCCTGGTTTACACCTGGTTAGTCCA
>NW_027315945.1:39433278-39440778 GCF_026437365.1 Eucyclogobius newberryi | reverse complement strand
CGACATGAGGCCCCCGACATGAGGCCCCTGACATGAGGCCCCTGACATGAGGCCCCTGACATGAGGCCCCTGACATGCACCATCACAGATTTTAACCTTTTTAAATCGAGGCAAAAACATATTTCTTCAGACTTTTAACACTCTAATGACACTTTATTTTGCACAGTTTGTTTTCTTATTTAGTTTATTTTGTGTTTCTTGATTGTGAAGCACTTTAAGTGTCGATAACGCACAGATTTCCTCTTAATAAACGACTCGTTTCATGCTTTTCAGGTTTTAGAGCTCATCTCAGACCACATGCCCCTGACCTGTGGGTCACCCCAAGGGTCAGTCCTGGGACCCCTTCTGTTCAGCCTCTACATCAGTGGTTCTTAACCTGGGTTGGATGGAACCCCAGGGGCCCAGGGGTTCGGTGGAGGTCAACACACACATCCGACTCATATGATTGGTGACACTCCCCTCTTGGACACGCCCCTCTTGGACACGCCCCTCTGTGCTGAAGGGAATGTGGCGCTCAGTAGTCGACTTGTGACGTCGTGATGTACATCTAATATTTTAGACTGAATCAAAGACTTTCCGGGCAAAGTATTTGTGTCTGAGGTTTTGTTTTTGCAGTAGGTTTTACTCGTGTACTTTGTGTACTCGTGTACTTTGTGTACTCGTGTACTTTAATTGATGAGAAATGACTCCGATGTGAAACATAGTGAACAAAGTTGAATCCACAGTTTTGTGACACTTTTTACAGGAGAAATCAAACACATATTCTCTGAAATAGAATAAAAACATTTGTCTCTGTGACTCCTGGCCACGCCCCCTGAGCGCTGACTCTCTTAAAGTGACAGTAACACATTTACGTCAGAAGGCAAAAGACAAATACATTCTACAAATTAAACAAATGTAATCAAATGAATTTAGCTCATTCAAACAACCAAATTATTTATCTGTGAAACATAAAATTACACATTTATAATAAAATATCAACACTGTAGATTTCCATATGAACTTATTCATGAACTAAACTGGCTCTTCAGTCTTGTACCAGCTGCACCTAAAAGGGCCAAAGGGACCAGAGAAAAGGCCCTTGAGTCGAGCCTGTATGAAAACCCTTATATCTGGGCTAAGACACGGTACCAGTCTGGCCCCCCAAGGGCCAAAAGGTCAGCCTCTGGGGCCATTTCCTTGTCCTTTTCTACTATAATATAATATAATATAATATAATATAATATAATATATTTGTGAGCACTCCTCCTTGAACCGACACCTTAACGTGGTGGAGGGGTTTGAGCGCCCGAATGATCCCGGGAGCTGTGTTGTCGGGGGCTTCATGCCCCTGGTCGGGTCTCCCAAGGCAAACAGGTCCTAGGTGACGGGTCAGACAAAGATCGGTTCAGAAGCCCCCTATGATGAGTAAAAGAACAAGGCCGTTTACGTCGCCCGGATCGGCGTCACCGGGACCCCATCCTGGAGCCAGGCCTGGGATGGGTGCTCGATGGCGAGCGCCTGGTGGCCGGGTCTTACCCCACGGGGCCCGGCCGGGCACAGCCCGAAGGAGCAACGTGGGGCCGCCCTCCCGTGGGCCCACCACCCGAAGGAGGATCCATAAGGGGCCGGTGCAGAGAGATCTGGGCGGCAGTCGACGGCAGGGGCCTCTGCGACCAGATCTCCAGACACAGAGACTAACTCTGGGGACATGGAATGTCACCTGGCTGGGGGGAGGAGCCTGAGCTTGTGCAGGAGGTTGAGCGATACCGACTAGATATAGTCGGCCTCACCTCCACGCACAGTTTGGGCTCTGGAACCACCTCCTCGAGAGGGGCTGGACGCTCCAATTCTCTGGTGTTGCCCGCGGGGAGAGGCGGCGGGCTGGTGTGGGCTTGCTTATAGCCCCTCAGCTCAGCCGCCACGTGTTGGAGTTTACCCCAGTGAACGAGAGGGTCCCGTCCCTCCGCCTTCGGGTGGGGGACCGGTCTCTCACTGTTGTGGCGGCGTACGGGCCGAACAGCAGTGCAGAGTACCCGGCCTTCTTGGAGTCCTTGGGAGGAGTACTGGACAGTGCACCGACCGGGGACTCCGTTGTTCTACTGGGGGACTTCAACGCCCACGTGGGGAATGACAGTGACACCTGGGGAGGGGTAATCGGGAAGAACGGCTTCCCCGATCTGAACCCGAGCGGTGTTCAGTTATTGGACTTCTGTGCTAGCCACGGTTTGTCCATAACGAACACCATGTTCAAGCACAAGGGTGTTCATCAGTGCACATGGCACCAGGACACCCTAAGCCGGAGGTCAATGATCGACTTTGTTGTCGTGTCATCTGACCTCCGGCCGCGTGTCTTGGACACTCGGGTGAAGAGAGGGGCAGAGTTGTCAACCGATCACCACCTGGTGGTGAGTTTGATCCGATGGCGGAGGAGGAAGCCGGACAGACTTGGCAGACCCAAGCGCATTGTGAGGGTCTGTTGGGAACGTCTAGTGGAGCCCTCTGTCAGTAGGGTATTCAACTCGCACCTCCGGGAGAGCTTCTCCCATGTCCCGGGGGAGGTTGGGGACATTGAGTCTGAGTGGACCATGTTCTCAGCCTCCATTGTTGATGCGGCTGCTCGGAGCTGTGGTCGCAAGGTCTCCGGTGCCTGTCGTGGCGGCCCCCGAACCCGGTGATGGACACCGGAAGTAAGGGATGCCGTCAGACTGAAGAAGGAGGCCTATCAGGCCACTCTGGCTTGTGGGTCTCCGGAGGTTATCGACGGGTATTGGCAGGCCAAGCGAGCCGCGGCTCGTGCTGTCGCAGAGGCAAAAACCCGGGCCTGGGAGGAGTTTGGGGAGGCCATGGAGGAGGACTATCGGTCGGCCTCAAAGAAATTCTGGCAAACCGTCCGGCGCCTCAGGAGGGGGAAGCAGTGCCTCATCAACACCGTTTACGGTGCGGGTGGAGGCCTGCTGACCTCGACTGGGGATGTCGTCGGACGGTGGAAGGAATACTTTGAGGATCTCCTTAATCCCTCAGTCACGTCTTCCGAAGAGGAAGTAGAGACCGGGGACTCGGAGGCTGGCTCATCCATCACCCAAGCTGAAGTCACTGAGGTTGTTCGCAAACTCCTCGGTGGCAGGGCTCCGGGGGTGGATGAGATCCGCCCTGAGTACCTAAAGTATCTGGATGTTGTAGGACTGTCTTGGTTGACACGTCTCTGCAACATCGCGTGGCGGTCGGGGACCGTGCCTCTGGACTGGCAGACCGGGGTTGTGGTCCCTCCGTTTAAGAAGGGGGACCGGAGGGTGTGTTCCAACTACAGAGGGATCACACTCCTCAGCCTCCCGGGTAAGGTCTATTCCAAGGTACTGGAGAGGAGAATCCGACCGACAGTCGAATCTCGTGTTCAGGAGGAGCAGAGTGGTTTTCGTCCCGGTCGTGGAACAATGGACCAGCTCTATACCCTCCATCGGGTGCTCGAGGGTTCATGGGAGTTTGCCCAACCAGTCCACATGTGCTTTGTGGATCTGGAGAAGGCTTTCGACCGTGTCCCTCGGGGTGTCCTTTGGGGGGTGCTCCGGGAGTACGGGGTCCGGGGCCCTTTGCTCAGGGCTGTCCGGTCCCTGTATGACCGGAGCAGGAGCTGTGTTCACATTGCCGCAGTAAGTCAGAACTGTTCCCAGTGCATGTTGGACTCCGCCAGGGCTGCCCTTTGTCACCGGTTCTGTTCATAATTTTTATGGACAGAATTTCTAGGCGCAGTCAGGGGTCGGAGGGTGTGGTCAGGGGTCAGAGGGTGTGGTCAGGGGTCGGAGGGTGTCCGGTTTGGGGACCACAGGATTCCAGCTCTGCTGTTTGCAGACGATGTTGTCCTGATGGCTACATCAAACCCGGACCTGCAACATGCACTGGGACGGTTTGCAGCCGAGTGTGAAGCGGCTGGGATGAGAATCCGAGGCCATGGTTCTCGACCGGAAAAAGGTGGCTTGCCCTCTTCAGGTGGGTGGGGTGTCCTTGCCCCAAGTGGAGGAGTTCAAGTATCTCGGGGTCTTGTTCACGAGTGAGGGAAGGATGGAGCGTGAGATCGACAGGCGGATCGGTGCAGCGGCTGCAGTGATGCAGTCGCTGCATCGACCGTTGTGGTAAAGAAGGAGCTGAGTCGAAAGGCAAAGCTCTCTATTTACCGGTCGGTCTAAGTTCTGACCTCACCTATGGTCATGAGCTTTGGGTAGTGACCGAAAGAACAAGATCGCGGATACAAGCGGTCGAAATGAGTTTCCTCCGCCGTGTGGCTGGGCGCTCCCTTAGAGATAAGGTGAGGAGCTCGGCCACACAGGGGGAGCTCGGAGTAGAGCCGCTGCTCCTCCACGTCGAGAGGAGCCAGCTGAGGTGGCTCGGGCATCTGTTCCGGATGCCTCCTGGGCGCCTCCCTCGGGAGGTGTTTCAGGCATGTCCCACCGGGAAGAGGCCCCGGGGAAGACCCAGGACACGCTGGAGAGACTATGTCTCTCGGCTGGCCTGGGAACGCCTCGGGATCCCCCCGGAGGAGTTAGAGGAAGTGTCTGGGGAGGAGGAAGTCTGGGAGTCCCTGCTCAGACTGCTGCCCCCGCGACCCGGCCCCGGATAAAGCGGCAGAAGATGGATGGATGGATGGATATTTGTGAGCGATCCTTTTGGAGGAAGCTGGACATAAAAATGAAGAAAAGGAACAGACTTTGTTGAAATGAGGTGAAGGTGCATTTCTGTCTGTGAAAGTCTGATTTGCAGTAAATATTCATGGTTATGTTTTTGTGTGAAAATGTTGTTCTTTGATTTCTTTGTTGATTCTTTGTTTTGAATTTGAAAAAATCATATTTGATCTTTCCACTTCAGAAGGTGAATGTGCTCATGAGACTGACGGGTTCAGAACCTCCCAAAAGGTTTAGAACCCCTGCTCTACATGCTGCTGTTAGGTCACATGACACGCAGTGAAAATGTGCAGACGAGTCAGATCTATGTTTCCCTGACGACAGGTGACATGAGGTAAACCATAACGAGAGAGTCTGTGGTGAGAAGAGAAGCTTCATTTGTCCCACAAACTCAGCATCAAAGAAACACTCAAAAACCCAAGAGAAACAAAAGAACGAACAAAAGAACTCATGAACTTTCAACAGTATTAATTAAGGACTGGCAGACCGGGGCGGGGCCCCTCTGGTCAAGGAGGGGGAGGGTGTGTTCCACCTACAGAGGATCACACTCCTCAGCCTCCCATAGGGTCTGTTCCAGGTCCTGGAGGAGAATCTGACCCATAGAACCTCAGGTTCAGGAGGTTTAGGTCCTGGTGGTGCAACACTGGACCAGCTCTAGACTCTCCACCAGGGGGCGCCAGGGCTCATGGGAGTTTGCACAGTCACATGTGCTCTGTGGATCTGGAGAAGGCTTTGGACCGTTTCCCTCGGGGTGTCCTTTGGGGGGTGCTCCGGGAGTACGGGGTCCGGGGTCCTTTGCTCAGGGCTGTCCAGTCCCTGTCTGACCAGAGGGGGCGCTGTAAGTCAGACCTGTTCCCAGTGCGTGAGGGACTCCTCAGGGCTGCACTTTGTCACCGGTTCTATTCATAGTTTTGATGGACAGAATTTCTAGGTACAGTCAGGGGTCAGAGGGTGTGGTCAGGGGTCAGAGGGTGTGGTCAGGGGTCAGAAGGTGTGGTCAGGGGTCGGAGGGTGTGGTCAGGGGTCAGAGGGTGTGGTCAGGGGTCAGAGGGTGTGGTCAGGGGTCAGAGGGTGTGGTCAGGGGTCGGAGGGTGTGGTCAGGGGTCAGAGGGTGTGGTCAGGGGTCCAGGTGGGTGGTGGGTCCTTGTCCTCTCCAGGTGGGTGGGGGGTCCTTGCCCCAAGTGGAGGAGTGCAAGTATCTCGGGGTCTTGTTCACGAGTGAGTGAAGGATGGAGCGTGAGATCGACAGTTGGATCGATGCAGTTGCTGCATCGACTGTTGTGGTGAAGAAGGAGCTGAGTCCAAAGACAAAGCTCTGGATTTATCGGTCACTCTACGTTCTGACCTCACCTATGGTCATGAGCTTTAATGACCCAAAGGACAAGATCGCGGATACAAGTGGTCGAAATGAGTTCCCTCCCCCGGGTGGCTGGGCGCTCCCTTAGAGATAGGGTGAGGAGCTCGGCCACACGGGGGGAGTTCGGAGTATAGCTGCTGCTCGGGCATCTGTTCCGGAGCCTCCTGGGCGCCTCCCTGGGGAGGTGTTTCAGGCATGTCCCACCGGAAGGGGCCCCGGGGAAGACCCAGGAGGGACTATGTCTCTTGGCTGGCCTGGGAACGCCTCGGGATCCCCCCAGAGGGAGAAGAAAGTCTGGGAGTCCTGCTTAGACTGCCGCCCCCGCGACCCGGCCCCGGATAAAGCAGAAGAGAATGGATGGATGGCTAAAGTTCTTGATTGTTTTCTTGGTGTTCAAGGTTCTTCTGGTCAGGTGTTGTGGAGGACCTGGTTCTGGTTCCTCTGGTCAGGTGTTGTGGAGGACCTGGTTCTGGTTCCTCTGGTCAGGTGTTGTGGAGGACTTGGTTCTGGTTCCTCTGGTCAGGTGTTGTGGAGGACTTGGTTCTGGTTCTTCTGGTCAGGTGTTCTGGTGGGCCTGGTTCTGGTTCCTCTGGAGAACTCAGCTGAAGGTTCCTCTTCAGTGTCAGAACATTCCGGTCCGTCTCTGTGAGCGGTCATGTGTCTGTTGAGATTTCCTCTACGGCCAAATGTTTTCTTACAGACTGAACAACTGTAAGGTCTCTCTCCAGAGTGAGTGGCCATGTGGTCGTTGAGAGTACTTTTTTGGACAAATGTTTTTTCACAGTTTGAGCAGCTGTAAGGTCTCTCTCCAGTGTGGATTCTGGTGTGTGTTTTTAGCTTTAGTTTAGTCTTAAACCTCTTCTGACAAACAGAACACTTGTGTTTCTTCCCTCCTCCTCCTGCTCCTCCTCCTCCTGCTCCTCCTCCGTGGTCTCCATCAGCCTCTGTCTCCATCTGTGCAGTTGAACTTCTGGCTGGAGGTTCCCAGTCTTCATCACTGTCAGTGTCAGAAGAGTTCTCAGTGTCTTCCTCAGTGTCTGAGTGTAACTGTGGGTCTAAGCTGATATCTGCTCCTCCTCCTGCTCCTCCCCCTGCTCCTGCTCCTCCTCCACACTGCTCTCCCTGTGTCTCTCTGTGCTCTCGTTGTTCGTCTGAGTGGAAATGCTTTTCTCTTTTGTGCTGTTTTTTTTCTTTTATATTAGAGCTTTAATCATGGACTGTACAGCTGAAAGGTTTGTCCGCTGAATGGTCAGTTTTAGCATCACACAGTGAAAATACATCACTAATAATAATGTCTGGAGTACTTCTGCTTCCTCTTCAATCTGAGGAGTCTCTGGGTTTACCTGCTTCACTCTGGGCTCCTCCTGAACAGCTGCAGGACCAGGCTCCACCTGAGCACCTGCAAGATGGGGCTCCATCATAACAACTGCACGACCAGGCTCCTCCTGATCAGCTGCAAGACCGGGCTCCACCTTTACAACTGCTGGA
>NW_027315945.1:39416054-39428554 GCF_026437365.1 Eucyclogobius newberryi | reverse complement strand
CATCACAGTCCCCCCTCACCATCACAGTCCCCCCCTCACCATCACAGTCCCCCCTCACCATCACAGTCCCCCCTCACCATCACAGTCCCCCCCTCACCATCACAGTCCCCCCTCTCACCATCACAGTCCCCCCTCACCATCACAGTCCCCCCCCTCACCATCACAGTCCCCCCCTCACCATCACAGTCCCCCCTCACCATCACAGTCCCCCCTCACCATCACAGTCCCCCCTCACCATCACAGTCCCCCCTCACCATCACAGTCCCCCCCTCACCATCACAGTCCCCCCTCACCATCACAGTCCCCCCCTCACCATCACAGTCCCCCCTCACCATCACAGTCCCCCCCTCACCATCACAGTCCCCCCCTCACCATCACAGTCCCCCCTCACCATCACAGTCCCCCCCTCACCATCACAGTCCCCCCCTCACCATCACAGTCCCCCCTCACCATCACAGTCCCCCCCCTCACCATCACAGTCCCTCCCTCACCATCACAGTCCCCCCCCTCACCATCACAGTCCCCCCTCACCATCACAGTCCCCCCTCACCATCACAGTCCGCCCTCACCATCACAGTCCCCCCCTCACCATCACAGTCCCCCCCTCACCATCACAGTCCCCCCTCACCATCACAGTCCCCCCCCTCACCATCACAGTCCCTCCCTCACCATCACAGTCCCCCCCCTCACCATCACAGTCCCCCCCCCTCACCATTACTGTCCCCCCCTCACCATCACAGTCCCCCCCCTCACCATCACAGTCCCCCCTCACCATCACTGTCCCCCCCTCACCATCACAGTCCCCCCTCACCATCACAGTCCCCCCTCACCATCACAGTCCCTCCCTCACCATCACAGTCCCCCCCCTCACCATCACAGTCCCCCCTCACCATCACTGTCCCCCCCTCACCATCACAGTCCCCCCTCACCATCACAGTCCCTCCCTCACCATCACAGTCCCCCCCCTCACCATCACAGTCCCCCCTCACCATCACTGTCCCCCCCTCACCATCACAGTCCCCCCTCACCATCACAGTCCCTCCCCTCACCATCACAGTCCCCCCCCCTCACCATCACAGTCCCCCCTCACCATCACAGTCCCCCCTCACCATCACAGTCCCCCCCTCACCATCACAGTCCCCCCTCACCATCACAGTCCCCCCCTCACCATCACAGTCCCCCCCTCACCATCACAGTCCCCCCTCACCATCACAGTCCCCCCCTCACCATCACAGTCCCCCCTCACCATCACAGTCCCCCCCTCACCATCACAGTCCCCCCTCTCACCATCACAGTCCCCCCCTCACCATCACAGTCCCCCCCTCACCATCACAGTCCCCCCCTCACCATCACAGTCCCCCCTCACCATCACAGTCCCCCCTCACCATCACAGTCCCCCCTCACCATCACAGTCCCCCCTCACCATCACAGTCCCCCCCTCACCATCACAGTCCCCCCCTCACCATCACAGTCCCCCCTCACCATCACAGTCCCCCCCTCACCATCACAGTCCCCCCTCTCCCCCCTCACCATCACAGTCCCCCCTCACCATCACAGACCCCCCTCACCATCACAGTCCCCCCCTCACCATCACAGTCCCCCCCTCACCATCACAGTCCCCCCTCACCATCACAGTCCCCCCCCTCACCATCACAGTCCCTCCCTCACCATCACAGTCCCCCCCCTCACCATCACAGTCCCCCCCCTCACCATCACTGTCCCCCCCTCACCATCACAGTCCCCCCCCTCACCATCACAGTCCCCCCTCACCATCACTGTCCCCCCCTCACCATCACAGTCCCCCCCTCACCATCACAGTCCCCCCTCACCATCACAGTCCCTCCCTCACCATCACAGTCCCCCCCCTCACCATCACAGTCCCCCCTCACCATCACTGTCCCCCCCTCACCATCACAGTCCCCCCTCACCATCACAGTCCCTCCCTCACCATCACAGTCCCCCCCCTCACCATCACAGTCCCCCCTCACCATCACTGTCCCCCCCTCACCATCACAGTCCCCCCTCACCATCACAGTCCCTCCCCTCACCATCACAGTCCCCCCCCTCACCATCACAGTCCCCCCCTCACCATCACAGTCCCCCCTCACCATCACAGTCCCCCCCTCACCATCACAGTCCCCCCTCACCATCACAGTCCCCCCCTCACCATCACAGTCCCCCCCTCACCATCACAGTCCCCCCCTCACCATCACAGTCCCCCCCTCACCATCACATTCCCCCCTCACCATCACAGTCCCCCCTCACCATCACAGTCCCCCCTCACCATCACAGTCCCCCCCTCACCATCACAGTCCCCCCTCACCATCACAGTCCCCCCCTCACCATCACAGTCCCCCCTCACCATCACAGTCCCCCCTCACCATCACAGTCCCCCCCCTCACCATCACAGTCCCCCCCTCACCATCACAGTCCCCCCTCACCATCACAAGGAACGGTTTTACTGCTGAAGAACGATAATATGAACGCGTTCTTTCTGGTGTCTGTGAACAGCACCTTCGTTCTTTTTATTTTTGTTCAATAAAGTGTTAGATTTCTAGAGACTTCCAGGTGAAAAACACCGTTGCCCAAAAAGAGCCAGTGTCTGACAAGTGCTAGAGCTCCAGTTGTAGAGGCGATAGCGAGGCTGCTGCTGCTGCTAGTGTGGTGCTGAATGGACAGCAACACATGGGGGAAGTCTGTCCCTTCAGTGTGAATGTAAATCCTGGGTAAGGATTCAAAATTGGATATGAAGATGAAATCTGACACATATTTTCAGCGTTAAACTAATAAAATAATTGCTGCCTGTGGTTGTATTTGGGCTGTGGAAATAATTTAGAACAATTATTGCATAATATTGAAAAAAACAACTGAACTAGTTCATTTTTTGGAGCTGTGAACTTAGTTCAAAATTTTGAATTATGAACTATGAACTGAACTAGTTCATGTAGAAAGTGAACTTTCCCAACACTGATCACAGACCCCCCCATCACCATCTCTTCCTCTGCACCACCTTCACCTCAAGGACCTCAAGTTTGAGCCCCCCATCACCCGGGACCTCAAGTGAGAGCCCACCATCACCCGGGACCTCAAGTGAGAGCCCACCATCACCTGGGACCTCAAGTGGGAGCCCAGCATCACCCGGGACCTCAAGTGAGAGCCCACCATCACCCGGGACCTCAAGTGAGAGCCCACCATCACCCGGGACCTCAAGTGAGAGCCCACCATCACCTGGGACCTCAAGTGGGAGCCCAGCATCACCCGGGACCTCAAGTGAGAGCCCACCATCACCCGGGACCTCAAGTGAGAGCCCACCATCACCTGGGACCTCAAGTGGGAGCCCAGCATCACCCGGGACCTCAAGTGAGAGCCCACCATCACCCGGGACCTCAAGTGGGAGCCCAGCATCACCCGGGACCTCAAGTGGGAGCCCAGCATCACCCGGGACCTCAAGTGAGAGCCCACCATCAGCTCCTCACGTGCTGAGTCTCAGTATGTAGTACACAGAATCTCCTCCAGGGGGGGAGTTGTACTTTTTAATCTTTTCCAAAAGGTGGCGCCAGAATGTGGAGAAGGTGTTTGATCTGTGGCTGGACTTTAAAGACATTAAATGAGGTGAAACTGTTGGTTCTGTTTTAAAGTGACGTTGGACTTGTTTGCATTTACTTTCACTTACTTCACGTTTGGTTTGTTCTTTTACGTTCTGCTTCTCGTGGACGTGTCGTGTAGGATTAACGTGTCTGTTCACGTCTGCTAAAAGCTGGACGTTTTGCCTTTATTCATTCATTATAATATTTAAGCTCAATATCGTGTGAGCAGATTAAAGACATAGACATGAAGACACCAATTAAACAAACAGGGCTTTGTCTTTAACGACATGTTTTTCTAGTGACACTTCTCCTTTTGCATGTTCTGCCTGAATTCAGACTGTTTCCTGTCGGTTATTTGTACTCAAAGACATAAAAAGGTACTTGAAGCCCCGCCTCCTGTCAGTCGTGTTGTGGAGACGCAGTGGTGAGTAGTGAAAGGATTTTTTTTTTGCACTCTTCTCTTTTGTTTGTGATTTTATTAGTTTAGACAATCAGTTGGATTGATAATTTTTAATTTATTTAATTTTATTGTATTTCTGTTTCTGTAATTTCTTTGTGATTTGAATGCATTTTTCCTGCTGTGAAGCACTTTGAATTGCCTTGTGTATGAAATGTGCAACACAAATAAACTTGCCTTGCCTTGCCTTGACTTCAGTTTATCCACAGAGGAAATGTTTTAAATCAATGTACAATTTATCTTGTTCCAGTGAATATTAGTTTAATAAGTGCAGCTCCGAGGGTCAAAATTAAACGGATGTTTGCTGTCTGCATCTAATTAGACAGAGTTTTGATCCTCGCTGTTGTTAGGAGTCAAAATGGTTTGTTTCCACTTCAGTTCATTATATCGTCCTTTATATTGTCCTTCAGAAAGGAACGAATATTACGTTGTGGAACGAGTGGACGCACTGAAGAAGCTTCCTGATTCAGCTTTTTAAACTAAGTAAGTCCAGCTGTTTTTGTTCTGTTTTATTATGTATTTAGTATTATGATGTCATTTATTAAAAGTAAAGAATTCAATCCTTTTTAATTCTCTGCCATTTATTACAAAAACGTTACACATTTCTTCCTTCAGAGTCAGAACTTTGTGTTTCCTGAGGAACCACTCACGTTAAATGACGTTTGATCTGACATAAGTCTGTTCAGTGGTATAATTCAAACACGTCCAGGTCCAGAAATGTCGCTGAAGTCGCCGTGTTCTTACTCGAGTATCATATTCACGGCTTTATCTGTTTCTTGTCTGTTTGTTGGTCTCTAACAGGAGGCGGAGTCAGGCGGCGGCGTCAGGATGAAGCCTGCGAGCGCTTCTCTTTTCTTACTTCTGTTTCCGCTGCTTCTTCCTCAGCCGTCGCAGCTTTACTCTTTAAGAAACTGCACCTTCGATTTCCACGACCGCGGTAAAGTGTTTTGTGACGGGAGAGAGTTCGCCGCGATTCCCTCAGACGTTCCCAGGACGACCACTTTGCTGTCCGCGGCCGTAAACCGCATCCGGGCGATCGGAGCGTCGGATTTGAGAGGCTTCGCCAAACTCGAGACGATGGAGCTCGGGAAAAATGAAATCGCGCACATCGAAGCCGGAGCCTTTTCAGATTTGTCCGCTTTGACGGAGCTTAATCTGTTCAACAACAGACTCGCGCACCTGACCGACGACATGTTTGAGGGACTGCGCGCTCTGAAGGTTTTAAACTTAGGACGCAACTATGTTAAACGTGTTTCGCCGCTGGCCTTCGAGCCTTTGGGGAACCTGCAGGAACTCCACCTGCTTAGGAGCGACTTCGCCGACAATAGAGACGTCGTCAACATCGTCTCGCACTGTCTCTCGTTACAGGTGTTGCAATTGAATGAAAGCTTGTTGACGTCTTTTGAAACGGGTTCTTTTCCGTTTCCGCTGCAGAATCTCACCTCGCTGTCTCTGGGCTCGGAGACGCTGAGGAACTTTAGCGTTCGCTCCGGTGTTTTCCCCCGGTTACAATTCCTGAGCGTGTCCGGCGGTGGGCGGGGCTCACAAACTTTGGACAAATCTGCAGACTTTAGAAATAGGTTTCACTGAAATGAAAACCGAACTCTACACGAAGATGTTTCAAAGTTTTGAGTCGCTCGAGAATCTCATTTTGAGTAACTTTGGGAGGATTTTCGACAAAAGAGTTTTCGACATCGCTTGTGAGATTCCGTCCTTGCAAACGTTTTCGGTATCGCAGCGAAACATTTCCCTGATCGACGACTCTCTGCTACGGTCCTGCTCGAACCTCACTGAACTGAGGCTTCATTTAAACAGTCTGAGCGACTTCTCCGCGTCCGCGCTCCGAACGATGACGCGACTCACTCTGCTGCACGTGGAGTCAAACCAGCTGAGCAGAATCCCACTGACCATCAGGAACATGTCCACGCTCACACGCCTGTCCTTTCGGCTCAACCAAATACAAGAGCTTCAATGTTCAGACTTTTTAAATTTGCACTCGTTGACAGAAATCAACCTGAATTCCAACCGAATCGCTACGTTCAAGACTTGTGTCTTTGAGGACCTAAGGAACTTGAAAGTGCTGTTTTTAAAAAGTAACCTCATTTCTCAGTTAAATGAAAACTTTGGCCTCAGTTTGCCCAATTTGGCAGTTTTTAAGGCAAGTGAGAATCACCTGGGATCAATCGAGAAAGGCTCTTTCCATAACATGTCATCTCTCACCGAGTTGAACTTAAAGTCCAAGTCGGCCACAGACGTACAGAACGGAGGCTTCGAGGGCCTTGTGGGTCTGAAGAGTCTGACCTTCTCGCTGAACTACCACAGCGGGGCCGTTTTTGAAGGTCTACGACGATTGGAGCGTCTTGTCGTGTACATTTCAAGTACCATAGACACGCCTTCTAACCTCACGGTCTCTGAGCCGAGGTCTTTACATTCTCTGCAGGAGTTAACCATTAAAGTGGACAAATACGCTTGTGTTTATCATGCGCTCTATATACTTCACGGTTTGAAAAAGTTACAGGCATTTTCATTGGACACGGTCTGCTGTTTAACTCCTTCTGACATATTCTGGGAAACACCGAATTTACGTCATCTTCAAATGACCAACTGTCTGGAGTTCACTCCTGAGCCTGAACTTTTCCAGCCGATCACAGATTTGCAAATTCTTGACCTGTCGTACAATAAAATTAGATATTTAGATTTTCTCATCGGGGCCAATCTCACCAAACTGGAAAGGTTGATCTTAGCAAACAACCAGCTAACAGTGATGAATGAGACTGTTTTTGAGGCTCTCCCTTCACTAAAATATCTCGATTTATCTGGAAACCCATTTGTCTGTGAATGTTCAAACGCTGGCTTTATTGACTGGGCAATCAGAAACAAACAGGTCCAGGTGGTCAATGCTTTTCAGTTCACTTGTTCTTCTCCTCCATCTGAAGAAGGACACTTTCTGATGGACTTCAATGTGCAGTTGTGTTGGGAGGCCACTGGCTTCCTCTGCTTCATGTCCAGCTCTGCTTTGGTTCTTCTCACTCTTCTGTCCTCCTTCATCTATCACTTTCTGCGATGGAAGTTGGTCTATGGCTTCTACCTCCTCCAGGCATTTCTCTACGACAGTAAAAAGAGGAGACAGGGATGTCCTTACATCTACGACGCCTTTGTTTCCTACAACATTCACGATGAAGACTGGGTTTATGGAGATTTACTGCCTGAACTGGAAGAACGACAGGGATGGAGACTTTGTCTGCACCACCGCGACTTCCAGCCAGGTACAGCCGGCCCCTCAGTCTCACCTTCTGTCAGTCTTTCCTCAGTCTCATCTTCTTTCAGTCGGCCCCTCAGTCTCACCTTCTGTCAGTCGGCCCCTCAGTCTCACCTTCTGTCAGTCGGCCCCTGATGGATTCTGTCGTCCTCTGGAGCTGTGCTAACCTCACATATTCTGCTGTGTTCAGGGAAAGCCATCATTGAGAACATCACAGACGCCATCTACAGCAGCAGGAAGACTCTGTGTGTGATCAGCCGCCGCTACCTGCAGAGCGAGTGGTGCTCACGGGAGATACAGATGGCCAGGTACGGACTCACCTGGGTTAGTCCAGGGTTAGACCTGATAGTATCCAGGGTTAGACCTGATAGTATTCTGGGTTAAACCTGATAGTATCCTGGGTTAGACCTTATAGTATCCTGGGTTAGAGCTGATAGTATCCTGGGTTAGACCTTATAGTATCCTGGGTTAGAGCTGATAGTATCCTGGGTTAGAGCTAATAGTATTCTGGGTTAGACCTGATAGTATCCTGGGTTAGAGCTGATAGTATCCTGGGTTAGAGCTGATAGTATCCTGGGTTAGACCTGATAGTATCCTGGGTTAGACCTGATAGTATCCTGGGTTAGACCTGATACAATCCTGGGTTAGACCTGATAGTATCCTGGGTTAGACCTGATAGTATCCTGGGTTAGACCTGATACTATCCTGGGTTAGACCTGATACTATCCTGGGTTAGACCTGATACTATCCTGGGTTAGAGCTGATACTATCCTGGGTTAGAGCTGATACTATCCTGGGTTAGACCTGATAGTATCCTGGGTTAGACCTGATAGTATCCTGGGTTAGACCTGATAGTATCCTTGGTTAGACCTGATAGTATCCTTGGTTAGACCTGATAGTATCCTTGGTTAGACCTGATAGTATCCTGGGTTAGACCTGATACTATCCTGGGTTAGACCTGATACTATCCTGGGTTAGACCTGATAGTATCCTTGGTTAGACCTGATAGTATCCTTGGTTAGACCTGATAGTATCCTTGGTTAGACCTGATAGTATCCTGGGTTAGACCTGATACTATCCTGGGTTAGACCTGATACTATCCTGTTCACTCACGTATAGGCTTATTTTCTTTGCGCAGCTTCCGTCTGTTCGACGAGCAGAAGGACGTGCTGATCCTGTTGTTTCTGGAGGAGATCCCGTCCAATCATCTGAGTCCGTTCTACCGCATGAGGAAGCTGGTGAAGAGCCGCACGTACCTGAGCTGGACCCAGGCCCAGAGCCATAAGGGCCTGTTCTGGGAGAAGGTCCGCAGAGCGTTAGAGTGTGGGCACGAACCTGGAGACGACCACAACCCGCTAACTGCTAACATTTAAGAGCTATAAGAATACAACCCGCTAACTGCTAACATTTAAGAGC
This sequence comes from Eucyclogobius newberryi, assembly GCF_026437365.1. Classification (NCBI taxonomy): domain Eukaryota; kingdom Metazoa; phylum Chordata; class Actinopteri; order Gobiiformes; family Gobiidae; genus Eucyclogobius; species Eucyclogobius newberryi. The sequence goes on along the minus strand of NW_027315945.1, from coordinate 39,419,835 downwards.
TATAAGAATACAACCCGCTAACTGCTAACATTTAAGAGCTATAAGAATACAACCCGCTAACTGCTAACATTTAAGAGTTATTAGAGCTTGTGCAAGTGAAGAAGAGCATCTTGTTGGAATGGTTTCTGTTGATCTTGTGGATGGGGTGTTCAAGGATCCTCACGAGGCGGAGCAGTGTCAGAACAAGATTTTGGGAAAGTTACTTTCTTAATCGTCGTCGTTGAACGTTGCACAGATAAGCAGATGGATAAGGCTTTGACTATTGACCCCTGAACCCTGGAACACCTGATGGAGAGTAAAGAGCTGGTCCAGTGTGTCGTGATGACACTCACACTGCTCCTCCATCACATGCACAGACTCAGTACTTTTTCCACAGTTAAAGACCTTCTTTATTTATGCCTTGTAGTTTTGCAGCTTCTGCTAACCACCCACCAAAAAAGCCATGACAAGTGATGCTTTTTAAATAAAAATTAAAACAAAAGCCTCTTTTGTGTTCATGTTGAATTATTTGTTAATTGTTACTATTGTGATGGTAAAATGTCATGTTATTCTATCTATGCTGTTATTTTGTGCAGATAATATAAGAATATGGGCCCCTGATAAAGATGGTCCGGGGCCTCTGTATCGTGCCAGTGGATTGAGGGTCATGAATCTTTGCAGCCGTGATGATTGTTCTTTCTCTTTCTGAGCTGATTTGATTGTGATGATGTCGTACGTGTCAGTTTGTGTCACTGCCTTTAAAAGCATGTGTGATGTCATTGTTCTGGAGGGACAGAGACCTTTGTCAGGGACAGTTATTATTTACTGTGTCCGAGTAAATAAAGATCCACCTTTTGAGCAGAACTGCTGAGGTTTGACACAGAAATGTTTGCACATGAGCCTAATGTGATGGTCTTTAGTTTAGAAGCATAAACACACCTTTCTGCTTCTCCGTCAGCCTCACATCAGTCACGCGCTCACGCAGACCTGACCCAATCGAGCTTCTGCTGCAGGTGCGTCGTGGGAATTAAACTGTTCTATTTTGCATTGGTATATTTACTGGCACAATAAACTATCACATTAGGCTCAGGTGCAAACATTTCTGTGTCAAACCTCAGCAGTTTGAAGCTGTATTTCATTTGTTTTTTATATAGTCGTTGTGGAGCATCCAATCACAGCTTGCCCCCACGCAGCTGGCATAACATGTGACTGTTCTGACCAATCAGAGCGAGAGCTGCTAGAGCGAAGCAGAGAGAGCCGAAGCTAAAGATTTAAAACCTGTTTTTAAGAAAACTGAAGGTTTTGAACCAGAGAAAAGTAAATGACCCTAAAAAAGGCAAAATCACCACAAAATCTTTGTTAAAGCTGTAGGTCCCTGTCAGCAGAGCCCCTGCAGTTAGTTTTTACAGTGCGCTCTGTGGGAGAAATGCATTCTGGGTCAAGGAGGATGTTCTCGCTGCAGTTCCACAGACTTGCCACTGGGGCGACTCACGACAGCTTTAAGCTAGCAATACCCTATCCAGATATTTGAAAAGATAATGGGTTGAAGTGCATGTTTCCATGGGCAGTGCAGGTATTTGTCACACTAATAAAACACTGCACTGAATTTAAAACATTGTGTTAAAGAAGCTTTATTGAATTGAATATATTGTTTTGTCGGGTTTATTAATACTATTGTTCTAAAATCTTATACACCTGTAAAATTGTCATTTGTACATAATTGTTTCTAAAATGTCTGAGTCTTGTTCACTATTTTCAAACTGAACTCACTTGATCCTTCATGAAGAGCAGTGAGGTGTTGCTCTCAGTTCCTCTTTAGTCCAGCAGCAGTGAGTGACACCTTTGTATTTAGCTCTTTTTTACACTTATATTTCCTCCAGAGAGTGAGGTCACAGCACATTCAGTTTCTGACTAATTTATGTATATTTAGTCATATGTAGTAATTGTTATTGATCAGAGCCCATACCGTTAACCCTTATATTTGTCCTGTTTTTCTTATTATGACTAAGTTTGGTGGTATAGAACCAGCAGTGAATATTCATCATAGTTTTACATCTCAGCAGTTGCAGTTTGTGAAGAAATTTGAAAAAATAAAATTTAACGGAATCTCTATGTCATCATAAAGCGACGTGCCACGCTAACTGCTAATGTTTAAGAGCTATTAGAATACGACCCGCTAACTGCTAACGTTTTAGAGCTATTAGAATACGACCCGCTAACTGCCAACATATAACAGGTGTTAGTATACAGCCTGCTAACGGCTAACGTGTAGCTGCTAACAAGACCTGTCCACTGCTAACGTTTAGCCGCTAACAGGATTGTTAAGGGAAACAGCATTTTACTCGCACATCGTCGACTGATTGTAGCTTTTATTCATGCTACAAAGTAAAAACATATAGTATGAGCTATAAGCAGCTCTGTGAGATCTGTGTGTGTCGTTTGAGTGTAATTAAAGACTGTTTAATTACACAACCAGTTACTCTACGCGACAAACGGAACGCGCTATTAGGATGCTAGTTGTCTTTAGCTTTACGGGGACGGTCAATTCTGCACCGAACGTTTTGAAAAGTGCTATAAACTCTTCTGGTCATGAAGTGACCTCTGCAAACAGTTTATAATGAACTAGCGCTCCTTCTTCATGCTTTAAAGACAGAAACTAAACTAAACTTAAAGACAGAAACTAAACAGCACAAACCATTTCTACAGCCCGTCTCTATCAAGGCCTTTGTATCGTCTTGTTTTTTGATATTTTGGGGTTTTAAACGTTTTTTTTTTTTAACACCTAACGAAAAATAAATGAAACAGATCAAAGAGAACATAGCAAAAAAAGAGAGAAAAAGACGAAAAAGACATGAATCAAATAAAAGCACACTAAAAGTCCAATATAAAAGTCTCAGGAGTAAATTCAAAAGGTATCCATTAGTTGCATCCACGGCCAAAGTGTCGAGGCCCAAATAACTTCATCCTGGCCTTTGTTTCAAGAGTTTAAAAATGTTTTTTAACGTTACCATAGACAACAGCTGTCAACTGGCCTCATCAATTAAAGCCACGATGTCGATCTTTTTCGATACCTCTGTCAGCATCAATAGATATTTGGTATCGGCGAATCACTGCTAAACAAGCTCAAAAAATGCACCCCTCAGTGTCGTCCCGGAGCCGTTTGATGCCAAAGCCGTAGTTTGAACCCAGCTGTAAAGTTCTTTTTGACATGACTAACTCTACATTAGGGGCCATTTTGAATGTCCTTTCTGCAGCCAGGACTTACGGTTCGCAAATGTCAGCCATCTTGGGGACTGGTCTGCACATGTCAGCCATCTTGGGGACTGGTCTGCACATGTCAGCCATCTTGGGGACTGGTCTGCACATGTCAGCCATCTTGGGGTCTGGTCTGCACATGTCAGCCATCTTGGGGACTGGTCTGCACATGTCAGTCATCTTGGGGTCTGGTCTGCACATGTCAGCCATCTTGGGGACTGGTCTGCACATGTCAGTCATCTTGGGGACTGGTTTGCACTGAGCCACTTTTTTAACTTGACTTTACACGTGTGATATGCATTTGTGACGGCTGTGAGGTTCCAATCAGGTTCCTCGGGGACAGACAGAGCAGTTTGACCTCAGCAGTCTCCTCTCGCTGCTCCTCTGGTTCTGCTGTAGCTGGTGCTTCTCACGTTAAAGTGAGTGATGATGGACCGTCAATCACTTTCACTGTTTTCCAGAGTGACTAAACTGTGTTTGTGTAATTGTCCAAGATTTTAACAGTTTGTTTGTGGAGCGATCGCTGCAGTGTCGTGCGGTCAAGGCA
>NW_027315945.1:39408554-39411054 GCF_026437365.1 Eucyclogobius newberryi | reverse complement strand
TCTGAGCACAGAGGGCGGAGTCTGCGCTCTGGCTTAGGCAGCTCCAGCTCGCTGCCCGGTCACACACATGTGCTGGACTCAGGACACAACGTGGTCTGACCGCAGGACACAACGTGGTCTGACCGCCCGCTCTTGCCTGAGGTCAATTCTGCAGAAGTTGGGTCAGCAGAAATCCTTGCAGGTCTCTAGTGAAGTGTGAAAATATGCAGTACAGTACTTCTAGTTCTGAGAGCAGTGCTCGGGCCAGTGTGAACATGAATATCTGGAGAACATTGAGCAGTGCTTTAAAGATGTTCTCGGAGCAGCTCCTGTCGCACTCTGGAGAAAACTAAACTGAGCAGGTGAAATCAGTCTGTGGTGAGAGCAAAAGCTTTTGGAATTGCATGAAAACGTTCTTGGATCTTCTCTATATTTGTATGACTTACTGAGCGCTGCAGAACTGCTCTCACCTGCACTTTACCCTTACATTTACCACAGGTGAAGTGTAATGTTGCCTCTGACCTGTGGGGGCAGTGGTGGGGTGGTGCCCTCACAGAAGAACGCGCTCAGTGGACTCAGAGGAAGACTGTAGTGAGCGGCCGCCTCCTGCAGACTCCTGAGCTCCTGCTGCTGAGGCGTGTCCCTCAGAGCGGCTTGAATCACCTCCAGAGGATCCTCCAAGTTCAAACTCCTGTTGAAATAAGGTCAATGACCTTCAGATGACCTCTGGATGTTGTCTATTGTGTAAATTGTATGAATTTTGGCGAGTGTTTACAGTATGGTTGCTAAGTAACCTCTCCTGTTTATGTCAAACAAGGAAGTAAAATAATATAAATTGTCCAACTGGAGATAAAAAGGCATTTTTTTTTTTTAAATTCAAAAATAAAATAACGTTTGAGTAAAATGTGTCGTATTCCCTGTCATATGAACTTTAAAACTGGCTTCATATAGAAATGTGTCTTTCATAGAACAATCCGGAGCTCGAGTCATAACCTGATCCACTGGAGCAGAGAGTCTAGTCTGTTGTTTCCGGTCGTGGCATTTCTCGGCGTTGGGATTCTCACGCAGTCGTTTCCTGCTAAAACTGCAAACACAGGCAGGAGCTGGAGGCGGAGTTTGTTGACCTCACAGAACCGAGAGGAGAAGTATCTCTGACACGGAATGTACTTGTGTGCACCACGCTGGACCACCTGCTGCCACCTACAGGACAAACCACACAGTACATCACAGGACACAAGGCAGCAACATCCAGGATCTGAATCAGGTTCAGCTCCACAACATGGCTCAGTCTGTGTCTGGTTCTGCTGTTGTGTCTACAAAGAACTTACATGAACATGATGATTCATCATTATTGAAATGACTTTTATAATTGTCAGTTTGCTTCTACTGCAATGAATGTGAAGGAGTAAATCAAAGACAGAGTTCTGCCATCACATTCTGTATACCACTGGGTTAAACCTGTGAAGCAGGGACCAGGGCCAGGTCCAGATTCTGGTCTAGTCTTGGTCTGGACCTGAGCTGGAGCTGGAGCTGGTACCTGTGGTGCATATGTTGAGTTGAAGTGGGAAAGCAGAGGAAACCCACCCAAACACAAAGAGGAACATCCAAAAAACTGAGAGTAAGACCCGAGAGTCAAACCCAGGGTGAGGGTTCTTGCTGTGAGGTGAGAGTGCAATACTGACATACCCATGTAAAATACTGACATACCCATGTGCAGTACTGTCTTATTCATGTGTAATACTGACTTAATCATGTGCAATACTGTCATGATCATGTGCAATACTGATTTAATCATGTGCAATACTGAGAAAATCATGTGCAATAATGTCATATCCATGTGCATATAACTGCTGTAAATAATATGCCACTATTATCATTATTTTTGTCTTATTCCCCCCCCTTAGAATATGAGTGGTTTTGTCAATAGGAGTTTTGTTTATAAGAGTCTTTCTATTAAGAGTGTTTTTTTTTTTTTTTTAAGCTTTCTATAAGTTCTCCTGCTTCTGTAACTTCTTGCGTTGAAACACCAAAATTTCCCCATGTGTGGAAAAATAAAGGCTTATCTTATCTTATCTTTAGTTGGTGTGATCGAAGAGGATGCAGAGGATGAAGAGGATGAAGAGGATGAAGAGGATGCAGAGGATGCAGAGGATGCAGAGGATGCAGAGGATGCAGAGGATGAAGAGGATGCAGAGGATGAAGAGGATGCAGAGGATGCAGAGGATGAAGAGGATGAAGAGGATGAAGAGGATGAAGAGGATGCAGAGGATGAAGAGGATGCAGAGGATGAAGAGGATGAGCTGTACCTGAACTGTGCAGTGGGCAAGAAGCCGCCTTTCATGTGGAAGATGAAGAAGTCGCTGTCGTTGGAGAGCACAGGGCAGATCCACTCGTGAGCCAGTGCTGCCACCTGGAGGTGAGATCACAAAATAAAACTGAAAGGAGAGAGACATGACACAAACAGAGCTTCAGCTGTGCCAGTGTCCCAGAACCACACTCACAGCGGTTCACTTTAGAGCGC
>NW_027315945.1:39393554-39403554 GCF_026437365.1 Eucyclogobius newberryi | reverse complement strand
CCATCACAGTCCCCCCCTCACCATCACAGTCCCCCCTCTCCCCCCTCACCATCACAGTCCCCCCTCACCATCACAGACCCCCCTCACCATCACAGTCCCCCCCTCACCATCACAGTCCCCCCCTCACCATCACAGTCCCCCCTCACCATCACAGTCCCCCCCCTCACCATCACAGTCCCTCCCTCACCATCACAGTCCCCCCCCTCACCATCACAGTCCCCCCCCTCACCATCACTGTCCCCCCCTCACCATCACAGTCCCCCCCCTCACCATCACAGTCCCCCCTCACCATCACTGTCCCCCCCTCACCATCACAGTCCCCCCTCACCATCACAGTCCCCCCTCACCATCACAGTCCCTCCCTCACCATCACAGTCCCCCCCCTCACCATCACAGTCCCCCCTCACCATCACTGTCCCCCCCTCACCATCACAGTCCCCCCTCACCATCACAGTCCCTCCCTCACCATCACAGTCCCCCCCCTCACCATCACAGTCCCCCCTCACCATCACTGTCCCCCCCTCACCATCACAGTCCCCCCTCACCATCACAGTCCCTCCCCTCACCATCACAGTCCCCCCCCTCACCATCACAGTCCCCCCCTCACCATCACAGTCCCCCCTCACCATCACAGTCCCCCCCTCACCATCACAGTCCCCCCTCACCATCACAGTCCCCCCCTCACCATCACAGTCCCCCCCTCACCATCACAGTCCCCCCCTCACCATCACAGTCCCCCCATCACCATCACAGTCCCCCCTCACCATCACAGTCCCCCCTCACCATCACAGTCCCCCCTCACCATCACAGTCCCCCCCTCACCATCACAGTCCCCCCTCACCATCACAGTCCCCCCCTCACCATCACAGTCCCCCCCTCACCATCACAGTCCCCCCTCACCATCACAAGGAACGGTTTTACTGCTGAAGAACGATAATATGAACGCGTTCTTTCTGGTGTCTGTGAACAGCACCTTCGTTCTTTTTATTTTTGTTCAATAAAGTGTTAGATTTCTAGAGACTTCCAGGTGAAAAACACCGTTGCCCAAAAAGAGCCAGTGTCTGACAAGTGCTAGAGCTCCAGTTGTAGAGGCGATAGCGAGGCTGCTGCTGCTGCTAGTGTGGTGCTGAATGGACAGCAACACATGGGGGAAGTCTGTCCCTTCAGTGTGAATGTAAATCCTGGGTAAGGATTCAAAATTGGATATGAAGATGAAATCTGACACATATTTTCAGCGTTAAACTAATAAAATAATTGCTGCCTGTGGTTGTATTTGGGCTGTGGAAATAATTTAGAACAATTATTGCATAATATTGAAAAAAACAACTGAACTAGTTCATTTTTTGGAGCTGTGAACTTAGTTCAAAATTTTGAATTATGAACTATGAACTGAACTAGTTCATGTAGAAAGTGAACTTTCCCAACACTGATCACAGACCCCCCCATCACCATCTCTTCCTCTGCACCACCTTCACCTCAAGGACCTCAAGTTTGAGCCCCCCATCACCCGGGACCTCAAGTGAGAGCCCACCATCACCCGGGACCTCAAGTGAGAGCCCACCATCACCTGGGACCTCAAGTGAGAGCCCACCATCACCCGGGACCTCAAGTGAGAGCCCACCATCACCTGGGACCTCAAGTGGGAGCCCAGCATCACCCGGGACCTCAAGTGAGAGCCCACCATCACCCGGGACCTCAAGTGAGAGCCCACCATCACCTGGGACCTCAAGTGGGAGCCCAGCATCACCCGGGACCTCAAGTGAGAGCCCACCATCAGCTCCTCACGTGCTGAGTCTCAGTATGTAGTACACAGAATCTCCTCCAGGGGGGGAGTTGTACTTTTTAATCTTTTCCAAAAGGTGGCGCCAGAATGTGGAGAAGGTGTTTGATCTGTGGCTGGACTTTAAAGACATTAAATGAGGTGAAACTGTTGGTTCTGTTTTAAAGTGACGTTGGACTTGTTTGCATTTACTTTCACTTACTTCACGTTTGGTTTGTTCTTTTACGTTCTGCTTCTCGTGGACGTGTCGTGTAGGATTAACGTGTCTGTTCACGTCTGCTAAAAGCTGGACGTTTTGCCTTTATTCATTCATTATAATATTTAAGCTCAATATCGTGTGAGCAGATTAAAGACATAGACATGAAGACACCAATTAAACAAACAGGGCTTTGTCTTTAACGACATGTTTTTCTAGTGACACTTCTCCTTTTGCATGTTCTGCCTGAATTCAGACTGTTTCCTGTCGGTTATTTGTACTCAAAGACATAAAAAGGTACTTGAAGCCCCGCCTCCTGTCAGTCGTGTTGTGGAGACGCAGTGGTGAGTAGTGAAAGGATTTTTTTTTTGCACTCTTCTCTTTTGTTTGTGATTTTATTAGTTTAGACAATCAGTTGGATTGATAATTTTTAATTTATTTAATTTTATTGTATTTCTGTTTCTGTAATTTCTTTGTGATTTGAATGCATTTTTCCTGCTGTGAAGCACTTTGAATTGCCTTGTGTATGAAATGTGCAACACAAATAAACTTGCCTTGCCTTGCCTTGACTTCAGTTTATCCACAGAGGAAATGTTTTAAATCAATGTACAATTTATCTTGTTCCAGTGAATATTAGTTTAATAAGTGCAGCTCCGAGGGTCAAAATTAAACGGATGTTTGCTGTCTGCATCTAATTAGACAGAGTTTTGATCCTCGCTGTTGTTAGGAGTCAAAATGGTTTGTTTCCACTTCAGTTCATTATATCGTCCTTTATATTGTCCTTCAGAAAGGAACGAATATTACGTTGTGGAACGAGTGGACGCACTGAAGAAGCTTCCTGATTCAGCTTTTTAAACTAAGTAAGTCCAGCTGTTTTTGTTCTGTTTTATTATGTATTTAGTATTATGATGTCATTTATTAAAAGTAAAGAATTCAATCCTTTTTAATTCTCTGCCATTTATTACAAAAACGTTACACATTTCTTCCTTCAGAGTCAGAACTTTGTGTTTCCTGAGGAACCACTCACGTTAAATGACGTTTGATCTGACATAAGTCTGTTCAGTGGTATAATTCAAACACGTCCAGGTCCAGAAATGTCGCTGAAGTCGCCGTGTTCTTACTCGAGTATCATATTCACGGCTTTATCTGTTTCTTGTCTGTTTGTTGGTCTCTAACAGGAGGCGGAGTCAGGCGGCGGCGTCAGGATGAAGCCTGCGAGCGCTTCTCTTTTCTTACTTCTGTTTCCGCTGCTTCTTCCTCAGCCGTCGCAGCTTTACTCTTTAAGAAACTGCACCTTCGATTTCCACGACCGCGGTAAAGTGTTTTGTGACGGGAGAGAGCTCGCCGCGATTCCCTCAGACGTTCCCAGGACGACCACTTTGCTGTCCGCGGCCGTAAACCGCATCCGGGCGATCGGAGCGTCGGATTTGAGAGGCTTCGCCAAACTCGAGACGATGGAGCTCGGGAAAAATGAAATCGCGCACATCGAAGCCGGAGCCTTTTCAGATTTGTCCGCTTTGACGGAGCTTAATCTGTTCAACAACAGACTCGCGCACCTGACCGACGACATGTTTGAGGGACTGCGCGCTCTGAAGGTTTTAAACTTAGGACGCAACTATGTTAAACGTGTTTCGCCGCTGGCCTTCGAGCCTTTGGGGAACCTGCAGGAACTCCACCTGCTTAGGAGCGACTTCGCCGACAATAGAGACGTCGTCAACATCGTCTCGCACTGTCTCTCGTTACAGGTGTTGCAATTGAATGAAAGCTTGTTGACGTCTTTTGAAACGGGTTCTTTTCCGTTTCCGCTGCAGAATCTCACCTCGCTGTCTCTGGGCTCGGAGACGCTGAGGAACTTTAGCGTTCGCTCCGGTGTTTTCCCCCGGTTACAATTCCTGAGTGTGTCCGGCGGTGGGCGGGGCTCACAAACTTTGGACAAATCTGCAGACTTTAGAAATAGGTTTCACTGAAATGAAAACCGAACTCTACACGAAGATGTTTCAAAGTTTTGAGTCGCTCGAGAATCTCATTTTGAGTAACTTTGGGAGGATTTTCGACAAAAGAGTTTTCGACATCGCTTGTGAGATTCCGTCCTTGCAAACGTTTTCGGTATCGCAGCGAAACATTTCCCTGATCGACGACTCTCTGCTACGGTCCTGCTCGAACCTCACTGAACTGAGGCTTCATTTAAACAGTCTGAGCGACTTCTCCGCGTCCGCGCTCCGAACGATGACGCGACTCACTCTGCTGCACGTGGAGTCAAACCAGCTGAGCAGAATCCCACTGACCATCAGGAACATGTCCACGCTCACACGCCTGTCCTTTCGGCTCAACCAAATACAAGAGCTTCAATGTTCAGACTTTTTAAATTTGCACTCGTTGACAGAAATCAACCTGAATTCCAACCGAATCGCTACGTTCAAGACTTGTGTCTTTGAGGACCTAAGGAACTTGAAAGTGCTGTTTTTAAAAAGTAACCTCATTTCTCAGTTAAATGAAAACTTTGGCCTCAGTTTGCCCAATTTGGCAGTTTTTAAGGCAAGTGAGAATCACCTGGGATCAATCGAGAAAGGCTCTTTCCATAACATGTCATCTCTCACCGAGTTGAACTTAAAGTCCAAGTCGGCCACAGACGTACAGAACGGAGGCTTCGAGGGCCTTGTGGGTCTGAAGAGTCTGACCTTCTCGCTGAACTACCACAGCGGGGCCGTTTTTGAAGGTCTACGACGATTGGAGCGTCTTGTCGTGTACATTTCAAGTACCATAGACACGCCTTCTAACCTCACGGTCTCTGAGCCGAGGTCTTTACATTCTCTGCAGGAGTTAACCATTAAAGTGGACAAATACGCTTGTGTTTATCATGCGCTCTATATACTTCACGGTTTGAAAAAGTTACAGGCATTTTCATTGGACACGGTCTGCTGTTTAACTCCTTCTGACATATTCTGGGAAACACCGAATTTACGTCATCTTCAAATGACCAACTGTCTGGAGTTCACTCCTGAGCCTGAACTTTTCCAGCCGATCACAGATTTGCAAATTCTTGACCTGTCGTACAATAAAATTAGATATTTAGATTTTCTCATCGGGGCCAATCTCACCAAACTGGAAAGGTTGATCTTAGCAAACAACCAGCTAACAGTGATGAATGAGACTGTTTTTGAGGCTCTCCCTTCACTAAAATATCTCGATTTATCTGGAAACCCATTTGTCTGTGAATGTTCAAACGCTGGCTTTATTGACTGGGCAATCAGAAACAAACAGGTCCAGGTGGTCAATGCTTTTCAGTTCACTTGTTCTTCTCCTCCATCTGAAGAAGGACACTTTCTGATGGACTTCAATGTGCAGTTGTGTTGGGAGGCCACTGGCTTCCTCTGCTTCATGTCCAGCTCTGCTTTGGTTCTTCTCACTCTTCTGTCCTCCTTCATCTATCACTTTCTGCGATGGAAGTTGGTCTATGGCTTCTACCTCCTCCAGGCATTTCTCTACGACAGTAAAAAGAGGAGACAGGGATGTCCTTACATCTACGACGCCTTTGTTTCCTACAACATTCACGATGAAGACTGGGTTTATGGAGATTTACTGCCTGAACTGGAAGAACGACAGGGATGGAGACTTTGTCTGCACCACCGCGACTTCCAGCCAGGTACAGCCGGCCCCTCAGTCTCACCTTCTGTCAGTCTTTCCTCAGTCTCATCTTCTTTCAGTCGGCCCCTCAGTCTCACCTTCTGTCAGTCGGCCCCTCAGTCTCACCTTCTGTCAGTCGGCCCCTGATGGATTCTGTCGTCCTCTGGAGCTGTGCTAACCTCACATATTCTGCTGTGTTCAGGGAAAGCCATCATTGAGAACATCACAGACGCCATCTACAGCAGCAGGAAGACTCTGTGTGTGATCAGCCGCCGCTACCTGCAGAGCGAGTGGTGCTCACGGGAGATACAGATGGCCAGGTACGGACTCACCTGGGTTAGTCCAGGGTTAGACCTGATAGTATCCAGGGTTAGACCTGATAGTATTCTGGGTTAAACCTGATAGTATCCTGGGTTAGACCTTATAGTATCCTGGGTTAGAGCTGATAGTATCCTGGGTTAGAGCTAATAGTATTCTGGGTTAGAGCTGATAGTATCCTGGGTTAGACCTTATAGTATCCTGGGTTAGAGCTGATAGTATCCTGGGTTAGAGCTAATAGTATTCTGGGTTAGACCTGATAGTATCCTGGGTTAGAGCTGATAGTATCCTGGGTTAGAGCTGATAGTATCCTGGGTTAGACCTGATAGTATCCTGGGTTAGACCTGATAGTATCCTGGGTTAGACCTGATACAATCCTGGGTTAGACCTGATAGTATCCTGGGTTAGACCTGATAGTATCCTGGGTTAGACCTGATACTATCCTGGGTTAGACCTGATACTATCCTGGGTTAGACCTGATACTATCCTGGGTTAGAGCTGATACTATCCTGGGTTAGAGCTGATACTATCCTGGGTTAGACCTGATAGTATCCTGGGTTAGACCTGATAGTATCCTGGGTTAGACCTGATAGTATCCTTGGTTAGACCTGATAGTATCCTTGGTTAGACCTGATAGTATCCTTGGTTAGACCTGATAGTATCCTGGGTTAGACCTGATACTATCCTGGGTTAGACCTGATACTATCCTGGGTTAGACCTGATAGTATCCTTGGTTAGACCTGATAGTATCCTTGGTTAGACCTGATAGTATCCTTGGTTAGACCTGATAGTATCCTGGGTTAGACCTGATACTATCCTGGGTTAGACCTGATACTATCCTGTTCACTCACGTATAGGCTTATTTTCTTTGCGCAGCTTCCGTCTGTTCGACGAGCAGAAGGACGTGCTGATCCTGTTGTTTCTGGAGGAGATCCCGTCCAATCATCTGAGTCCGTTCTACCGCATGAGGAAGCTGGTGAAGAGCCGCACGTACCTGAGCTGGACCCAGGCCCAGAGCCATAAGGGCCTGTTCTGGGAGAAGGTCCGCAGAGCGTTAGAGTGTGGGCACGAACCTGGAGACGACCACAACCCGCTAACTGCTAACATTTAAGAGCTATAAGAATACAACCCGCTAACTGCTAACATTTAAGAGCTATAAGAATACAACCCGCTAACTGCTAACATTTAAGAGTTATTAGAGCTTGTGCAAGTGAAGAAGAGCATCTTGTTGGAATGGTTTCTGTTGATCTTGTGGATGGGGTGTTCAAGGATCCTCACGAGGCGGAGCAGTGTCAGTACAAGATTTTGGGAAAGTTACTTTCTTAATCGTCGTCGTTGAACGTTGCACAGATAAGCAGATGGATAAGGCTTTGACTATTGACCCCTGAACCCTGGAACACCTGATGGAGAGTAAAGAGCTGGTCCAGTGTGTCGTGATGACACTCACACTGCTCCTCCATCACATGCACAGACTCAGTACTTTTTCCACAGTTAAAGACCTTCTTTATTTATGCCTTGTAGTTTTGCAGCTTCTGCTAACCACCCACCAAAAAAGCCATGACAAGTGATGCTTTTTAAATAAAAATTAAAACAAAAGCCTCTTTTGTGTTCATGTTGAATTATTTGTTAATTGTTACTATTGTGATGGTAAAATGTCATGTTATTCTATCTATGCTGTTATTTTGTGCAGATAATATAAGAATATGGGCCCCTGATAAAGATGGTCCGGGGCCTCTGTATCGTGCCAGTGGATTGAGGGTCATGAATCTTTGCAGCCGTGATGATTGTTCTTTCTCTTTCTGAGCTGATTTGATTGTGATGATGTCGTACGTGTCAGTTTGTGTCACTGCCTTTAAAAGCATGTGTGATGTCATTGTTCTGGAGGGACAGAGACCTTTGTCAGGGACAGTTATTATTTACTGTGTCCGAGTAAATAAAGATCCACCTTTTGAGCAGAACTGCTGAGGTTTGACACAGAAATGTTTGCACATGAGCCTAATGTGATGGTCTTTAGTTTAGAAGCATAAACACACCTTTCTGCTTCTCCGTCAGCCTCACATCAGTCACGCGCTCACGCAGACCTGACCCAATCGAGCTTCTGCTGCAGGTGCGTCGTGGGAATTAAACTGTTCTATTTTGCATTGGTATATTTACTGGCACAATAAACTATCACATTAGGCTCAGGTGCAAACATTTCTGTGTCAAACCTCAGCAGTTTGAAGCTGTATTTCATTTGTTTTTTATATAGTCGTTGTGGAGCATCCAATCACAGCTTGCCCCCACGCAGCTGGCATAACATGTGACTGTTCTGACCAATCAGAGCGAGAGCTGCTAGAGCGAAGCAGAGAGAGCCGAAGCTAAAGATTTAAAACCTGTTTTTAAGAAAACTGAAGGTTTTGAACCAGAGAAAAGTAAATGACCCTAAAAAAGGCAAAATCACCACAAAATCTTTGTTAAAGCTGTAGGTCCCTGTCAGCAGAGCCCCTGCAGTTAGTTTTTACAGTGCGCTCTGTGGGAGAAATGCATTCTGGGTCAAGGAGGATGTTCTCGCTGCAGTTCCACAGACTTGCCACTGGGGCGACTCACGACAGCTTTAAGCTAGCAATACCCTATCCAGATATTTGAAAAGATAATGGGTTGAAGTGCATGTTTCCATGGGCAGTGCAGGTATTTGTCACACTAATAAAACACTGCACTGAATTTAAAACATTGTGTTAAAGAAGCTTTATTGAATTGAATATATTGTTTTGTCGGGTTTATTAATACTATTGTTCTAAAATCTTATACACCTGTAAAATTGTCATTTGTACATAATTGTTTCTAAAATGTCTGAGTCTTGTTCACTATTTTCAAACTGAACTCACTTGATCCTTCATGAAGAGCAGTGAGGTGTTGCTCTCAGTTCCTCTTTAGTCCAGCAGCAGTGAGTGACACCTTTGTATTTAGCTCTTTTTTACACTTATATTTCCTCCAGAGAGTGAGGTCACAGCACATTCAGTTTCTGACTAATTTATGTATATTTAGTCATATGTAGTAATTGTTATTGATCAGAGCCCATACCGTTAACCCTTATATTTGTCCTGTTTTTCTTATTATGACTAAGTTTGGTGGTATAGAACCAGCAGTGAATATTCATCATAGTTTTACATCTCAGCAGTTGCAGTTTGTGAAGAAATTTGAAAAAATAAAATTTAACGGAATCTCTATGTCATCATAAAGCGACGTGCCACGCTAACTGCTAATGTTTAAGAGCTATTAGAATACGACCCGCTAACTGCTAACGTTTTAGAGCTATTAGAATACGACCCGCTAACTGCCAACATATAACAGGTGTTAGTATACAGCCTGCTAACGGCTAACGTGTAGCTGCTAACAAGACCTGTCCACTGCTAACGTTTAGCCGCTAACAGGATTGTTAAGGGAAACAGCATTTTACTCGCACATCGTCGACTGATTGTAGCTTTTATTCATGCTACAAAGTAAAAACATATAGTATGAGCTATAAGCAGCTCTGTGAGATCTGTGTGTGTCGTTTGAGTGTAATTAAAGACTGTTTAATTACACAACCAGTTACTCTACGCGACAAACGGAACGCGCTATTAGGATGCTAGTTGTCTTTAGCTTTACGGGGACGGTCAATTCTGCACCGAACGTTTTGAAAAGTGCTATAAACTCTTCTGGTCATGAAGTGACCTCTGCAAACAGTTTATAATGAACTAGCGCTCCTTCTTCATGCTTTAAAGACAGAAACTAAACTAAACTTAAAGACAGAAACTAAACAGCACAAACCATTTCTACAGCCCGTCTCTATCAAGGCCTTTGTATCGTCTTGTTTTTTGATATTTTGGGGTTTTAAACGTTTTTTTTTTTTAACACCTAACGAAAAATAAATGAAACAGATCAAAGAGAACATAGCAAAAAAAGAGAGAAAAAGACGAAAAAGACATGAATCAAATAAAAGCACACTAAAAGTCCAATATAAAAGTCTCAGGAGTAAATTCAAAAGGTATCCATTAGTTGCATCCACGGCCAAAGTGTCGAGGCCCAAATAACTTCATCCTGGCCTTTGTTTCAAGAGTTTA
>NW_027315945.1:39386054-39388554 GCF_026437365.1 Eucyclogobius newberryi | reverse complement strand
CTTACCTGCTCTAAAGTCTTGATGCTGAATGTCTTACCTGCTCTAGAGTCTTGATGCTGAATGTCTTACCTGCTCTAGAGTCTTGATGCTGAATGTCTTTACCTGCTCTAGAGTTTTGATGCTGAATGTATTTACCTGCTCTAGAGTCTTGATGCTGAATGTCTTTACCTGCTCTAGACTCTTGATGCTGAATTTCTTACCTGCTCTAGAGTCTTGATGCTGAATGCCTTTACCTGCTCTAGAGTCTTGATGCAGAATGTCTTTACCTGCTCTAGAGTCTTGATGCTGAATGTTTTTGCCTGCTCTAGAGTCATGATGCTGAATGTCTTTACCTGCTCTAGAGTCTTGATGCTGAACGTCTTTACCTGCTCTAGAGTCTTGATGCTGAACGTCCGACCGGGGCTTCTGGTTGGACATGGGTGTATTTGACGTTGAGTCCGTGTCTGTCGCGCTCCTCCACCCTCAGGCTTGTGTCGGGCCCCAGCAGGAGCCCGTACAACACCCTCCTCAGGGGCAGTGAGACCTCGTTAGCACTGGGCTTGTCCTTATGGTCCACCACCACACTCAGACCCACACGCTGAAAGTTCACCACGTCCAGGAAGTCCGAGCTGAACTGGGCCTTAGTCAGTGGGACTCTCATCCAATCAGGAACCACACCCGCCATCTGCACAGAAGAATCATGAACAGATGTGATGAACTTGTGTTTGTGTCACTGTTGTTTCTGAGCACAGAGGGCGGAGTCTGCGCTCTGGCTTAGGCAGCTCCAGCTCGCTGCCCGGTCACACACATGTGCTGGACTCAGGACACAACGTGGTCTGACCGCAGGACACAACGTGGTCTGACCGCCCGCTCTTGCCTGAGGTCAATTCTGCAGAAGTTGGGTCAGCAGAAATCCTTGCAGGTCTCTAGTGAAGTGTGAAAATATGCAGTACAGTACTTCTAGTTCTGAGAGCAGTGCTCGGGCCAGTGTGAACATGAATATCTGGAGAACATTGAGCAGTGCTTTAAAGATGTTCTCGGAGCAGCTCCTGTCGCACTCTGGAGAAAACTAAACTGAGCAGGTGAAATCAGTCTGTGGTGAGAGCAAAAGCTTTTGGAATTGCATGAAAACGTTCTTGGATCTTCTCTATATTTGTATGACTGACTGAGCGCTGCAGAACTGCTCTCACCTGCACTTTACCCTTACATTTACCACAGGTGAAGTGTAATGTTGCCTCTGACCTGTGGGGGCAGTGGTGGGGTGGTGCCCTCACAGAAGAACGCGCTCAGTGGACTCAGAGGAAGACTGTAGTGAGCGGCCGCCTCCTGCCGCCTCCTGAGCTCCTGCTGCTGAGGCGTGTCCCTCAGAGCGGCTTGAATCACCTCCAGAGGATCCTCCAAGTTCAAACTCCTGTTGAAATAAGGTCAATGACCTTCAGATGACCTCTGGATGTTGTCTATTGTGTAAATTGTATGAATTTTGGCGAGTGTTTACAGTATGGTTGCTAAGTAACCTCTCCTGTTTATGTCAAACAAGGAAGTAAAATAATATAAATTGTCCAACTGGAGATAAAAAGGCATTTTTTTTTTTTAAATTCAAAAATAAAATAACGTTTGAGTAAAATGTGTCGTATTCCCTGTCATATGAACTTTAAAACTGGCTTCATATAGAAATGTGTCTTTCATAGAACAATCCGGAGCTCGAGTCATAACCTGATCCACTGGAGCAGAGAGTCTAGTCTGTTGTTTCCGGTCGTGGCATTTCTCGGCGTTGGGATTCTCACGCAGTCGTTTCCTGCTAAAACTGCAAACACAGGCAGGAGCTGGAGGCGGAGTTTGTTGACCTCACAGAACCGAGAGGAGAAGTATCTCTGACACGGAATGTACTTGTGTGCACCACGCTGGACCACCTGCTGCCACCTACAGGACAAACCACACAGTACATCACAGGACACAAGGCAGCAACATCCAGGATCTGAATCAGGTTCAGCTCCACAACATGGCTCAGTCTGTGTCTGGTTCTGCTGTTGTGTCTACAAAGAACTTACATGAACATGATGATTCATCATTATTGAAATGACTTTTATAATTGTCAGTTTGCTTCTACTGCAATGAATGTGAAGGAGTAAATCAAAGACAGAGTTCTGCCATCACATTCTGTATACCACTGGGTTAAACCTGTGAAGCAGGGACCAGGGCCAGGTCCAGATTCTGGTCTAGTCTTGGTCTGGACCTGAGCTGGAGCTGGAGCTGGTACCTGTGGTGCATATGTTGAGTTGAAGTGGGAAAGCAGAGGAAACCCACCCAAACACAAAGAGGAACATCCAAAAAACTGAGAGTAAGACCCGAGAGTCAAACCCAGGGTGAGGGTTCTTGCTGTGAGGTGAGAGTGCAATACTGACATACCCATGTAAAATACTGACATACCCATGTGCAGTACTGTCTTATTCATGTGTAATACTGACTTAATCATGTGCAATACTGTCATGATCATGTGCAATACTGATTTAATCATGTGCAA
>NW_027315945.1:39368554-39381054 GCF_026437365.1 Eucyclogobius newberryi | reverse complement strand
TCCCCCCCCTCACCATCACAGTCCCCCCCCTCACCATCACAGTCCCCCCCTCACCATCACAGTCCCCCCTCACCATCACAGTCCCCCCCTCACCATCACAGTCCCCCCTCACCATCACAGTCCCCCCCTCACCATCACAGTCCCCCCCCTCACCATCACAGTCCCCCCTCACCATCACAGTCCCCCCCTCACCATCACAGTCCCCCCTCACCATCACAGTCCCCCCCTCACCATCACAGTCCCCCCTCACCATCACAGTCCCCCCTCACCATCACAGTCCCCCCCTCACCATCACAGTCCCCCCTCTCACCATCACAGTCCCCCCTCACCATCACAGTCCCCCCCTCACCATCACAGTCCCCCCCTCACCATCACAGTCCCCCCTCACCATCACAGTCCCCCCTCACCATCACAGTCCCCCCTCACCATCACAGTCCCCCCCTCACCATCACAGTCCCCCCTCACCATCACAGTCCCCCCCTCACCATCACAGTCCCCCCTCACCATCACAGTCCCCCCTCACCATCACAGTCCCCCCTCACCATCACAGTCCCCCCTCACCATCACAGTCCCCCCCTCACCATCACAGTCCCCCCCTCACCATCACAGTCCCCCCCCTCACCATCACAGTCCCTCCCTCACCATCACAGTCCCCCCCCTCACCATCACAGTCCCCCCTCACCATCACAGTCCCCCCTCACCATCACAGTCCGCCCTCACCATCACAGTCCCCCCCTCACCATCACAGTCCCCCCCTCACCATCACAGTCCCCCCTCACCATCACAGTCCCCCCCCTCACCATCACAGTCCCTCCCTCACCATCACAGTCCCCCCCCTCACCATCACAGTCCCCCCCCCTCACCATTACTGTCCCCCCCTCACCATCACAGTCCCCCCCCTCACCATCACAGTCCCCCCTCACCATCACTGTCCCCCCCTCACCATCACAGTCCCCCCTCACCATCACAGTCCCCCCTCACCATCACAGTCCCTCCCTCACCATCACAGTCCCCCCCCTCACCATCACAGTCCCCCCTCACCATCACTGTCCCCCCCTCACCATCACAGTCCCCCCTCACCATCACAGTCCCTCCCTCACCATCACAGTCCCCCCCCTCACCATCACAGTCCCCCCTCACCATCACTGTCCCCCCCTCACCATCACAGTCCCCCCTCACCATCACAGTCCCTCCCCTCACCATCACAGTCCCCCCCCTCACCATCACAGTCCCCCCTCACCATCACAGTCCCCCCTCACCATCACAGTCCCCCCCTCACCATCACAGTCCCCCCTCACCATCACAGTCCCTCCCTCACCATCACAGTCCCCCCCCTCACCATCACAGTCCCCCCTCACCATCACTGTCCCCCCCTCACCATCACAGTCCCCCCTCACCATCACAGTCCCTCCCCTCACCATCACAGTCCCCCCCCTCACCATCACAGTCCCCCCTCACCATCACAGTCCCCCCTCACCATCACAGTCCCCCCCTCACCATCACAGTCCCCCCTCACCATCACAGTCCCCCCCTCACCATCACAGTCCCCCCCTCACCATCACAGTCCCCCCTCACCATCACAGTCCCCCCCTCACCATCACAGTCCCCCCTCACCATCACAGTCCCCCCCTCACCATCACAGTCCCCCCTCTCACCATCACAGTCCCCCCCTCACCATCACAGTCCCCCCCTCACCATCACAGTCCCCCCCTCACCATCACAGTCCCCCCTCACCATCACAGTCCCCCCTCACCATCACAGTCCCCCCTCACCATCACAGTCCCCCCTCACCATCACAGTCCCCCCCTCACCATCACAGTCCCCCCCTCACCATCACAGTCCCCCCTCACCATCACAGTCCCCCCCTCACCATCACAGTCCCCCCTCTCCCCCCTCACCATCACAGTCCCCCCTCACCATCACAGACCCCCCTCACCATCACAGTCCCCCCCTCACCATCACAGTCCCCCCCTCACCATCACAGTCCCCCCTCACCATCACAGTCCCCCCCCTCACCATCACAGTCCCTCCCTCACCATCACAGTCCCCCCCCTCACCATCACAGTCCCCCCCCTCACCATCACTGTCCCCCCCTCACCATCACAGTCCCCCCCCTCACCATCACAGTCCCCCCTCACCATCACTGTCCCCCCCTCACCATCACAGTCCCCCCTCACCATCACAGTCCCCCCTCACCATCACAGTCCCTCCCTCACCATCACAGTCCCCCCCCTCACCATCACAGTCCCCCCTCACCATCACTGTCCCCCCCTCACCATCACAGTCCCCCCTCACCATCACAGTCCCTCCCTCACCATCACAGTCCCCCCCCTCACCATCACAGTCCCCCCTCACCATCACTGTCCCCCCCTCACCATCACAGTCCCCCCTCACCATCACAGTCCCTCCCCTCACCATCACAGTCCCCCCCCTCACCATCACAGTCCCCCCCTCACCATCACAGTCCCCCCTCACCATCACAGTCCCCCCCTCACCATCACAGTCCCCCCTCACCATCACAGTCCCCCCCTCACCATCACAGTCCCCCCCTCACCATCACAGTCCCCCCCTCACCATCACAGTCCCCCCCTAACCATCACAGTCCCCCCTCACCATCACAGTCCCCCCTCACCATCACAGTCCCCCCCTCACCATCACAGTCCCCCCTCACCATCACAGTCCCCCCCTCACCATCACAGTCCCCCCTCACCATCACAGTCCCCCCTCACCATCACAGTCCCCCCCCTCACCATCACAGTCCCCCCCTCACCATCACAGTCCCCCCTCACCATCACAGTCCCCCCCTCACCATCACAGTCCCCCCTCACCATCACAGTCCCCCCTCACCATCACAGTCCCCCCCCTCACCATCACAGTCCCCCCCTCACCATCACAGTCCCCCCCTCACCATCACAGTCCCCCCTCACCATCACAAGGAACGGTTTTACTGCTGAAGAACGATAATATGAACGCGTTCTTTCTGGTGTCTGTGAACAGCACCTTCGTTCTTTTTATTTTTGTTCAATAAAGTGTTAGATTTCTAGAGACTTCCAGGTGAAAAACACCGTTGCCCAAAAAGAGCCAGTGTCTGACAAGTGCTAGAGCTCCAGTTGTAGAGGCGATAGCGAGGCTGCTGCTGCTGCTAGTGTGGTGCTGAATGGACAGCAACACATGGGGGAAGTCTGTCCCTTCAGTGTGAATGTAAATCCTGGGTAAGGATTCAAAATTGGATATGAAGATGAAATCTGACACATATTTTCAGCGTTAAACTAATAAAATAATTGCTGCCTGTGGTTGTATTTGGGCTGTGGAAATAATTTAGAACAATTATTGCATAATATTGAAAAAAACAACTGAACTAGTTCATTTTTTGGAGCTGTGAACTTAGTTCAAAATTTTGAATTATGAACTATGAACTGAACTAGTTCATGTAGAAAGTGAACTTTCCCAACACTGATCACAGACCCCCCCATCACCATCTCTTCCTCTGCACCACCTTCACCTCAAGGACCTCAAGTTTGAGCCCCCCATCACCCGGGACCTCAAGTGAGAGCCCACCATCACCCGGGACCTCAAGTGAGAGCCCACCATCACCTGGGACCTCAAGTGGGAGCCCAGCATCACCCGGGACCTCAAGTGAGAGCCCACCATCACCCGGGACCTCAAGTGGGAGCCCAGCATCACCCGGGACCTCAAGTGAGAGCCCACCATCACCTGGGACCTCAAGTGGGAGCCCAGCATCACCCGGGACCTCAAGTGAGAGCCCACCATCACCCGGGACCTCAAGTGAGAGCCCACCATCACCTGGGACCTCAAGTGGGAGCCCAGCATCACCCGGGACCTCAAGTGAGAGCCCACCATCACCCGGGACCTCAAGTGAGAGCCCACCATCACCTGGGACCTCAAGTGGGAGCCCAGCATCACCCGGGACCTCAAGTGAGAGCCCACCATCACCCGGGACCTCAAGTGGGAGCCCAGCATCACCCGGGACCTCAAGTGGGAGCCCAGCATCACCCGGGACCTCAAGTGAGAGCCCACCATCAGCTCCTCACGTGCTGAGTCTCAGTATGTAGTACACAGAATCTCCTCCAGGGGGGGAGTTGTACTTTTTAATCTTTTCCAAAAGGTGGCGCCAGAATGTGGAGAAGGTGTTTGATCTGTGGCTGGACTTTAAAGACATTAAATGAGGTGAAACTGTTGGTTCTGTTTTAAAGTGACGTTGGACTTGTTTGCATTTACTTTCACTTACTTCACGTTTGGTTTGTTCTTTTACGTTCTGCTTCTCGTGGACGTGTCGTGTAGGATTAACGTGTCTGTTCACGTCTGCTAAAAGCTGGACGTTTTGCCTTTATTCATTCATTATAATATTTAAGCTCAATATCGTGTGAGCAGATTAAAGACATAGACATGAAGACACCAATTAAACAAACAGGGCTTTGTCTTTAACGACATGTTTTTCTAGTGACACTTCTCCTTTTGCATGTTCTGCCTGAATTCAGACTGTTTCCTGTCGGTTATTTGTACTCAAAGACATAAAAAGGTACTTGAAGCCCCGCCTCCTGTCAGTCGTGTTGTGGAGACGCAGTGGTGAGTAGTGAAAGGATTTTTTTTTTGCACTCTTCTCTTTTGTTTGTGATTTTATTAGTTTAGACAATCAGTTGGATTGATAATTTTTAATTTATTTAATTTTATTGTATTTCTGTTTCTGTAATTTATTTGTGATTTGAATGCATTTTTCCTGCTGTGAAGCACTTTGAATTGCCTTGTGTATGAAATGTGCAACACAAATAAACTTGCCTTGCCTTGCCTTGACTTCAGTTTATCCACAGAGGAAATGTTTTAAATCAATGTACAATTTATCTTGTTCCAGTGAATATTAGTTTAATAAGTGCAGCTCCGAGGGTCAAAATTAAACGGATGTTTGCTGTCTGCATCTAATTAGACAGAGTTTTGATCCTCGCTGTTGTTAGGAGTCAAAATGGTTTGTTTCCACTTCAGTTCATTATATCGTCCTTTATATTGTCCTTCAGAAAGGAACGAATATTACGTTGTGGAACGAGTGGACGCACTGAAGAAGCTTCCTGATTCAGCTTTTTAAACTAAGTAAGTCCAGCTGTTTTTGTTCTGTTTTATTATGTATTTAGTATTATGATGTCATTTATTAAAAGTAAAGAATTCAATCCTTTTTAATTCTCTGCCATTTATTACAAAAACGTTACACATTTCTTCCTTCAGAGTCAGAACTTTGTGTTTCCTGAGGAACCACTCACGTTAAATGACGTTTGATCTGACATAAGTCTGTTCAGTGGTATAATTCAAACACGTCCAGGTCCAGAAATGTCGCTGAAGTCGCCGTGTTCTTACTCGAGTATCATATTCACGGCTTTATCTGTTTCTTGTCTGTTTGTTGGTCTCTAACAGGAGGCGGAGTCAGGCGGCGGCGTCAGGATGAAGCCTGCGAGCGCTTCTCTTTTCTTACTTCTGTTTCCGCTGCTTCTTCCTCAGCCGTCGCAGCTTTACTCTTTAAGAAACTGCACCTTCGATTTCCACGACCGCGGTAAAGTGTTTTGTGACGGGAGAGAGTTCGCCGCGATTCCCTCAGACGTTCCCAGGACGACCACTTTGCTGTCCGCGGCCGTAAACCGCATCCGGGCGATCGGAGCGTCGGATTTGAGAGGCTTCGCCAAACTCGAGACGATGGAGCTCGGGAAAAATGAAATCGCGCACATCGAAGCCGGAGCCTTTTCAGATTTGTCCGCTTTGACGGAGCTTAATCTGTTCAACAACAGACTCGCGCACCTGACCGACGACATGTTTGAGGGACTGCGCGCTCTGAAGGTTTTAAACTTAGGACGCAACTATGTTAAACGTGTTTCGCCGCTGGCCTTCGAGCCTTTGGGGAACCTGCAGGAACTCCACCTGCTTAGGAGCGACTTCGCCGACAATAGAGACGTCGTCAACATCGTCTCGCACTGTCTCTCGTTACAGGTGTTGCAATTGAATGAAAGCTTGTTGACGTCTTTTGAAACGGGTTCTTTTCCGTTTCCGCTGCAGAATCTCACCTCGCTGTCTCTGGGCTCGGAGACGCTGAGGAACTTTAGCGTTCGCTCCGGTGTTTTCCCCCGGTTACAATTCCTGAGCGTGTCCGGCGGTGGGCGGGGCTCACAAACTTTGGACAAATCTGCAGACTTTAGAAATAGGTTTCACTGAAATGAAAACCGAACTCTACACGAAGATGTTTCAAAGTTTTGAGTCGCTCGAGAATCTCATTTTGAGTAACTTTGGGAGGATTTTCGACAAAAGAGTTTTCGACATCGCTTGTGAGATTCCGTCCTTGCAAACGTTTTCGGTATCGCAGCGAAACATTTCCCTGATCGACGACTCTCTGCTACGGTCCTGCTCGAACCTCACTGAACTGAGGCTTCATTTAAACAGTCTGAGCGACTTCTCCGCGTCCGCGCTCCGAACGATGACGCGACTCACTCTGCTGCACGTGGAGTCAAACCAGCTGAGCAGAATCCCACTGACCATCAGGAACATGTCCACGCTCACACGCCTGTCCTTTCGGCTCAACCAAATACAAGAGCTTCAATGTTCAGACTTTTTAAATTTGCACTCGTTGACAGAAATCAACCTGAATTCCAACCGAATCGCTACGTTCAAGACTTGTGTCTTTGAGGACCTAAGGAACTTGAAAGTGCTGTTTTTAAAAAGTAACCTCATTTCTCAGTTAAATGAAAACTTTGGCCTCAGTTTGCCCAATTTGGCAGTTTTTAAGGCAAGTGAGAATCACCTGGGATCAATCGAGAAAGGCTCTTTCCATAACATGTCATCTCTCACCGAGTTGAACTTAAAGTCCAAGTCGGCCACAGACGTACAGAACGGAGGCTTCGAGGGCCTTGTGGGTCTGAAGAGTCTGACCTTCTCGCTGAACTACCACAGCGGGGCCGTTTTTGAAGGTCTACGACGATTGGAGCGTCTTGTCGTGTACATTTCAAGTACCATAGACACGCCTTCTAACCTCACGGTCTCTGAGCCGAGGTCTTTACATTCTCTGCAGGAGTTAACCATTAAAGTGGACAAATACGCTTGTGTTTATCATGCGCTCTATATACTTCACGGTTTGAAAAAGTTACAGGCATTTTCATTGGACACGGTCTGCTGTTTAACTCCTTCTGACATATTCTGGGAAACACCGAATTTACGTCATCTTCAAATGACCAACTGTCTGGAGTTCACTCCTGAGCCTGAACTTTTCCAGCCGATCACAGATTTGCAAATTCTTGACCTGTCGTACAATAAAATTAGATATTTAGATTTTCTCATCGGGGCCAATCTCACCAAACTGGAAAGGTTGATCTTAGCAAACAACCAGCTAACAGTGATGAATGAGACTGTTTTTGAGGCTCTCCCTTCACTAAAATATCTCGATTTATCTGGAAACCCATTTGTCTGTGAATGTTCAAACGCTGGCTTTATTGACTGGGCAATCAGAAACAAACAGGTCCAGGTGGTCAATGCTTTTCAGTTCACTTGTTCTTCTCCTCCATCTGAAGAAGGACACTTTCTGATGGACTTCAATGTGCAGTTGTGTTGGGAGGCCACTGGCTTCCTCTGCTTCATGTCCAGCTCTGCTTTGGTTCTTCTCACTCTTCTGTCCTCCTTCATCTATCACTTTCTGCGATGGAAGTTGGTCTATGGCTTCTACCTCCTCCAGGCATTTCTCTACGACAGTAAAAAGAGGAGACAGGGATGTCCTTACATCTACGACGCCTTTGTTTCCTACAACATTCACGATGAAGACTGGGTTTATGGAGATTTACTGCCTGAACTGGAAGAACGACAGGGATGGAGACTTTGTCTGCACCACCGCGACTTCCAGCCAGGTACAGCCGGCCCCTCAGTCTCACCTTCTGTCAGTCTTTCCTCAGTCTCATCTTCTTTCAGTCGGCCCCTCAGTCTCACCTTCTGTCAGTCGGCCCCTCAGTCTCACCTTCTGTCAGTCGGCCCCTGATGGATTCTGTCGTCCTCTGGAGCTGTGCTAACCTCACATATTCTGCTGTGTTCAGGGAAAGCCATCATTGAGAACATCACAGACGCCATCTACAGCAGCAGGAAGACTCTGTGTGTGATCAGCCGCCGCTACCTGCAGAGCGAGTGGTGCTCACGGGAGATACAGATGGCCAGGTACGGACTCACCTGGGTTAGTCCAGGGTTAGACCTGATAGTATCCAGGGTTAGACCTGATAGTATTCTGGGTTAAACCTGATAGTATCCTGGGTTAGACCTTATAGTATCCTGGGTTAGAGCTGATAGTATCCTGGGTTAGAGCTAATAGTATTCTGGGTTAGAGCTGATAGTATCCTGGGTTAGACCTTATAGTATCCTGGGTTAGAGCTGATAGTATCCTGGGTTAGAGCTAATAGTATTCTGGGTTAGACCTGATAGTATCCTGGGTTAGAGCTGATAGTATCCTGGGTTAGAGCTGATAGTATCCTGGGTTAGACCTGATAGTATCCTGGGTTAGACCTGATAGTATCCTGGGTTAGACCTGATACAATCCTGGGTTAGACCTGATAGTATCCTGGGTTAGACCTGATAGTATCCTGGGTTAGACCTGATACTATCCTGGGTTAGACCTGATACTATCCTGGGTTAGACCTGATACTATCCTGGGTTAGAGCTGATACTATCCTGGGTTAGAGCTGATACTATCCTGGGTTAGACCTGATAGTATCCTGGGTTAGACCTGATAGTATCCTGGGTTAGACCTGATAGTATCCTTGGTTAGACCTGATAGTATCCTTGGTTAGACCTGATAGTATCCTTGGTTAGACCTGATAGTATCCTGGGTTAGACCTGATACTATCCTGGGTTAGACCTGATACTATCCTGGGTTAGACCTGATAGTATCCTTGGTTAGACCTGATAGTATCCTTGGTTAGACCTGATAGTATCCTTGGTTAGACCTGATAGTATCCTGGGTTAGACCTGATACTATCCTGGGTTAGACCTGATACTATCCTGTTCACTCACGTATAGGCTTATTTTCTTTGCGCAGCTTCCGTCTGTTCGACGAGCAGAAGGACGTGCTGATCCTGTTGTTTCTGGAGGAGATCCCGTCCAATCATCTGAGTCCGTTCTACCGCATGAGGAAGCTGGTGAAGAGCCGCACGTACCTGAGCTGGACCCAGGCCCAGAGCCATAAGGGCCTGTTCTGGGAGAAGGTCCGCAGAGCGTTAGAGTGTGGGCACGAACCTGGAGACGACCACAACCCGCTAACTGCTAACATTTAAGAGCTATAAGAATACAACCCGCTAACTGCTAACATTTAAGAGCTATAAGAATACAACCCGCTAACTGCTAACATTTAAGAGCTATAAGAATACAACCCGCTAACTGCTAACATTTAAGAGTTATTAGAGCTTGTGCAAGTGAAGAAGAGCATCTTGTTGGAATGGTTTCTGTTGATCTTGTGGATGGGGTGTTCAAGGATCCTCACGAGGCGGAGCAGTGTCAGAACAAGATTTTGGGAAAGTTACTTTCTTAATCGTCGTCGTTGAACGTTGCACAGATAAGCAGATGGATAAGGCTTTGACTATTGACCCCTGAACCCTGGAACACCTGATGGAGAGTAAAGAGCTGGTCCAGTGTGTCGTGATGACACTCACACTGCTCCTCCATCACATGCACAGACTCAGTACTTTTTCCACAGTTAAAGACCTTCTTTATTTATGCCTTGTAGTTTTGCAGCTTCTGCTAACCACCCACCAAAAAAGCCATGACAAGTGATGCTTTTTAAATAAAAATTAAAACAAAAGCCTCTTTTGTGTTCATGTTGAATTATTTGTTAATTGTTACTATTGTGATGGTAAAATGTCATGTTATTCTATCTATGCTGTTATTTTGTGCAGATAATATAAGAATATGGGCCCCTGATAAAGATGGTCCGGGGCCTCTGTATCGTGCCAGTGGATTGAGGGTCATGAATCTTTGCAGCCGTGATGATTGTTCTTTCTCTTTCTGAGCTGATTTGATTGTGATGATGTCGTACGTGTCAGTTTGTGTCACTGCCTTTAAAAGCATGTGTGATGTCATTGTTCTGGAGGGACAGAGACCTTTGTCAGGGACAGTTATTATTTACTGTGTCCGAGTAAATAAAGATCCACCTTTTGAGCAGAACTGCTGAGGTTTGACACAGAAATGTTTGCACATGAGCCTAATGTGATGGTCTTTAGTTTAGAAGCATAAACACACCTTTCTGCTTCTCCGTCAGCCTCACATCAGTCACGCGCTCACGCAGACCTGACCCAATCGAGCTTCTGCTGCAGGTGCGTCGTGGGAATTAAACTGTTCTATTTTGCATTGGTATATTTACTGGCACAATAAACTATCACATTAGGCTCAGGTGCAAACATTTCTGTGTCAAACCTCAGCAGTTTGAAGCTGTATTTCATTTGTTTTTTATATAGTCGTTGTGGAGCATCCAATCACAGCTTGCCCCCACGCAGCTGGCATAACATGTGACTGTTCTGACCAATCAGAGCGAGAGCTGCTAGAGCGAAGCAGAGAGAGCCGAAGCTAAAGATTTAAAACCTGTTTTTAAGAAAACTGAAGGTTTTGAACCAGAGAAAAGTAAATGACCCTAAAAAAGGCAAAATCACCACAAAATCTTTGTTAAAGCTGTAGGTCCCTGTCAGCAGAGCCCCTGCAGTTAGTTTTTACAGTGCGCTCTGTGGGAGAAATGCATTCTGGGTCAAGGAGGATGTTCTCGCTGCAGTTCCACAGACTTGCCACTGGGGCGACTCACGACAGCTTTAAGCTAGCAATACCCTATCCAGATATTTGAAAAGATAATGGGTTGAAGTGCATGTTTCCATGGGCAGTGCAGGTATTTGTCACACTAATAAAACACTGCACTGAATTTAAAACATTGTGTTAAAGAAGCTTTATTGAATTGAATATATTGTTTTGTCGGGTTTATTAATACTATTGTTCTAAAATCTTATACACCTGTAAAATTGTCATTTGTACATAATTGTTTCTAAAATGTCTGAGTCTTGTTCACTATTTTCAAACTGAACTCACTTGATCCTTCATGAAGAGCAGTGAGGTGTTGCTCTCAGTTCCTCTTTAGTCCAGCAGCAGTGAGTGACACCTTTGTATTTAGCTCTTTTTTACACTTATATTTCCTCCAGAGAGTGAGGTCACAGCACATTCAGTTTCTGACTAATTTATGTATATTTAGTCATATGTAGTAATTGTTATTGATCAGAGCCCATACCGTTAACCCTTATATTTGTCCTGTTTTTCTTATTATGACTAAGTTTGGTGGTATAGAACCAGCAGTGAATATTCATCATAGTTTTACATCTCAGCAGTTGCAGTTTGTGAAGAAATTTGAAAAAATAAAATTTAACGGAATCTCTATGTCATCATAAAGCGACGTGCCACGCTAACTGCTAATGTTTAAGAGCTATTAGAATACGACCCGCTAACTGCTAACGTTTTAGAGCTATTAGAATACGACCCGCTAACTGCCAACATATAACAGGTGTTAGTATACAGCCTGCTAACGGCTAACGTGTAGCTGCTAACAAGACCTGTCCACTGCTAACGTTTAGCCGCTAACAGGATTGTTAAGGGAAACAGCATTTTACTCGCACATCGTCGACTGATTGTAGCTTTTATTCATGCTACAAAGTAAAAACATATAGTATGAGCTATAAGCAGCTCTGTGAGATCTGTGTGTGTCGTTTGAGTGTAATTAAAGACTGTTTAATTACACAACCAGTTACTCTACGCGACAAACGGAACGCGCTATTAGGATGCTAGTTGTCTTTAGCTTTACGGGGACGGTCAATTCTGCACCGAACGTTTTGAAAAGTGCTATAAACTCTTCTGGTCATGAAGTGACCTCTGCAAACAGTTTATAATGAACTAGCGCTCCTTCTTCATGCTTTAAAGACAGAAACTAAACTAAACTTAAAGACAGAAACTAAACAGCACAAACCATTTCTACAGCCCGTCTCTATCAAGGCCTTTGTATCGTCTTGTTTTTTGATATTTTGGGGTTTTAAACGTTTTTTTTTTTTAACACCTAACGAAAAATAAATGAAACAGATCAAAGAGAACATAGCAAAAAAAGAGAGAAAAAGACGAAAAAGACATGAATCAAATAAAAGCACACTAAAAGTCCAATATAAAAGTCTCAGGAGTAAATTCAAAAGGTATCCATTAGTTGCATCCACGGCCAAAGTGTCGAGGCCCAAATAACTTCATCCTGGCCTTTGTTTCAAGAGTTTAAAAATGTTTTTTAACGTTACCATAGACAACAGCTGTCAACTGGCCTCATCAATTAAAGCCACGATGTCGATCTTTTTCGATACCTCTGTCAGCATCAATAGATATTTGGTATCGGCGAATCACTGCTAAACAAGCTCAAAAAATGCACCCCTCAGTGTCGTCCCGGAGCCGTTTGATGCCAAAGCCGTAGTTTG